>NC_091808.1:29497716-29857825 GCF_041296235.1 Equus asinus | reverse complement strand
GCCAGAGACACCGGATGCAACTGCCGAGCATGCCGGAACCTCCTGCTCAACTCGCTGTAACCACCTGCCGGGGACGCCAAAATCACCTGTCAGCTAGGCCAGAACCACGTGGCGGACTCTATGGAATCACCCGCCGGGCATGCCGGAACCAGCTCTCAGACGTGCCAGAAGCACGTGCCGGACACGCCGGAACCACCTACTAGAGAGACCGGAACCACCTGCCAGACCCGCCTGAACCACCTGCTGAGTACGCTGGAACAACCTGCTCTACTCGCTGGAGCCACCTGCTGGACACGCCAAAATCACCTGATGGCTACGCCAGCACCACTCGGCAGACAAGCCAGAATCACCTGCAGGGTATGCCGGAACCACCTCTCAGACGTGCCAGAACCCCTTGTCGGACACTCCGGAATCACCTGTCAGGCATGCCGGAACCACCTCTCGAGCGTGCCAGAATGACGTGCCAGAGACACCGGATGCACCTGCCGAGCACGCCGGAACCTCCTCTTCGACTCGCCGGAACCACCAGCCAGAGACGCCAAAATCCCCTGCCAGGTAGGCCAGAATCACATGGCGGACGCTCCGGAATCTCCCGCCGGGAAGGTAGGAACCACCTCTCAAACATACTGGAAGCACGTGCCGGACATGCCGGCACCACGTACTGGACAGACCAGAAACACCTGCCGGACCTGCCTGAACCACCTGCTGAGCACACCGGAACAACTTGCTCGACTCGCTGGAGCCACCTGCTGGACACCCCAAAATCACCAGCCAGCTATGCCAGAGCCACTTGCCGTACACTCCGGAATCACCTGCTGGTTACACCAGAGCCACTTGGTGGACAATCCAGAATCACCTGCCGGACATGCCAGAACCACCTGTCACACATGCCGGAACCACGTGCCTGACACGCCGGAACCACCTCGCGGACAGACCGGAACCACCTACCAGACATGCCTGAACCACCTGCCGAGCATGCCGGAACCACCTGCCGGACACGCCAAAATCACCTGCGGGCTAGGCCAGAACCACTTGTAGGACTCTCCTGGAGCACCTGCCGGGCATGCGGGAACCACCTCTCAGACGTGCCAGAACCACGTGCGGCACATGACGGAACCCATTACCGGACAGACCGGAACCACCTGCTGGACACGCCAGAATCACCTGCCAAGAACACCGGAACCACCTGAACAGCTCGCCAGAAACACCTGCCGGACATGCCAAAATCACCTGCCGGCTACACCAGAACCTCTTGCCGGACACTCCGGAATCACCTGCCAGACATGATGCAACCAAATGTCAGACGTGCCAGAACCACGTGCCAGAGACACCGGATGCAACTGCCGAGCATGCCGGAACCTCCTGCTCAACTCGCTGTAACCACCTGCCGGGGACGCCAAAATCACCTGTCAGCTAGGCCAGAACCACGTGGCGGACTCTATGGAATCACCCGCCGGGCATGCCGGAACCAGCTCTCAGACGTGCCAGAAGCACGTGCCGGACACGCCGGAACCACCTACTAGAGAGACCGGAACCACCTGCCAGACCCGCCTGAACCACCTGCTGAGTACGCTGGAACAACCTGCTCTACTCGCTGGAGCCACCTGCTGGACACGCCAAAATCACCTGATGGCTACGCCAGCACCACTCGGCAGACAAGCCAGAATCACCTGCAGGGTATGCCGGAACCACCTCTCAGACGTGCCAGAACCCCTTGTCGGACACTCCGGAATCACCTGTCAGGCATGCCGGAACCACCTCTCGAGCGTGCCAGAATGACGTGCCAGAGACACCGGATGCACCTGCCGAGCACGCCGGAACCTCCTCTTCGACTCGCCGGAACCACCAGCCAGAGACGCCAAAATCCCCTGCCAGGTAGGCCAGAATCACATGGCGGACGCTCCGGAATCTCCCGCCGGGAAGGTAGGAACCACCTCTCAAACATACTGGAAGCACGTGCCGGACATGCCGGCACCACGTACTGGACAGACCAGAAACACCTGCCGGACCTGCCTGAACCACCTGCTGAGCACACCGGAACAACTTGCTCGACTCGCTGGAGCCACCTGCTGGACACCCCAAAATCACCAGCCAGCTATGCCAGAACCACTTGCCGTACACTCCGGAATCACCTGCTGGTTACACCAGAGCCACTTGGTGGACAATCCAGAATCACCTGCCGGACATGCCAGAACCACCTGTCACACATGCCGGAACCACGTGCCTGACACGCCGGAACCACCTCGCGGACAGACCGGAACCACCTACCAGACATGCCTGAACCACCTGCCGAGCATGCCGGAACCACCTGCCGGACACGCCAAAACCACCTGCGGGCTAGGCCAGAACCACTTGTAGGACTCTCCTGGAGCACCTGCCGGGCATGCGGGAACCACCTCTCAGACGTGCCAGAACCACGTGCGGCACATGACGGAACCCATTACCGGACAGACCGGAACCACCTGCTGGACACGCCAGAATCACCTGCCAAGAACACCGGAACCACCTGAACAGCTCGCCAGAAACACCTGCCGGACATGCCAAAATCACCTGCCGGCTACACCAGAACCTCTTGCCGGACACTCCGGAATCACCTGCCAGACATGATGCAACCAAATGTCAGACGTGCCAGAACCACGTGCCAGAGACACCGGATGCAACTGCCGAGCATGCCGGAACCTCCTGCTCAACTCGCTGTAACCACCTGCCGGGGACGCCAAAATCACCTGTCAGCTAGGCCAGAACCACGTGGCGGACTCTATGGAATCACCCGCCGGGCATGCCGGAACCAGCTCTCAGACGTGCCAGAAGCACGTGCCGGACACGCCGGAACCACCTACTAGAGAGACCGGAACCACCTGCCAGACCCGCCTGAACCACCTGCTGAGTACGCTGGAACAACCTGCTCTACTCGCTGGAGCCACCTGCTGGACACGCCAAAATCACCTGATGGCTACGCCAGCACCACTCGGCAGACAAGCCAGAATCACCTGCAGGGTATGCCGGAACCACCTCTCAGACGTGCCAGAACCCCTTGTCGGACACTCCGGAATCACCTGTCAGGCATGCCGGAACCACCTCTCGAGCGTGCCAGAATGACGTGCCAGAGACACCGGATGCACCTGCCGAGCACGCCGGAACCTCCTCTTCGACTCGCCGGAACCACCAGCCAGAGACGCCAAAATCCCCTGCCAGGTAGGCCAGAATCACATGGCGGACGCTCCGGAATCTCCCGCCGGGAAGGTAGGAACCACCTCTCAAACATACTGGAAGCACGTGCCGGACATGCCGGCACCACGTACTGGACAGACCAGAAACACCTGCCGGACCTGCCTGAACCACCTGCTGAGCACACCGGAACAACTTGCTCGACTCGCTGGAGCCACCTGCTGGACACCCCAAAATCACCAGCCAGCTATGCCAGAACCACTTGCCGTACACTCCGGAATCACCTGCTGGTTACACCAGAGCCACTTGGTGGACAATCCAGAATCACCTGCCGGACATGCCAGAACCACCTGTCACACATGCCGGAACCACGTGCCTGACACGCCGGAACCACCTCGCGGACAGACCGGAACCACCTACCAGACATGCCTGAACCACCTGCCGAGCATGCCGGAACCACCTGCCGGACACGCCAAAACCACCTGCGGGCTAGGCCAGAACCACTTGTAGGACTCTCCTGGAGCACCTGCCGGGCATGCGGGAACCACCTCTCAGACGTGCCAGAACCACGTGCGGCACATGACGGAACCCATTACCGGACAGACCGGAACCACCTGCTGGACACGCCAGAATCACCTGCCAAGAACACCGGAACCACCTGAACAGCTCGCCAGAAACACCTGCCGGACATGCCAAAATCACCTGCCGGCTACACCAGAACCTCTTGCCGGACACTCCGGAATCACCTGCCAGACATGATGCAACCAAATGTCAGACGTGCCAGAACCACGTGCCAGAGACACCGGATGCAACTGCCGAGCATGCCGGAACCTCCTGCTCAACTCGCTGTAACCACCTGCCGGGGACGCCAAAATCACCTGTCAGCTAGGCCAGAACCACGTGGCGGACTCTATGGAATCACCCGCCGGGCATGCCGGAACCAGCTCTCAGACGTGCCAGAAGCACGTGCCGGACACGCCGGAACCACCTACTAGAGAGACCGGAACCACCTGCCAGACCCGCCTGAACCACCTGCTGAGTACGCTGGAACAACCTGCTCTACTCGCTGGAGCCACCTGCTGGACACGCCAAAATCACCTGATGGCTACGCCAGCACCACTCGGCAGACAAGCCAGAATCACCTGCAGGGTATGCCGGAACCACCTCTCAGACGTGCCAGAACCCCTTGTCGGACACTCCGGAATCACCTGTCAGGCATGCCGGAACCACCTCTCGAGCGTGCCAGAATGACGTGCCAGAGACACCGGATGCACCTGCCGAGCACGCCGGAACCTCCTCTTCGACTCGCCGGAACCACCAGCCAGAGACGCCAAAATCCCCTGCCAGGTAGGCCAGAATCACATGGCGGACGCTCCGGAATCTCCCGCCGGGAAGGTAGGAACCACCTCTCAAACATACTGGAAGCACGTGCCGGACATGCCGGCACCACGTACTGGACAGACCAGAAACACCTGCCGGACCTGCCTGAACCACCTGCTGAGCACACCGGAACAACTTGCTCGACTCGCTGGAGCCACCTGCTGGACACCCCAAAATCACCAGCCAGCTATGCCAGAACCACTTGCCGTACACTCCGGAATCACCTGCTGGTTACACCAGAGCCACTTGGTGGACAATCCAGAATCACCTGCCGGACATGCCAGAACCACCTGTCACACATGCCGGAACCACGTGCCTGACACGCCGGAACCACCTCGCGGACAGACCGGAACCACCTACCAGACATGCCTGAACCACCTGCCGAGCATGCCGGAACCACCTGCCGGACACGCCAAAACCACCTGCGGGCTAGGCCAGAACCACTTGTAGGACTCTCCTGGAGCACCTGCCGGGCATGCGGGAACCACCTCTCAGACGTGCCAGAACCACGTGCGGCACATGACGGAACCCATTACCGGACAGACCGGAACCACCTGCTGGACACGCCAGAATCACCTGCCAAGAACACCGGAACCACCTGAACAGCTCGCCAGAAACACCTGCCGGACATGCCAAAATCACCTGCCGGCTACACCAGAACCTCTTGCCGGACACTCCGGAATCACCTGCCAGACATGATGCAACCAAATGTCAGACGTGCCAGAACCACGTGCCAGAGACACCGGATGCAACTGCCGAGCATGCCGGAACCTCCTGCTCAACTCGCTGTAACCACCTGCCGGGGACGCCAAAATCACCTGTCAGCTAGGCCAGAACCACGTGGCGGACTCTATGGAATCACCCGCCGGGCATGCCGGAACCAGCTCTCAGACGTGCCAGAAGCACGTGCCGGACACGCCGGAACCACCTACTAGAGAGACCGGAACCACCTGCCAGACCCGCCTGAACCACCTGCTGAGTACGCTGGAACAACCTGCTCTACTCGCTGGAGCCACCTGCTGGACACGCCAAAATCACCTGATGGCTACGCCAGCACCACTCGGCAGACAAGCCAGAATCACCTGCAGGGTATGCCGGAACCACCTCTCAGACGTGCCAGAACCCCTTGTCGGACACTCCGGAATCACCTGTCAGGCATGCCGGAACCACCTCTCGAGCGTGCCAGAATGACGTGCCAGAGACACCGGATGCACCTGCCGAGCACGCCGGAACCTCCTCTTCGACTCGCCGGAACCACCAGCCAGAGACGCCAAAATCCCCTGCCAGGTAGGCCAGAATCACATGGCGGACGCTCCGGAATCTCCCGCCGGGAAGGTAGGAACCACCTCTCAAACATACTGGAAGCACGTGCCGGACATGCCGGCACCACGTACTGGACAGACCAGAAACACCTGCCGGACCTGCCTGAACCACCTGCTGAGCACACCGGAACAACTTGCTCGACTCGCTGGAGCCACCTGCTGGACACCCCAAAATCACCAGCCAGCTATGCCAGAACCACTTGCCGTACACTCCGGAATCACCTGCTGGTTACACCAGAGCCACTTGGTGGACAATCCAGAATCACCTGCCGGACATGCCAGAACCACCTGTCACACATGCCGGAACCACGTGCCTGACACGCCGGAACCACCTCGCGGACAGACCGGAACCACCTACCAGACATGCCTGAACCACCTGCCGAGCATGCCGGAACCACCTGCCGGACACGCCAAAACCACCTGCGGGCTAGGCCAGAACCACTTGTAGGACTCTCCTGGAGCACCTGCCGGGCATGCGGGAACCACCTCTCAGACGTGCCAGAACCACGTGCGGCACATGACGGAACCCATTACCGGACAGACCGGAACCACCTGCTGGACACGCCAGAATCACCTGCCAAGAACACCGGAACCACCTGAACAGCTCGCCAGAAACACCTGCCGGACATGCCAAAATCACCTGCCGGCTACACCAGAACCTCTTGCCGGACACTCCGGAATCACCTGCCAGACATGATGCAACCAAATGTCAGACGTGCCAGAACCACGTGCCAGAGACACCGGATGCAACTGCCGAGCATGCCGGAACCTCCTGCTCAACTCGCTGTAACCACCTGCCGGGGACGCCAAAATCACCTGTCAGCTAGGCCAGAACCACGTGGCGGACTCTATGGAATCACCCGCCGGGCATGCCGGAACCAGCTCTCAGACGTGCCAGAAGCACGTGCCGGACACGCCGGAACCACCTACTAGAGAGACCGGAACCACCTGCCAGACCCGCCTGAACCACCTGCTGAGTACGCTGGAACAACCTGCTCTACTCGCTGGAGCCACCTGCTGGACACGCCAAAATCACCTGATGGCTACGCCAGCACCACTCGGCAGACAAGCCAGAATCACCTGCAGGGTATGCCGGAACCACCTCTCAGACGTGCCAGAACCCCTTGTCGGACACTCCGGAATCACCTGTCAGGCATGCCGGAACCACCTCTCGAGCGTGCCAGAATGACGTGCCAGAGACACCGGATGCACCTGCCGAGCACGCCGGAACCTCCTCTTCGACTCGCCGGAACCACCAGCCAGAGACGCCAAAATCCCCTGCCAGGTAGGCCAGAATCACATGGCGGACGCTCCGGAATCTCCCGCCGGGAAGGTAGGAACCACCTCTCAAACATACTGGAAGCACGTGCCGGACATGCCGGCACCACGTACTGGACAGACCAGAAACACCTGCCGGACCTGCCTGAACCACCTGCTGAGCACACCGGAACAACTTGCTCGACTCGCTGGAGCCACCTGCTGGACACCCCAAAATCACCAGCCAGCTATGCCAGAACCACTTGCCGTACACTCCGGAATCACCTGCTGGTTACACCAGAGCCACTTGGTGGACAATCCAGAATCACCTGCCGGACATGCCAGAACCACCTGTCACACATGCCGGAACCACGTGCCTGACACGCCGGAACCACCTCGCGGACAGACCGGAACCACCTACCAGACATGCCTGAACCACCTGCCGAGCATGCCGGAACCACCTGCCGGACACGCCAAAACCACCTGCGGGCTAGGCCAGAACCACTTGTAGGACTCTCCTGGAGCACCTGCCGGGCATGCGGGAACCACCTCTCAGACGTGCCAGAACCACGTGCGGCACATGACGGAACCCATTACCGGACAGACCGGAACCACCTGCTGGACACGCCAGAATCACCTGCCAAGAACACCGGAACCACCTGAACAGCTCGCCAGAAACACCTGCCGGACATGCCAAAATCACCTGCCGGCTACACCAGAACCTCTTGCCGGACACTCCGGAATCACCTGCCAGACATGATGCAACCAAATGTCAGACGTGCCAGAACCACGTGCCAGAGACACCGGATGCAACTGCCGAGCATGCCGGAACCTCCTGCTCAACTCGCTGTAACCACCTGCCGGGGACGCCAAAATCACCTGTCAGCTAGGCCAGAACCACGTGGCGGACTCTATGGAATCACCCGCCGGGCATGCCGGAACCAGCTCTCAGACGTGCCAGAAGCACGTGCCGGACACGCCGGAACCACCTACTAGAGAGACCGGAACCACCTGCCAGACCCGCCTGAACCACCTGCTGAGTACGCTGGAACAACCTGCTCTACTCGCTGGAGCCACCTGCTGGACACGCCAAAATCACCTGATGGCTACGCCAGCACCACTCGGCAGACAAGCCAGAATCACCTGCAGGGTATGCCGGAACCACCTCTCAGACGTGCCAGAACCCCTTGTCGGACACTCCGGAATCACCTGTCAGGCATGCCGGAACCACCTCTCGAGCGTGCCAGAATGACGTGCCAGAGACACCGGATGCACCTGCCGAGCACGCCGGAACCTCCTCTTCGACTCGCCGGAACCACCAGCCAGAGACGCCAAAATCCCCTGCCAGGTAGGCCAGAATCACATGGCGGACGCTCCGGAATCTCCCGCCGGGAAGGTAGGAACCACCTCTCAAACATACTGGAAGCACGTGCCGGACATGCCGGCACCACGTACTGGACAGACCAGAAACACCTGCCGGACCTGCCTGAACCACCTGCTGAGCACACCGGAACAACTTGCTCGACTCGCTGGAGCCACCTGCTGGACACCCCAAAATCACCAGCCAGCTATGCCAGAACCACTTGCCGTACACTCCGGAATCACCTGCTGGTTACACCAGAGCCACTTGGTGGACAATCCAGAATCACCTGCCGGACATGCCAGAACCACCTGTCACACATGCCGGAACCACGTGCCTGACACGCCGGAACCACCTCGCGGACAGACCGGAACCACCTACCAGACATGCCTGAACCACCTGCCGAGCATGCCGGAACCACCTGCCGGACACGCCAAAACCACCTGCGGGCTAGGCCAGAACCACTTGTAGGACTCTCCTGGAGCACCTGCCGGGCATGCGGGAACCACCTCTCAGACGTGCCAGAACCACGTGCGGCACATGACGGAACCCATTACCGGACAGACCGGAACCACCTGCTGGACACGCCAGAATCACCTGCCAAGAACACCGGAACCACCTGAACAGCTCGCCAGAAACACCTGCCGGACATGCCAAAATCACCTGCCGGCTACACCAGAACCTCTTGCCGGACACTCCGGAATCACCTGCCAGACATGATGCAACCAAATGTCAGACGTGCCAGAACCACGTGCCAGAGACACCGGATGCAACTGCCGAGCATGCCGGAACCTCCTGCTCAACTCGCTGTAACCACCTGCCGGGGACGCCAAAATCACCTGTCAGCTAGGCCAGAACCACGTGGCGGACTCTATGGAATCACCCGCCGGGCATGCCGGAACCAGCTCTCAGACGTGCCAGAAGCACGTGCCGGACACGCCGGAACCACCTACTAGAGAGACCGGAACCACCTGCCAGACCCGCCTGAACCACCTGCTGAGTACGCTGGAACAACCTGCTCTACTCGCTGGAGCCACCTGCTGGACACGCCAAAATCACCTGATGGCTACGCCAGCACCACTCGGCAGACAAGCCAGAATCACCTGCAGGGTATGCCGGAACCACCTCTCAGACGTGCCAGAACCCCTTGTCGGACACTCCGGAATCACCTGTCAGGCATGCCGGAACCACCTCTCGAGCGTGCCAGAATGACGTGCCAGAGACACCGGATGCACCTGCCGAGCACGCCGGAACCTCCTCTTCGACTCGCCGGAACCACCAGCCAGAGACGCCAAAATCCCCTGCCAGGTAGGCCAGAATCACATGGCGGACGCTCCGGAATCTCCCGCCGGGAAGGTAGGAACCACCTCTCAAACATACTGGAAGCACGTGCCGGACATGCCGGCACCACGTACTGGACAGACCAGAAACACCTGCCGGACCTGCCTGAACCACCTGCTGAGCACACCGGAACAACTTGCTCGACTCGCTGGAGCCACCTGCTGGACACCCCAAAATCACCAGCCAGCTATGCCAGAACCACTTGCCGTACACTCCGGAATCACCTGCTGGTTACACCAGAGCCACTTGGTGGACAATCCAGAATCACCTGCCGGACATGCCAGAACCACCTGTCACACATGCCGGAACCACGTGCCTGACACGCCGGAACCACCTCGCGGACAGACCGGAACCACCTACCAGACATGCCTGAACCACCTGCCGAGCATGCCGGAACCACCTGCCGGACACGCCAAAATCACCTGCGGGCTAGGCCAGAACCACTTGTAGGACTCTCCTGGAGCACCTGCCGGGCATGCGGGAACCACCTCTCAGACGTGCCAGAACCACGTGCGGCACATGACGGAACCCATTACCGGACAGACCGGAACCACCTGCTGGACACGCCAGAATCACCTGCCAAGAACACCGGAACCACCTGAACAGCTCGCCAGAAACACCTGCCGGACATGCCAAAATCACCTGCCGGCTACACCAGAACCTCTTGCCGGACACTCCGGAATCACCTGCCAGACATGATGCAACCAAATGTCAGACGTGCCAGAACCACGTGCCAGAGACACCGGATGCAACTGCCGAGCATGCCGGAACCTCCTGCTCAACTCGCTGTAACCACCTGCCGGGGACGCCAAAATCACCTGTCAGCTAGGCCAGAACCACGTGGCGGACTCTATGGAATCACCCGCCGGGCATGCCGGAACCAGCTCTCAGACGTGCCAGAAGCACGTGCCGGACACGCCGGAACCACCTACTAGAGAGACCGGAACCACCTGCCAGACCCGCCTGAACCACCTGCTGAGTACGCTGGAACAACCTGCTCTACTCGCTGGAGCCACCTGCTGGACACGCCAAAATCACCTGATGGCTACGCCAGCACCACTCGGCAGACAAGCCAGAATCACCTGCAGGGTATGCCGGAACCACCTCTCAGACGTGCCAGAACCCCTTGTCGGACACTCCGGAATCACCTGTCAGGCATGCCGGAACCACCTCTCGAGCGTGCCAGAATGACGTGCCAGAGACACCGGATGCACCTGCCGAGCACGCCGGAACCTCCTCTTCGACTCGCCGGAACCACCAGCCAGAGACGCCAAAATCCCCTGCCAGGTAGGCCAGAATCACATGGCGGACGCTCCGGAATCTCCCGCCGGGAAGGTAGGAACCACCTCTCAAACATACTGGAAGCACGTGCCGGACATGCCGGCACCACGTACTGGACAGACCAGAAACACCTGCCGGACCTGCCTGAACCACCTGCTGAGCACACCGGAACAACTTGCTCGACTCGCTGGAGCCACCTGCTGGACACCCCAAAATCACCAGCCAGCTATGCCAGAACCACTTGCCGTACACTCCGGAATCACCTGCTGGTTACACCAGAGCCACTTGGTGGACAATCCAGAATCACCTGCCGGACATGCCAGAACCACCTGTCACACATGCCGGAACCACGTGCCTGACACGCCGGAACCACCTCGCGGACAGACCGGAACCACCTACCAGACATGCCTGAACCACCTGCCGAGCATGCCGGAACCACCTGCCGGACACGCCAAAATCACCTGCGGGCTAGGCCAGAACCACTTGTAGGACTCTCCTGGAGCACCTGCCGGGCATGCGGGAACCACCTCTCAGACGTGCCAGAACCACGTGCGGCACATGACGGAACCCATTACCGGACAGACCGGAACCACCTGCTGGACACGCCAGAATCACCTGCCAAGAACACCGGAACCACCTGAACAGCTCGCCAGAAACACCTGCCGGACATGCCAAAATCACCTGCCGGCTACACCAGAACCTCTTGCCGGACACTCCGGAATCACCTGCCAGACATGATGCAACCAAATGTCAGACGTGCCAGAACCACGTGCCAGAGACACCGGATGCAACTGCCGAGCATGCCGGAACCTCCTGCTCAACTCGCTGTAACCACCTGCCGGGGACGCCAAAATCACCTGTCAGCTAGGCCAGAACCACGTGGCGGACTCTATGGAATCACCCGCCGGGCATGCCGGAACCAGCTCTCAGACGTGCCAGAAGCACGTGCCGGACACGCCGGAACCACCTACTAGAGAGACCGGAACCACCTGCCAGACCCGCCTGAACCACCTGCTGAGTACGCTGGAACAACCTGCTCTACTCGCTGGAGCCACCTGCTGGACACGCCAAAATCACCTGATGGCTACGCCAGCACCACTCGGCAGACAAGCCAGAATCACCTGCAGGGTATGCCGGAACCACCTCTCAGACGTGCCAGAACCCCTTGTCGGACACTCCGGAATCACCTGTCAGGCATGCCGGAACCACCTCTCGAGCGTGCCAGAATGACGTGCCAGAGACACCGGATGCACCTGCCGAGCACGCCGGAACCTCCTCTTCGACTCGCCGGAACCACCAGCCAGAGACGCCAAAATCCCCTGCCAGGTAGGCCAGAATCACATGGCGGACGCTCCGGAATCTCCCGCCGGGAAGGTAGGAACCACCTCTCAAACATACTGGAAGCACGTGCCGGACATGCCGGCACCACGTACTGGACAGACCAGAAACACCTGCCGGACCTGCCTGAACCACCTGCTGAGCACACCGGAACAACTTGCTCGACTCGCTGGAGCCACCTGCTGGACACCCCAAAATCACCAGCCAGCTATGCCAGAACCACTTGCCGTACACTCCGGAATCACCTGCTGGTTACACCAGAGCCACTTGGTGGACAATCCAGAATCACCTGCCGGACATGCCAGAACCACCTGTCACACATGCCGGAACCACGTGCCTGACACGCCGGAACCACCTCGCGGACAGACCGGAACCACCTACCAGACATGCCTGAACCACCTGCCGAGCATGCCGGAACCACCTGCCGGACACGCCAAAATCACCTGCGGGCTAGGCCAGAACCACTTGTAGGACTCTCCTGGAGCACCTGCCGGGCATGCGGGAACCACCTCTCAGACGTGCCAGAACCACGTGCGGCACATGACGGAACCCATTACCGGACAGACCGGAACCACCTGCTGGACACGCCAGAATCACCTGCCAAGAACACCGGAACCACCTGAACAGCTCGCCAGAAACACCTGCCGGACATGCCAAAATCACCTGCCGGCTACACCAGAACCTCTTGCCGGACACTCCGGAATCACCTGCCAGACATGATGCAACCAAATGTCAGACGTGCCAGAACCACGTGCCAGAGACACCGGATGCAACTGCCGAGCATGCCGGAACCTCCTGCTCAACTCGCTGTAACCACCTGCCGGGGACGCCAAAATCACCTGTCAGCTAGGCCAGAACCACGTGGCGGACTCTATGGAATCACCCGCCGGGCATGCCGGAACCAGCTCTCAGACGTGCCAGAAGCACGTGCCGGACACGCCGGAACCACCTACTAGAGAGACCGGAACCACCTGCCAGACCCGCCTGAACCACCTGCTGAGTACGCTGGAACAACCTGCTCTACTCGCTGGAGCCACCTGCTGGACACGCCAAAATCACCTGATGGCTACGCCAGCACCACTCGGCAGACAAGCCAGAATCACCTGCAGGGTATGCCGGAACCACCTCTCAGACGTGCCAGAACCCCTTGTCGGACACTCCGGAATCACCTGTCAGGCATGCCGGAACCACCTCTCGAGCGTGCCAGAATGACGTGCCAGAGACACCGGATGCACCTGCCGAGCACGCCGGAACCTCCTCTTCGACTCGCCGGAACCACCAGCCAGAGACGCCAAAATCCCCTGCCAGGTAGGCCAGAATCACATGGCGGACGCTCCGGAATCTCCCGCCGGGAAGGTAGGAACCACCTCTCAAACATACTGGAAGCACGTGCCGGACATGCCGGCACCACGTACTGGACAGACCAGAAACACCTGCCGGACCTGCCTGAACCACCTGCTGAGCACACCGGAACAACTTGCTCGACTCGCTGGAGCCACCTGCTGGACACCCCAAAATCACCAGCCAGCTATGCCAGAACCACTTGCCGTACACTCCGGAATCACCTGCTGGTTACACCAGAGCCACTTGGTGGACAATCCAGAATCACCTGCCGGACATGCCAGAACCACCTGTCACACATGCCGGAACCACGTGCCTGACACGCCGGAACCACCTCGCGGACAGACCGGAACCACCTACCAGACATGCCTGAACCACCTGCCGAGCATGCCGGAACCACCTGCCGGACACGCCAAAATCACCTGCGGGCTAGGCCAGAACCACTTGTAGGACTCTCCTGGAGCACCTGCCGGGCATGCGGGAACCACCTCTCAGACGTGCCAGAACCACGTGCGGCACATGACGGAACCCATTACCGGACAGACCGGAACCACCTGCTGGACACGCCAGAATCACCTGCCAAGAACACCGGAACCACCTGAACAGCTCGCCAGAAACACCTGCCGGACATGCCAAAATCACCTGCCGGCTACACCAGAACCTCTTGCCGGACACTCCGGAATCACCTGCCAGACATGATGCAACCAAATGTCAGACGTGCCAGAACCACGTGCCAGAGACACCGGATGCAACTGCCGAGCATGCCGGAACCTCCTGCTCAACTCGCTGTAACCACCTGCCGGGGACGCCAAAATCACCTGTCAGCTAGGCCAGAACCACGTGGCGGACTCTATGGAATCACCCGCCGGGCATGCCGGAACCAGCTCTCAGACGTGCCAGAAGCACGTGCCGGACACGCCGGAACCACCTACTAGAGAGACCGGAACCACCTGCCAGACCCGCCTGAACCACCTGCTGAGTACGCTGGAACAACCTGCTCTACTCGCTGGAGCCACCTGCTGGACACGCCAAAATCACCTGATGGCTACGCCAGCACCACTCGGCAGACAAGCCAGAATCACCTGCAGGGTATGCCGGAACCACCTCTCAGACGTGCCAGAACCCCTTGTCGGACACTCCGGAATCACCTGTCAGGCATGCCGGAACCACCTCTCGAGCGTGCCAGAATGACGTGCCAGAGACACCGGATGCACCTGCCGAGCACGCCGGAACCTCCTCTTCGACTCGCCGGAACCACCAGCCAGAGACGCCAAAATCCCCTGCCAGGTAGGCCAGAATCACATGGCGGACGCTCCGGAATCTCCCGCCGGGAAGGTAGGAACCACCTCTCAAACATACTGGAAGCACGTGCCGGACATGCCGGCACCACGTACTGGACAGACCAGAAACACCTGCCGGACCTGCCTGAACCACCTGCTGAGCACACCGGAACAACTTGCTCGACTCGCTGGAGCCACCTGCTGGACACCCCAAAATCACCAGCCAGCTATGCCAGAACCACTTGCCGTACACTCCGGAATCACCTGCTGGTTACACCAGAGCCACTTGGTGGACAATCCAGAATCACCTGCCGGACATGCCAGAACCACCTGTCACACATGCCGGAACCACGTGCCTGACACGCCGGAACCACCTCGCGGACAGACCGGAACCACCTACCAGACATGCCTGAACCACCTGCCGAGCATGCCGGAACCACCTGCCGGACACGCCAAAATCACCTGCGGGCTAGGCCAGAACCACTTGTAGGACTCTCCTGGAGCACCTGCCGGGCATGCGGGAACCACCTCTCAGACGTGCCAGAACCACGTGCGGCACATGACGGAACCCATTACCGGACAGACCGGAACCACCTGCTGGACACGCCAGAATCACCTGCCAAGAACACCGGAACCACCTGAACAGCTCGCCAGAAACACCTGCCGGACATGCCAAAATCACCTGCCGGCTACACCAGAACCTCTTGCCGGACACTCCGGAATCACCTGCCAGACATGATGCAACCAAATGTCAGACGTGCCAGAACCACGTGCCAGAGACACCGGATGCAACTGCCGAGCATGCCGGAACCTCCTGCTCAACTCGCTGTAACCACCTGCCGGGGACGCCAAAATCACCTGTCAGCTAGGCCAGAACCACGTGGCGGACTCTATGGAATCACCCGCCGGGCATGCCGGAACCAGCTCTCAGACGTGCCAGAAGCACGTGCCGGACACGCCGGAACCACCTACTAGAGAGACCGGAACCACCTGCCAGACCCGCCTGAACCACCTGCTGAGTACGCTGGAACAACCTGCTCTACTCGCTGGAGCCACCTGCTGGACACGCCAAAATCACCTGATGGCTACGCCAGCACCACTCGGCAGACAAGCCAGAATCACCTGCAGGGTATGCCGGAACCACCTCTCAGACGTGCCAGAACCCCTTGTCGGACACTCCGGAATCACCTGTCAGGCATGCCGGAACCACCTCTCGAGCGTGCCAGAATGACGTGCCAGAGACACCGGATGCACCTGCCGAGCACGCCGGAACCTCCTCTTCGACTCGCCGGAACCACCAGCCAGAGACGCCAAAATCCCCTGCCAGGTAGGCCAGAATCACATGGCGGACGCTCCGGAATCTCCCGCCGGGAAGGTAGGAACCACCTCTCAAACATACTGGAAGCACGTGCCGGACATGCCGGCACCACGTACTGGACAGACCAGAAACACCTGCCGGACCTGCCTGAACCACCTGCTGAGCACACCGGAACAACTTGCTCGACTCGCTGGAGCCACCTGCTGGACACCCCAAAATCACCAGCCAGCTATGCCAGAACCACTTGCCGTACACTCCGGAATCACCTGCTGGTTACACCAGAGCCACTTGGTGGACAATCCAGAATCACCTGCCGGACATGCCAGAACCACCTGTCACACATGCCGGAACCACGTGCCTGACACGCCGGAACCACCTCGCGGACAGACCGGAACCACCTACCAGACATGCCTGAACCACCTGCCGAGCATGCCGGAACCACCTGCCGGACACGCCAAAATCACCTGCGGGCTAGGCCAGAACCACTTGTAGGACTCTCCTGGAGCACCTGCCGGGCATGCGGGAACCACCTCTCAGACGTGCCAGAACCACGTGCGGCACATGACGGAACCCATTACCGGACAGACCGGAACCACCTGCTGGACACGCCAGAATCACCTGCCAAGAACACCGGAACCACCTGAACAGCTCGCCAGAAACACCTGCCGGACATGCCAAAATCACCTGCCGGCTACACCAGAACCTCTTGCCGGACACTCCGGAATCACCTGCCAGACATGATGCAACCAAATGTCAGACGTGCCAGAACCACGTGCCAGAGACACCGGATGCAACTGCCGAGCATGCCGGAACCTCCTGCTCAACTCGCTGTAACCACCTGCCGGGGACGCCAAAATCACCTGTCAGCTAGGCCAGAACCACGTGGCGGACTCTATGGAATCACCCGCCGGGCATGCCGGAACCAGCTCTCAGACGTGCCAGAAGCACGTGCCGGACACGCCGGAACCACCTACTAGAGAGACCGGAACCACCTGCCAGACCCGCCTGAACCACCTGCTGAGTACGCTGGAACAACCTGCTCTACTCGCTGGAGCCACCTGCTGGACACGCCAAAATCACCTGATGGCTACGCCAGCACCACTCGGCAGACAAGCCAGAATCACCTGCAGGGTATGCCGGAACCACCTCTCAGACGTGCCAGAACCCCTTGTCGGACACTCCGGAATCACCTGTCAGGCATGCCGGAACCACCTCTCGAGCGTGCCAGAATGACGTGCCAGAGACACCGGATGCACCTGCCGAGCACGCCGGAACCTCCTCTTCGACTCGCCGGAACCACCAGCCAGAGACGCCAAAATCCCCTGCCAGGTAGGCCAGAATCACATGGCGGACGCTCCGGAATCTCCCGCCGGGAAGGTAGGAACCACCTCTCAAACATACTGGAAGCACGTGCCGGACATGCCGGCACCACGTACTGGACAGACCAGAAACACCTGCCGGACCTGCCTGAACCACCTGCTGAGCACACCGGAACAACTTGCTCGACTCGCTGGAGCCACCTGCTGGACACCCCAAAATCACCAGCCAGCTATGCCAGAACCACTTGCCGTACACTCCGGAATCACCTGCTGGTTACACCAGAGCCACTTGGTGGACAATCCAGAATCACCTGCCGGACATGCCAGAACCACCTGTCACACATGCCGGAACCACGTGCCTGACACGCCGGAACCACCTCGCGGACAGACCGGAACCACCTACCAGACATGCCTGAACCACCTGCCGAGCATGCCGGAACCACCTGCCGGACACGCCAAAATCACCTGCGGGCTAGGCCAGAACCACTTGTAGGACTCTCCTGGAGCACCTGCCGGGCATGCGGGAACCACCTCTCAGACGTGCCAGAACCACGTGCGGCACATGACGGAACCCATTACCGGACAGACCGGAACCACCTGCTGGACACGCCAGAATCACCTGCCAAGAACACCGGAACCACCTGAACAGCTCGCCAGAAACACCTGCCGGACATGCCAAAATCACCTGCCGGCTACACCAGAACCTCTTGCCGGACACTCCGGAATCACCTGCCAGACATGATGCAACCAAATGTCAGACGTGCCAGAACCACGTGCCAGAGACACCGGATGCAACTGCCGAGCATGCCGGAACCTCCTGCTCAACTCGCTGTAACCACCTGCCGGGGACGCCAAAATCACCTGTCAGCTAGGCCAGAACCACGTGGCGGACTCTATGGAATCACCCGCCGGGCATGCCGGAACCAGCTCTCAGACGTGCCAGAAGCACGTGCCGGACACGCCGGAACCACCTACTAGAGAGACCGGAACCACCTGCCAGACCCGCCTGAACCACCTGCTGAGTACGCTGGAACAACCTGCTCTACTCGCTGGAGCCACCTGCTGGACACGCCAAAATCACCTGATGGCTACGCCAGCACCACTCGGCAGACAAGCCAGAATCACCTGCAGGGTATGCCGGAACCACCTCTCAGACGTGCCAGAACCCCTTGTCGGACACTCCGGAATCACCTGTCAGGCATGCCGGAACCACCTCTCGAGCGTGCCAGAATGACGTGCCAGAGACACCGGATGCACCTGCCGAGCACGCCGGAACCTCCTCTTCGACTCGCCGGAACCACCAGCCAGAGACGCCAAAATCCCCTGCCAGGTAGGCCAGAATCACATGGCGGACGCTCCGGAATCTCCCGCCGGGAAGGTAGGAACCACCTCTCAAACATACTGGAAGCACGTGCCGGACATGCCGGCACCACGTACTGGACAGACCAGAAACACCTGCCGGACCTGCCTGAACCACCTGCTGAGCACACCGGAACAACTTGCTCGACTCGCTGGAGCCACCTGCTGGACACCCCAAAATCACCAGCCAGCTATGCCAGAACCACTTGCCGTACACTCCGGAATCACCTGCTGGTTACACCAGAGCCACTTGGTGGACAATCCAGAATCACCTGCCGGACATGCCAGAACCACCTGTCACACATGCCGGAACCACGTGCCTGACACGCCGGAACCACCTCGCGGACAGACCGGAACCACCTACCAGACATGCCTGAACCACCTGCCGAGCATGCCGGAACCACCTGCCGGACACGCCAAAATCACCTGCGGGCTAGGCCAGAACCACTTGTAGGACTCTCCTGGAGCACCTGCCGGGCATGCGGGAACCACCTCTCAGACGTGCCAGAACCACGTGCGGCACATGACGGAACCCATTACCGGACAGACCGGAACCACCTGCTGGACACGCCAGAATCACCTGCCAAGAACACCGGAACCACCTGAACAGCTCGCCAGAAACACCTGCCGGACATGCCAAAATCACCTGCCGGCTACACCAGAACCTCTTGCCGGACACTCCGGAATAACCTGCCCGGCATGCCAGAACCACCTCTCAGAAGTGCCAGAAGCACGTGCTGGATATGCCGGAACAACCTATCGGACAGAACGGAACAACCTGCCGGACACACCAAAATCACCTGCGGGCTACGCCACAACCACTTGGAGGACTCTCCGGGAAAACCTGCCGGGCATGCTGGAACCACCTCTCAGACGTGCCTGAACCACGTGGCGGACACTCCGGAAACGCATGTCGGGCCGGCCGGAACCACCTCTCAGACGTGCCAGAACCTCATGCCGGACACCCCAGAACCACCTGCTGGACAGACCGGAAACACCTGCCGGACACGCCGGAACCACATGTTCGACTCGCTGGAACCACATTCTGGACATGGCAAAATCACCTGCCGCCTATGCCAGAACCGCTTGGCGAACACTCCGGAATCACCTGTCAGGCATGCCGGAACCACCTCTCAGACATGCCAGAACCACATGCCAATGACACCGGAAGCACCTGCCGAGCATGCCGGAAGCACCTGCTCGACTCGCCAGAACCACCTGTCGGACACGCCAAAATCACCTGCCGGCTACGCCACAGCCAGTTGGTGAACACTCCGGAAACACCTGCCGGGCTGGCTGGAACCACCTGCCAGTCACGCCAACATCACCTGCCAGCTACGCCAGAACCACTTGGCGGAGACTCCAGAAACACCTGTTGGGCCAGCCGGAACCACCTCTCAGACGTGCCAGAACCATGTGCCTGAGATGCTGGAACCACACCCCGAACAGACCGAAACCACCTGCCAGACCCAACTGAACCACCTGCCGAGCACGCAGGAACAACCTGCTCGCCTCGCCGGAACCACATGCCGGGCGCAGCGGAAGCACCTGCCGAGCGCGCCGGAGCCACCTGCTCGCCTCGCCGGAACCACCTGCCCGGCGCGCCGGAGCCACCTGCTCGCCTCGCCGGAACCTCCTGCCAGGCCCAGCAGAAGCACCTGCCGGGCGCGCCGGAGCCACCTGCTCGCCTCGCCGGAACCACCTGCCGGGTGCAGCGGAAGCACCTGCCGAGCGCGCCGGAGCCACCTGCTGGCCTCGCCGGAACCACCTGCCGGGCCCAGCGGAAGCACGTGCCAAGCACGCCGGAGCCACCTGCTCGCCTCGCCGGAACTACCTGAAGGGCACAGCGGAAGCACCTGCCGAGCGCGCCGGAGCCACCTGCTCGCCTCGCCGGAACCACGCGCCGGGCCCCAACCCTAACCCTAACCCTAACCCTATCCCCAAACCCTAACCCTAACCCTAACCCCTAACCCTAAGCCTAACCCTAAACCCTAACCCAACCGTAACCCTAACCCTAACCCTACCCCTAACCCTAACCCCTAACCCCAAACCCTAAACCCTAACCCTAACCGTAACCCTAACCCTATCCCTAACCCTAACCTGACGGACAGGCTGGAACCAGCTGCTCAACTCGCCGGAACCACCTGCCAGACATGCCAGAACCACCTGCCGAGCACGCCGGAGCCACCTGCTGGACTCACCAGAACCACCTGCCTGACAGGCCAAAATCAACAGCTGGCTATGAGAGAACCACCTGGCAGACAATCCGCAATAACCTGCCAGGCATGCAGGAACCACCTCTCAGACGTAAGAGAACCATGTGCCGGACACGCTGGAACCACGTCCTGGACAGACTGGAACCACCTGCCGGACATGCCTGGACCACCTGCCGAGCACGCCGGAACCACCTGCTCGACTCGCAGGACCCATGTGCCAGACACGCCAAAATGAACTGCCGGCTACACCAGAACCACTTACCGGACACTCCGGAATAACCTGCCCGGCATGCCAGAACCACCTCTCAGAAGTGCCAGAAGCACGTGCTGGACATGCCGGAACAACCTATCGGACAGAACGGAACAACCTGCCGGACACACCAAAATCACCTGCGGGCTACGCCAGAACCACTTGGAGGACTCTCCGGGAAAACCTGCCGGGCATGCTGGAACCACCTCTCAGACGTGCCTGAACCACGTGGCGGACACTCCGGAAACGCATGTCAGGCCGGCCAGAACCACCTCTCAGACGTGCCAGAACCTCATGCCGGACACCCCAGAACCACCTGCTGGACAGACCGGAAACACCTGCCGGACACGCCGGAACCACATGTTCAACTCGCTGGAACCACATTCTGGACATGGCAAAATCACCTGCCGCCTATGCCAGAACCGCTTGGCGAACACTCCGGAATCACCTGTCAGGCATGCCGGAACCACCTCTCAGACATGCCAGAACCGCATGCCAATGACACCGGAAGCACCTGCCGAGCATGCCGGAAGCACCTGCTCGACTCTCCAGAACCACCTGTCGGACACGCCAAAATCACCTGCCGGCTACGCCACAGCCAGTTGGTGAACACTCCGGAAACACCTGCCGGGCTGGCTGGAACCACCTGCCAGTCACGCCAACATCACCTGCCAGCTACGCCAGAACCACTTGGCGGAGACTCCAGAAACACCTTCTGGGCCAGCCGGAACCACCTCTCAGACGTGCCAGAACCATGTGCCTGAGATGCTGGAACCACACCCCGAACAGACCGAAACCACCTGCCAGACCCAAGTGAACCACCTGCCGAGCACGCAGGAACAACCTGCTCGCCTCACCGGAACCACCTGCCGGGCGCAGCGGAAGCACCTGCCGAGCGCGCCGGAGCCACATGCTCGCCTCGCCGGAAACAACTGCCCGGCGCGCCGGAGCCACCTGCTCGCCTCGCCGAAACCACCTGCCGGGCCCAGCGGAAGCACGTGCCAAGCACGCAGGAGCCACCTGCTCGCGTCGCCGGAACCACGTGCCGGGCCCTAACCCTAACCCTAACCCTAACCCTATCCCCAAACCCTAACCCTAACCCTAACCCCTAACCCTAAGCCTAACCCTAAACCCTAACCCAACCGTAACCCTAACCCTAACCCTACCCCTAACCCTAACCCCTAACCCCAAACCCTAAACCCTAACCCTAACCGTAACCCTAACCCTATCCCTAACCCTAACCTGACGGACAGGCTGGAACCAGCTGCTCAACTCGCCGGAACCACCTGCCAGACATGCCAGAACCACCTGCCGAGCACGCCGGAGCCACCTGCTGGACTCACCAGAACCACCTGCCTGACAGGCCAAAATCAACAGCTGGCTATGAGAGAACCACCTGGCAGACAATCCGCAATAACCTGCCAGGCATGCAGGAACCACCTCTCAGACGTAAGAGGACCACGTGCCGGACACGCTGGAACCACGTCCTGGACAGACTGGAACCACCTGCCGGACATGCCTGGACCACCTGCCGAGCACGCCGGAACCACCTGCTCGACTCGCAGGACCCATGTGCCAGACACGCCAAAATGAACTGCCGGCTACACCAGAACCACTTACCGGACACTCTGGAATAACCTGCCCGGCATGCCAGAACCACCTCTCAGAAGTGCCAGAAGCACGTGCTGGACATGCCGGAACAACCTATTGGACAGAACGGAACAACCTGCCGGACACACCAAAATCACCTGCGGGCTACGCCAGAACCACTTGGAGGACTCTCCGGGAAAACCTGCCGGGCATGCTGGAACCACCTCTCAGACGTGCCTGAACCACGTGGCAGACACTACGGAAACGCACGTCGGGCCGGCCGTAACCACCTCTCAGACGTGCCAGAACCTCATGCCGGACACCCCAGAACCACCTGCTGGACAGACCAGAAACACCTGCCGGACACGCCGGAACCACATGTTCGACTCGCTGGAACCACATTCTGGACATGGCAAAATCACCTGCCGCCTATGCCAGAACCGCTTGGCGAACACTCCGGAATCACCTGTCAGGCATGCCGGAACCACCTCTCAGACCTGCCAGAACCACATGCCAATGACACCGGAAGCACCTGCCGAGCATGCCGGAAGCACCTGCTCGACTCGCCAGAACCACCTGTCGGACACGCCAAAATCACCTGCCGGCTACGCCACAGCCAGTTGGTGAACACTCCGGAAACACCTGCCGGGCTGGCTGGAACCACCTGCCAGTCACGCCAACATCACCTGCCAGCTACGCCAGAACCACTTGGCGGAGACTCCAGAAACACCTGTTGGGCCAGCCGGAACCACCTCTCAGACGTGCCAGAACCATGTGCCTGAGATGCTGGAACCACACCCCGAACAGACCGAAACCACCTGCCAGACCCAACTGAACCATCTGCTAAGCACGCAGGAACAACCTGCTCGCCTCGCCGGAACCACATGCCGGGCGCAGCGGAAGCACCTGCCGAGCGCGCCGGAGCCACCTGCTCGCCTCGCCGGAACCACCTGCCCGGCGCGCCGGAGCCACCTGCTCGCCTCGCCGGAACCACCTGCCAGGCCCAGCAGAAGCACCTGCCGGGCGCGCCGGAGCCACCTGCTCGCCTCGCCGGAACCACCTGCCGGGCCCAGCGGAAGCACCTGCCGAGCGCGCCGGAGCCACCTGCTCGCCTCGCCGGAACCACGTGCCGGGCCCTAACCCTAACCCTAACCCTAACCCTATCCCCAAACCCTAACCCTAACCCTAACCCCTAACCCTAACCCTAACACTAACCCTAACCCTATCCCCAAACCCTAACCCTAACCCTAACCCCTAACCCTAAGCCTAACCCTAAACCCTAACCCAACCGTAACCCTAACCCTAACCCTACCCCTAACCCTAACCCCTAACCCCAAACCCTAAACCCTAACCCTAACCGTAACCCTAACCCTATCCCTAACCCTAACCTGACGGACAGGCTGGAACCAGCTGCTCAACTCGCCGGAACCACCTGCCAGACATGCCAGAACCACCTGCCGAGCACGCCGGAGCCACCTGCTGGACTCACCAGAACCACCTGCCTGACAGGCCAAAATCAACAGCTGGCTATGAGAGAACCACCTGGCAGACAATCCGCAATAACCTGCCAGGCATGCAGGAACCACCTCTCAGACGTAAGAGAACCACGTGCCGGACACGCTGGAACCACGTCCTGGACAGACTGGAACCACCTGCCGGACATGCCTGGACCACCTGCCGAGCACGCCGGAACCACCTGCTCGACTCGCAGGACCCATGTGCCAGACACGCCAAAATGAACTGCCGGCTACACCAGAACCACTTACCGGACACTCCGGAATAACCTGCCCGGCATGCCAGAACCACCTCTCAGAAGTGCCAGAAGCACGTGCTGGACATGCCGGAACAACCTATCGGACAGAACGGAACAACCTGCCGGACACACCAAAATCACCTGCGGGCTACGCCAGAACCACTTGGAGGACTCTCCGGGAAAACCTGCCGGGCATGCTGGAACCACCTCTCAGACGTGCCTGAACCACGTGGCGGACACTCCGGAAACGCATGTCAGGCCGGCCAGAACCACCTCTCAGACGTGCCAGAACCTCATGCCGGACACCCCAGAACCACCTGCTGGACCGACCGGAAACACCTGCCGGACACGCCGGAACCACATGTTCAACTCGCTGGAACCACATTCTGGACATGGCAAAATCACCTGCCGCCTATGCCAGAACCGCTTGGCGAACACTCCGGAATCACCTGTCAGGCATGCCGGAACCACCTCTCAGACATGCCAGAACCGCATGCCAATGACACCGGAAGCACCTGCCGAGCATGCCGGAAGCACCTGCTCGACTCTCCAGAACCACCTGTCGGACACGCCAAAATCACCTGCCGGCTACGCCACAGCCAGTTGGTGAACACTCCGGAAACACCTGCTGGGCTGGCTGGAACCACCTGCCAGTCACGCCAACATCACCTGCCAGCTACGCCAGAACCACTTGGCGGAGACTCCAGAAACACCTGTTGGGCCAGCCGGAACCACCTCTCAGACGTGCCAGAACCATGTGCCTGAGATGCTGGAACCACACCCCGAACAGACCGAAACCACCTGCCAGACCCAACTGAACCATCTGCTAAGCACGCAGGAACAACCTGCTCGCCTCGCCGGAACCACATGCCGGGCGCAGCGGAAGCACCTGCCGAGCGCGCCGGAGCCACCTGCTCGCCTCGCCGGAACCACCTGCCCGGCGCGCCGGAGCCACCTGCTCGCCTCGCCGGAACCACCTGCCAGGCCCAGCAGAAGCACCTGCCGGGCGCGCCGGAGCCACCTGCTCGCCTCGCCGGAACCACCTGCCGGGCCCAGCGGAAGCACCTGCCGAGCGCGCCGGAGCCACCTGCTCGCCTCGCCGGAACCACGTGCCGGGCCCTAACCCTAACCCTAACCCTAACCCTATCCCCAAACCCTAACCCTAACCCTAACCCCTAACCCTAACCCTAACACTAACCCTAACCCTATCCCCAAACCCTAACCCTAACCCTAACCCCTAACCCTAAGCCTAACCCTAAACCCTAACCCAACCGTAACCCTAACCCTAACCCTACCCCTAACCCTAACCCCTAACCCCAAACCCTAAACCCTAACCCTAACCGTAACCCTAACCCTATCCCTAACCCTAACCTGACGGACAGGCTGGAACCAGCTGCTCAACTCGCCGGAACCACCTGCCAGACATGCCAGAACCACCTGCCGAGCACGCCGGAGCCACCTGCTGGACTCACCAGAACCACCTGCCTGACAGGCCAAAATCAACAGCTGGCTATGAGAGAACCACCTGGCAGACAATCCGCAATAACCTGCCAGGCATGCAGGAACCACCTCTCAGACGTAAGAGAACCACGTGCCGGACACGCTGGAACCACGTCCTGGACAGACTGGAACCACCTGCCGGACATGCCTGGACCACCTGCCGAGCACGCCGGAACCACCTGCTCGACTCGCAGGACCCATGTGCCAGACACGCCAAAATGAACTGCCGGCTACACCAGAACCACTTACCGGACACTCCGGAATAACCTGCCCGGCATGCCAGAACCACCTCTCAGAAGTGCCAGAAGCACGTGCTGGACATGCCGGAACAACCTATCGGACAGAACGGAACAACCTGCCGGACACACCAAAATCACCTGCGGGCTACGCCAGAACCACTTGGAGGACTCTCCGGGAAAACCTGCCGGGCATGCTGGAACCACCTCTCAGACGCGCCTGAACCACGTGGCGGACACTCCGGAAACGCATGTCGGGCCGGCCGGAACCACCTCTCAGACGTGCCAGAACCTCATGACGGACACCCCAGAACCAGCTGCTGGACAGACCGGAAACACCTGCCGGACACGCCGGAACCACATGTTCGACTCGCTGGAACCACATTCTGGACATGGCAAAATCACCTGCCACCTATGCCAGAACCGCTTGGCGAACACTCCGGAATCACCTGTCAGGCATGCCGGAACCACCTCTCAGACCTGCCAGAAGCACATGCCAATGACACCGGAAGCACCTGCCGAGCATGCCGGAAGCACCTGCTCGACTCGCCAGAACCACCTGTCGGACACGGCAAAATCACCTGCCGGCTACGCCACAGCCAGTTGGTGAACACTCCGGAAACACCTGCCGGGCTGGCTGGAACCACCTGCCAGTCACGCCAACATCACCTGCCAGCTACGCCAGAACCACTTGGCGGAGACTCCAGAAACACCTGTTGGGCCAGCCGGAACCACCTCTCAGACGTGCCAGAACCATGTGCCTGAGATGCTGGAACCACACCCCAAACAGACCGAAGCCACCTGCCAGACCCAACTGAACCACCTGCCGAGCGCGCCGGAGCCACCTGCTCGCCTCGCCGGAACCACCTGCCGGGCGCAGCGGAAGCCCCTGCCGGGCGCGCCGGAGCCACCTGCTCGGCTCGCCGGAACCACCTGCCGGGCCCTAACCCTAACCCTAACCCTAACCCTATCCCCAAACCCTAACCCTAAGCGTAACCCCTAACCCTAAGCCTAACCCTAAACCCTAACCCAACCGTAACCCTAACCCTAACCCTACCCCTAACCCTAACCCCTAACCCCAAACCCTAAACCCTAACCCTAACCGTAACCCCTATACCTAACCCTAACCTGACGGACAGGCTGGAACCAGCTGCTCAACTCGCCGGAACCACCTGCCCGGCGCGCCGGAGCCACCTGCTCGCCTCGCCGGAACCACCTGCCAGGCCCAGCAGAAGCACCTGCCGGGCGCGCCGGAGCCACCTGCTCGCCTCGCCGGAACCACCTGCCGGGTGCAGCGGAAGCACCTGCCGAGCGCGCCGGAGCCACCTGCTCGCCTCGCCGGAACCACCTGCCGGGCCCAGCGGAAGCACGTGCCAAGCACGCAGGAGCCACCTGCTCGCCTCGCCGGAACCACGTGCCGGGCCCTAACCCTAACCCTAACCCTAACCCTATCCCCAAACCCTAACCCTAACCCTAACCCCTAACCCTAAGCCTAACCCTAAACCCTAACCCAACCGTAACCCTAACCCTAACCCTACCCCTAACCCTAACCCCTAACCCCAAACCCTAAACCCTAACCCTAACCGTAACCCTAACCCTATCCCTAACCCTAACCTGACGGACAGGCTGGAACCAGCTGCTCAACTCGCCGGAACCACCTGCCAGACATGCCAGAACCACCTGCCGAGCACGCCGGAGCCACCTGCTGGACTCACCAGAACCACCTGCCTGACAGGCCAAAATCAACAGCTGGCTATGAGAGAACCACCTGGCAGACAATCCGCAATAACCTGCCAGGCATGCAGGAACCACCTCTCAGACGTAAGAGAACCACGTGCCGGACACGCTGGAACCACGTCCTGGACAGACTGGAACCACCTGCCTGACATGCCTGGACCACCTGCCGAGCACGCCGGAACCACCTGCTCGACTCGCAGGACCCATGTGCCAGACACGCCAAAATGAACTGCCGGCTACACCAGAACCACTTACCGGACACTCCGGAATAACCTGCCCGGCATGCCAGAACCACCTCTCAGAAGTGCCAGAAGCACGTGCTGGACATGCCGGAACAACCTATCGGACAGAACGGAACAACCTGCCGGACACACCAAAATCACCTGCGGGCTACGCCAGAACCACTTGGAGGACTCTCCGGGAAAACCTGCCGGGCATGCTGGAACCACCTCTCAGACGTGCCTGAACCACGTGGCGGACACTCCGGAAACGCATGTCAGGCCGGCCAGAACCACCTCTCAGACGTGCCAGAACCTCATGCCGGACACCCCAGAACCACCTGCTGGACAGACCGGAAACACCTGCCGGACACGCCGGAACCACATGTTCAACTCGCTGGAACCACATTCTGGACATGGCAAAATCACCTGCCGCCTATGCCAGAACCGCTTGGCGAACACTCCGGAATCACCTGTCAGGCATGCCGGAACCACCTCTCAGACATGCCAGAACCGCATGCCAATGACACCGGAAGCACCTGCCGAGCATGCCGGAAGCACCTGCTCGACTCTCCAGAACCACCTGTCGGACACGCCAAAATCACCTGCCGGCTACGCCACAGCCAGTTGGTGAACACTCCGGAAACACCTGCCGGGCTGGCTGGAACCACCTGCCAGTCATGCCAACATCACCTGCCAGCTACGCCAGAACCACTTGGCGGAGACTCCAGAAACACCTTCTGGGCCAGCCGGAACCACCTCTCAGACGTGCCAGAACCATGTGCCTGAGATGCTGGAACCACACCCCGAACAGACCGAAACCACCTGCCAGACCCAACTGAACCACCTGCCGAGCACGCAGGAACAACCTGCTCGCCTCACCGGAACCACCTGCCGGGCGCAGCGGAAGCACCTGCCGAGCGCGCCGGAGCCACATGCTCGCCTCGCCGGAAACAACTGCCCGGCGCGCCGGAGCCACCTGCTCGCCTCGCCGAAACCACCTGCCGGGCCCAGCGGAAGCACGTGCCAAGCACGCAGGAGCCACCTGCTCGCCTCGCCGGAACCACCTGCCGGGCCCAGCGGAAGCACCTGCCGAGCGCGCCGGAGCCACCTGCTCGCCTCGCCGGAACCACCTGCCGGGCGCAGCGGAAGCACCTGCCGAGCGCGCCGGAGCCACCTGCTCGCCTCGCCGGAACCACCTGCCGGGTGCAGCGGAAGCACCTGCCGGGCGCGCCGGAGCCACCTGCTCGCCTCGCCGGAACCACCTGCCGGGCCCAGCGGAAGCACGTGCCAAGCATGCCGGAGCCACCTGCTCGCCTCGCCGGAACCACCTGCCGGGCCCAGCGGAAGCACCTGCCGGGCGCGCCGGAGCCACCTGCTCGCATCGGCGGAACCACGTGCCGGGCCCTAACCCTAACACTAACCCTAACCCTATCCCCAAACCCTAACCCTAACCCTAACCCCTAACCCTAAGCCTAACCCTAAACCCTAACCCAACCGTAACCCTAACCCTAACCCTACCCCTTACCCTACCCCTAACCCCAAACCCTAAACCCTAACCCTAACCGTAACCCTAACCCTATCCCTAACCCTAACCTGACGGACAGGCTGGAACCAGCTGCTCAACTCGCCGGAACCACCTGCCAGACATGCCAGAACCACCTGCCGAGCACGCCGGAGCCACCTGCTGGACTCACCAGAACCACCTGCCTGACAGGCCAAAATCAACAGCTGGCTATGAGAGAACCACCTGGCAGACAATCTGCAATAACCTGCCAGGCATGCAGGAACCACCTCTCAGACGTAAGAGAACCACGTGCCGGACACGCTGGAACCACGTCCTGGACAGACTGGAAACACCTGCCGGACATGCCTGGACCACCTGCCGAGCACGCCGGAACCACCTGCTCGACTCGCAGGACCCATGTGCCAGACACGCCAAAATGAACTGCCGGCTACACCAGAACCACTTACCGGACACTCCGGAATAACCTGCCCGGCATGCCAGAACCACCTCTCAGAAGTGCCAGAAGCACGTGCTGGACATGCCGGAACAACCTATCGGACAGAACGGAACAACCTGCCGGACACACCAAAATCACCTGCGGGCTACGCCAGAACCACTTGGAGGACTCTCCGGGAAAACCTGCCGGGCATGCTGGAACCACCTCTCAGACGTGCCTGAACCACGTGGCGGACACTCCGGAAACGCATGTCAGGCCGGCCAGAACCACCTCTCAGACGTGCCAGAACCTCATGCCGGACACCCCAGAACCACCTGCTGGACAGACCGGAAACACCTGCCGGACACGCCGGAACCACATGTTCAACTCGCTGGAACCACATTCTGGACATGGCAAAATCACCTGCCGCCTATGCCAGAACCGCTTGGCGAACACTCCGGAATCACCTGTCAGGCATGCCGGAACCACCTCTCAGACATGCCAGAACCGCATGCCAATGACACCGGAAGCACCTGCCGAGCATGCCGGAAGCACCTGCTCGACTCTCCAGAACCACCTGTCGGACACGCCAAAATCACCTGCCGGCTACGCCACAGCCAGTTGGTGAACACTCCGGAAACACCTGCCGGGCTGGCTGGAACCACCTGCCAGTCACGCCAACATCACCTGCCAGCTACGCCAGAACCACTTGGCGGAGACTCCAGAAACACCTTCTGGGCCAGCCGGAACCACCTCTCAGACGTGCCAGAACCATGTGCCTGAGATGCTGGAACCACACCCCGAACAGACCGAAACCACCTGCCAGACCCAACTGAACCACCTGCCGAGCACGCAGGAACAACCTGCTCGCCTCACCGGAACCACCTGCCGGGCGCAGCGGAAGCACCTGCCGAGCGCGCCGGAGCCACATGCTCGCCTCGCCGGAAACAACTGCCCGGCGCGCCGGAGCCACCTGCTCGCCTCGCCGAAACCACCTGCCGGGCCCAGCGGAAGCACGTGCCAAGCACGCAGGAGCCACCTGCTCGCCTCGCCGGAACCACCTACCGGGCCCAGCGGAAGCACCTGCCGAGCGCGCCGGAGCCACCTGCTCGCCTCGCCGGAACCACCTGCCGGGTGCAGCGGAAGCACCTGCCGGGCGCGCCGGAGCCACCTGCTCGCCTCGCCGGAACCACCTGCCGGGCCCAGCGGAAGCACGTGCCAAGCATGCCGGAGCCACCTGCTCGCCTCGCCGGAACCACCTGCCGGGCCCAGCGGAAGCACCTGCCGGGCGCGCCGGAGCCACCTGCTCGCATCGGCGGAACCACGTGCCGGGCCCTAACCCTAACACTAACCCTAACCCTATCCCCAAACCCTAACCCTAACCCTAACCCCTAACCCTAAGCCTAACCCTAAACCCTAACCCAACCGTAACCCTAACCCTAACCCTACCCCTAACCCTAACCCCTAACCCCAAACCCTAAACCCTAACCCTAACCGTAACCCTAACCCTATCCCTAACCCTAACCTGACGGACAGGCTGGAACCAGCTGCTCAACTCGCCGGAACCACCTGCCTGACAGGCCAAAATCAACAGCTGGCTATGAGAGAACCACCTGGCAGACAATCCGCAATAACCTGCCAGGCATGCAGGAACCACCTCTCAGACGTAAGAGAACCATGTGCCGGACACGCTGGAACCACGTCCTGGACAGACTGGAACCACCTGCCGGACATGCCTGGACCACCTGCCGAGCACGCCGGAACCACCTGCTCGACTCGCAGGACCCATGTGCCAGACACGCCAAAATGAACTGCCGGCTACACCAGAACCACTTACCGGACACTCCGGAATAACCTGCCCGGCATGCCAGAACCACCTCTCAGAAGTGCCAGAAGCACGTGCTGGACATGCCGGAACAACCTATCGGACAGAACGGAACAACCTGCCGGACACACCAAAATCACCTGCGGGCTACGCCAGAACCACTTGGAGGACTCTCCGGGAAAACCTGCCGGGCATGCTGGAACCACCTCTCAGACGTGCCTGAACCACGTGGCGGACACTCCGGAAACGCATGTCGGGCCGGCCGGAACCACCTCTCAGACGTGCCAGAACCTCATGCCGGACACCCCAGAACCACCTGCTGGACCGACCGGAAACACCTGCCGGACACGCCGGAACCACATGTTCGACTCGCTGGAACCACATTCTGGACATGGCAAAATCACCTGCCGCCTATGCCAGAACCGCTTGGCGAACACTCCGGAATCACCTGTCAGGCATGCCGGAACCACCTCTCAGACCTGCCAGAACCACATGCCAATGACACCGGAAGAACCTGCCGAGGATGCCGGAAGCACCTGCTCGACTCGCCAGAACCACCTGTCGGACACGCCAAAATCACCTGCCGGCTACGCCACAGCCAGTTGGTGAACACTCCGGAAACACCTGCCGGGCTGGCTGGAACCACCTGCCAGTCACGCCAACATCACCTGCCAGCTACGCCAGAACCACTTGGCGGAGACTCCAGAAACACCTGTTGGGCCAGCCGGAACCACCTCTCAGACGTGCCAGAACCATGTGCCTGAGATGCTGGAACCACACCCCGAACAGACCGAAACCACCTGCCAGACCCAACTGAACCACCTGCCTAGCACGCAGGAACAACCTGCTCGCCTCGCTGGAACCACCTGCCGGGCGCAGCGGAAGCACCTGCCGAGCGCGCCGGAGCCACCTGCTCGCGTCGCCGGAACCACGTGCCGGGCCCTAACCCTAACCCTAACCCTAACCCTATCCCCAAACCCTAACCCTAACCCTAACCCCTAACCCTAAGCCTAACCCTAAACCCTAACCCAACCGTAACCCTAACCCTAACCCTACCCCTAACCCTAACCCCTAACCCCAAACCCTAAACCCTAACCCTAACCGTAACCCTAACCCTATCCCTAACCCTAACCTGACGGACAGGCTGGAACCAGCTGCTCAACTCGCCGGAACCACCTGCCAGACATGCCAGAACCACCTGCCGAGCACGCCGGAGCCACCTGCTGGACTCACCAGAACCACCTGCCTGACAGGCCAAAATCAACAGCTGGCTATGAGAGAACCACCTGGCAGACAATCCGCAATAACCTGCCAGGCATGCAGGAACCACCTCTCAGACGTAAGAGAACCACGTGCCGGACACGCTGGAACCACGTCCTGGACAGACTGGAACCACCTGCCGGACATGCCTGGACCACCTGCCGAGCACGCCGGAACCACCTGCTCGACTCGCAGGACCCATGTGCCAGACACGCCAAAATGAACTGCCGGCTACACCAGAACCACTTACCGGACACTCTGGAATAACCTGCCCGGCATGCCAGAACCACCTCTCAGAAGTGCCAGAAGCACGTGCTGGACATGCCGGAACAACCTATTGGACAGAACGGAACAACCTGCCGGACACACCAAAATCACCTGCGGGCTACGCCAGAACCACTTGGAGGACTCTCCGGGAAAACCTGCCGGGCATGCTGGAACCACCTCTCAGACGTGCCTGAACCACGTGGCAGACACTACGGAAACGCACGTCGGGCCGGCCGTAACCACCTCTCAGACGTGCCAGAACCTCATGCCGGACACCCCAGAACCACCTGCTGGACAGACCAGAAACACCTGCCGGACACGCCGGAACCACATGTTCGACTCGCTGGAACCACATTCTGGACATGGCAAAATCACCTGCCGCCTATGCCAGAACCGCTTGGCGAACACTCCGGAATCACCTGTCAGGCATGCCGGAACCACCTCTCAGACCTGCCAGAACCACATGCCAATGACACCGGAAGCACCTGCCGAGCATGCCGGAAGCACCTGCTCGACTCGCCAGAACCACCTGTCGGACACGGCAAAATCACCTGCCGGCTACGCCACAGCCAGTTGGTGAACACTCCGGAAACACCTGCCGGGCTGGCTGGAACCACCTGCCAGTCACGCCAACATCACCTGCCAGCTACGCCAGAACCACTTGGCGGAGACTCCAGAAACACCTGTTGGGCCAGCCGGAACCACCTCTCAGACGTGCCAGAACCATGTGCCTGAGATGCTGGAACCACACCCCAAACAGACCGAAGCCACCTGCCAGACCCAACTGAACCACCTGCCGAGCGCGCCGGAGCCACCTGCTCGCCTCGCCGGAACCACCTGCCGGGCGCAGCGGAAGCCCCTGCCGGGCGCGCCGGAGCCACCTGCTCGGCTCGCCGGAACCACCTGCCGGGCCCTAACCCTAACCCTAACCCTAACCCTATCCCCAAACCCTAACCCTAAGCGTAACCCCTAACCCTAAGCCTAACCCTAAACCCTAACCCAACCGTAACCCTAACCCTAACCCTACCCCTAACCCTAACCCCTAACCCCAAACCCTAAACCCTAACCCTAACCGTAACCCCTATACCTAACCCTAACCTGACGGACAGGCTGGAACCAGCTGCTCAACTCGCCGGAACCACCTGCCCGGCGCGCCGGAGCCACCTGCTCGCCTCGCCGGAACCACCTGCCAGGCCCAGCAGAAGCACCTGCCGGGCGCGCCGGAGCCACCTGCTCGCCTCGCCGGAACCACCTGCCGGGTGCAGCGGAAGCACCTGCCGAGCGCGCCGGAGCCACCTGCTCGCCTCGCCGGAACCACCTGCCGGGCCCAGCGGAAGCACGTGCCAAGCACGCAGGAGCCACCTGCTCGCCTCGCCAGAACCACGTGCCGGGCCCTAACCCTAACCCTAACCCTAACCCTATCCCCAAACCCTAACCCTAACCCTAACCCCTAACCCTAAGCCTAACCCTAAACCCTAACCCAACCGTAACCCTAACCCTAACCCTACCCCTAACCCTAACCCCTAACCCCAAACCCTAAACCCTAACCCTAACCGTAACCCTAACCCTATCCCTAACCCTAACCTGACGGACAGGCTGGAACCAGCTGCTCAACTCGCCGGAACCACCTGCCAGACATGCCAGAACCACCTGCCGAGCACGCCGGAGCCACCTGCTGGACTCACCAGAACCACCTGCCTGACAGGCCAAAATCAACAGCTGGCTATGAGAGAACCACCTGGCAGACAATCCGCAATAACCTGCCAGGCATGCAGGAACCACCTCTCAGACGTAAGAGAACCACGTGCCGGACACGCTGGAACCACGTCCTGGACAGACTGGAACCACCTGCCGGACATGCCTGGACCACCTGCCGAGCACGCCGGAACCACCTGCTCGACTCGCAGGACCCATGTGCCAGACACGCCAAAATGAACTGCCGGCTACACCAGAACCACTTACCGGACACTCCGGAATAACCTGCCCGGCATGCCAGAACCACCTCTCAGAAGTGCCAGAAGCACGTGCTGGACATGCCGGAACAACCTATCGGACAGAACGGAACAACCTGCCGGACACACCAAAATCACCTGCGGGCTACGCCAGAACCACTTGGAGGACTCTCCGGGAAAACCTGCCGGGCATGCTGGAACCACCTCTCAGACGTGCCTGAACCACGTGGCGGACACTCCGGAAACGCATGTCAGGCCGGCCAGAACCACCTCTCAGACGTGCCAGAACCTCATGCCGGACACCCCAGAACCACCTGCTGGACAGACCGGAAACACCTGCCGGACACGCCGGAACCACATGTTCAACTCGCTGGAACCACATTCTGGACATGGCAAAATCACCTGCCGCCTATGCCAGAACCGCTTGGCGAACACTCCGGAATCACCTGTCAGGCATGCCGGAACCACCTCTCAGACATGCCAGAACCGCATGCCAATGACACCGGAAGCACCTGCCGAGCATGCCGGAAGCACCTGCTCGACTCTCCAGAACCACCTGTCGGACACGCCAAAATCACCTGCCGGCTACGCCACAGCCAGTTGGTGAACACTCCGGAAACACCTGCCGGGCTGGCTGGAACCACCTGCCAGTCACGCCAACATCACCTGCCAGCTACGCCAGAACCACTTGGCGGAGACTCCAGAAACACCTTCTGGGCCAGCCGGAACCACCTCTCAGACGTGCCAGAACCATGTGCCTGAGATGCTGGAACCACACCCCGAACAGACCGAAACCACCTGCCAGACCCAACTGAACCACCTGCCGAGCACGCAGGAACAACCTGCTCGCCTCACCGGAACCACCTGCCGGGCGCAGCGGAAGCACCTGCCGAGCGCGCCGGAGCCACATGCTCGCCTCGCCGGAAACAACTGCCCGGCGCGCCGGAGCCACCTGCTCGCCTCGCCGAAACCACCTGCCGGGCCCAGCGGAAGCACGTGCCAAGCACGCAGGAGCCACCTGCTCGCCTCGCCGGAACCACCTGCCGGGCCCAGCGGAAGCACCTGCCGAGCGCGCCGGAGCCACCTGCTCGCCTCGCCGGAACCACCTGCCGGGCGCAGCGGAAGCACCTGCCGAGCGCGCCGGAGCCACCTGCTCGCCTCGCCGGAACCACCTGCCGGGTGCAGCGGAAGCACCTGCCGGGCGCGCCGGAGCCACCTGCTCGCCTCGCCGGAACCACCTGCCGGGCCCAGCGGAAGCACGTGCCAAGCATGCCGGAGCCACCTGCTCGCCTCGCCGGAACCACCTGCCGGGCCCAGCAGAAGCACCTGCCGGGCGCGCCGGAGCCACCTGCTCGCATCGGCGGAACCACGTGCCGGGCCCTAACCCTAACACTAACCCTAACCCTATCCCCAAACCCTAACCCTAACCCTAACCCCTAACCCTAAGCCTAACCCTAAACCCTAACCCAACCGTAACCCTAACCCTAACCCTACCCCTAACCCTAACCCCTAACCCCAAACCCTAAACCCTAACCCTAACCGTAACCCTAACCCTATCCCTAACCCTAACCTGACGGACAGGCTGGAACCAGCTGCTCAACTCGCCGGAACCACCTGCCAGACATGCCAGAACCACCTGCCGAGCACGCCGGAGCCACCTGCTGGACTCACCAGAACCACCTGCCTGACAGGCCAAAATCAACAGCTGGCTATGAGAGAACCACCTGGCAGACAATCCGCAATAACCTGCCAGGCATGCAGGAACCACCTCTCAGACGTAAGAGAACCACGTGCCGGACACGCTGGAACCACGTCCTGGACAGACTGGAACCACCTGCCGGACATGCCTGGACCACCTGCCGAGCACGCCGGAACCACCTGCTCGACTCGCAGGACCCATGTGCCAGACACGCCAAAATGAACTGCCGGCTACACCAGAACCACTTACCGGACACTCCGGAATAACCTGCCCGGCATGCCAGAACCACCTCTCAGAAGTGCCAGAAGCACGTGCTGGACATGCCGGAACAACCTATCGGACAGAACGGAACAACCTGCCGGACACACCAAAATCACCTGCGGGCTACGCCAGAACCACTTGGAGGACTCTCCGGGAAAACCTGCCGGGCATGCTGGAACCACCTCTCAGACGTGCCTGAACCACGTGGCGGACACTCCGGAAACGCATGTCAGGCCGGCCAGAACCACCTCTCAGACGTGCCAGAACCTCATGCCGGACACCCCAGAACCACCTGCTGGACAGACCGGAAACACCTGCCGGACACGCCGGAACCACATGTTCAACTCGCTGGAACCACATTCTGGACATGGCAAAATCACCTGCCGCCTATGCCAGAACCGCTTGGCGAACACTCCGGAATCACCTGTCAGGCATGCCGGAACCACCTCTCAGACATGCCAGAACCGCATGCCAATGACACCGGAAGCACCTGCCGAGCATGCCGGAAGCACCTGCTCGACTCTCCAGAACCACCTGTCGGACACGCCAAAATCACCTGCCGGCTACGCCACAGCCAGTTGGTGAACACTCCGGAAACACCTGCCGGGCTGGCTGGAACCACCTGCCAGTCACGCCAACATCACCTGCCAGCTACGCCAGAACCACTTGGCGGAGACTCCAGAAACACCTTCTGGGCCAGCCGGAACCACCTCTCAGACGTGCCAGAACCATGTGCCTGAGATGCTGGAACCACACCCCGAACAGACCGAAACCACCTGCCAGACCCAACTGAACCACCTGCCGAGCACGCAGGAACAACCTGCTCGCCTCACCGGAACCACCTGCCGGGCGCAGCGGAAGCACCTGCCGAGCGCGCCGGAGCCACATGCTCGCCTCGCCGGAAACAACTGCCCGGCGCGCCGGAGCCACCTGCTCGCCTCGCCGAAACCACCTGCCGGGCCCAGCGGAAGCACGTGCCAAGCACGCAGGAGCCACCTGCTCACCTCGCCGGAACCACCTGCCGGGCCCAGCGGAAGCACCTGCCGAGCGCGCCGGAGCCACCTGCTCGCCTCGCCGGAACCACCTGCCGGGCGCAGCGGAAGCACCTGCCGAGCGCGCCGGAGCCACCTGCTCGCCTCGCCGGAACCACCTGCCGGGTGCAGCGGAAGCACCTGCCGGGCGCGCCGGAGCCACCTGCTCGCCTCGCCGGAACCACCTGCCGGGTGCAGCGGAAGCACCTGCCGGGCGTGCCGGAGCCACCTGCTCGACTCGCCAGAACCACCTGTCGGACACGGCAAAATCACCTGCCGGCTACGCCACAGCCAGTTGGTGAACACTCCGGAAACACCTGCCGGGCTGGCTGGAACCACCTGCCAGTCACGCCAACATCACCTGCCAGCTACGCCAGAACCACTTGGCGGAGACTCCAGAAACACCTGTTGGGCCAGCCGGAACCACCTCTCAGACGTGCCAGAACCATGTGCCTGAGATGCTGGAACCACACCCCAAACAGACCGAAGCCACCTGCCAGACCCAACTGAACCACCTGCCGAGCGCGCCGGAGCCACCTGCTCGCCTCGCCGGAACCACCTGCCGGGCGCAGCGGAAGCCCCTGCCGGGCGCGCCGGAGCCACCTGCTCGGCTCGCCGGAACCACCTGCCGGGCCCTAACCCTAACCCTAACCCTAACCCTATCCCCAAACCCTAACCCTAAGCGTAACCCCTAACCCTAAGCCTAACCCTAAACCCTAACCCAACCGTAACCCTAACCCTAACCCTACCCCTAACCCTAACCCCTAACCCCAAACCCTAAACCCTAACCCTAACCGTAACCCCTATACCTAACCCTAACCTGACGGACAGGCTGGAACCAGCTGCTCAACTCGCCGGAACCACCTGCCCGGCGCGCCGGAGCCACCTGCTCGCCTCGCCGGAACCACCTGCCAGGCCCAGCAGAAGCACCTGCCGGGCGCGCCGGAGCCACCTGCTCGCCTCGCCGGAACCACCTGCTGGGTGCAGCGGAAGCACCTGCCGAGCGCGCCGGAGCCACCTGCTCGCCTCGCCGGAACCACCTGCCGGGCCCAGCGGAAGCACGTGCCAAGCACGCAGGAGCCACCTGCTCGCCTCGCCGGAACCACGTGCCGGGCCCTAACCCTAACCCTAACCCTAACCCTATCCCCAAACCCTAACCCTAACCCTAACCCCTAACCCTAAGCCTAACCCTAAACCCTAACCCAACCGTAACCCTAACCCTAACCCTACCCCTAACCCTAACCCCTAACCCCAAACCCTAAACCCTAACCCTAACCGTAACCCTAACCCTATCCCTAACCCTAACCTGACGGACAGGCTGGAACCAGCTGCTCAACTCGCCGGAACCACCTGCCAGACATGCCAGAACCACCTGCCGAGCACGCCGGAGCCACCTGCTGGACTCACCAGAACCACCTGCCTGACAGGCCAAAATCAACAGCTGGCTATGAGAGAACCACCTGGCAGACAATCCGCAATAACCTGCCAGGCATGCAGGAACCACCTCTCAGACGTAAGAGAACCACGTGCCGGACACGCTGGAACCACGTCCTGGACAGACTGGAACCACCTGCCTGACATGCCTGGACCACCTGCCGAGCACGCCGGAACCACCTGCTCGACTCGCAGGACCCATGTGCCAGACACGCCAAAATGAACTGCCGGCTACACCAGAACCACTTACCGGACACTCCGGAATAACCTGCCCGGCATGCCAGAACCACCTCTCAGAAGTGCCAGAAGCACGTGCTGGACATGCCGGAACAACCTATCGGACAGAACGGAACAACCTGCCGGACACACCAAAATCACCTGCGGGCTACGCCAGAACCACTTGGAGGACTCTCCGGGAAAACCTGCCGGGCATGCTGGAACCACCTCTCAGACGTGCCTGAACCACGTGGCGGACACTCCGGAAACGCATGTCGGGCCGGCCGGAACCACCTCTCAGACGTGCCAGAACCTCATGCCGGACACCCCAGAACCACCTGCTGGACCGACCGGAAACACCTGCCGGACACGCCGGAACCACATGTTCGACTCGCTGGAACCACATTCTGGACATGGCAAAATCACCTGCCGCCTATGCCAGAACCGCTTGGCGAACACTCCGGAATCACCTGTCAGGCATGCCGGAACCACCTCTCAGACCTGCCAGAACCACATGCCAATGACACCGGAAGAACCTGCCGAGGATGCCGGAAGCACCTGCTCGACTCGCCAGAACCACCTGTCGGACACGCCAAAATCACCTGCCGGCTACGCCACAGCCAGTTGGTGAACACTCCGGAAACACCTGCCGGGCTGGCTGGAACCACCTGCCAGTCACGCCAACATCACCTGCCAGCTACGCCAGAACCACTTGGCGGAGACTCCAGAAACACCTGTTGGGCCAGCCGGAACCACCTCTCAGACGTGCCAGAACCATGTGCCTGAGATGCTGGAACCACACCCCGAACAGACCGAAACCACCTGCCAGACCCAACTGAACCACCTGCCTAGCACGCAGGAACAACCTGCTCGCCTCGCTGGAACCACCTGCCGGGCGCAGCGGAAGCACCTGCCGAGCGCGCCGGAGCCACCTGCTCGCGTCGCCGGAACCACGTGCCGGGCCCTAACCCTAACCCTAACCCTAACCCTATCCCCAAACCCTAACCCTAACCCTAACCCCTAACCCTAAGCCTAACCCTAAACCCTAACCCAACCGTAACCCTAACCCTAACCCTACCCCTAACCCTAACCCCTAACCCCAAACCCTAAACCCTAACCCTAACCGTAACCCTAACCCTATCCCTAACCCTAACCTGACGGACAGGCTGGAACCAGCTGCTCAACTCGCCGGAACCACCTGCCAGACATGCCAGAACCACCTGCCGAGCACGCCGGAGCCACCTGCTGGACTCACCAGAACCACCTGCCTGACAGGCCAAAATCAACAGCTGGCTATGAGAGAACCACCTGGCAGACAATCCGCAATAACCTGCCAGGCATGCAGGAACCACCTCTCAGACGTAAGAGAACCACGTGCCGGACACGCTGGAACCACGTCCTGGACAGACTGGAACCACCTGCCGGACATGCCTGGACCACCTGCCGAGCACGCCGGAACCACCTGCTCGACTCGCAGGACCCATGTGCCAGACACGCCAAAATGAACTGCCGGCTACACCAGAACCACTTACCGGACACTCTGGAATAACCTGCCCGGCATGCCAGAACCACCTCTCAGAAGTGCCAGAAGCACGTGCTGGACATGCCGGAACAACCTATTGGACAGAACGGAACAACCTGCCGGACACACCAAAATCACCTGCGGGCTACGCCAGAACCACTTGGAGGACTCTCCGGGAAAACCTGCCGGGCATGCTGGAACCACCTCTCAGACGTGCCTGAACCACGTGGCAGACACTACGGAAACGCACGTCGGGCCGGCCGTAACCACCTCTCAGACGTGCCAGAACCTCATGCCGGACACCCCAGAACCACCTGCTGGACAGACCAGAAACACCTGCCGGACACGCCGGAACCACATGTTCGACTCGCTGGAACCACATTCTGGACATGGCAAAATCACCTGCCGCCTATGCCAGAACCGCTTGGCGAACACTCCGGAATCACCTGTCAGGCATGCCGGAACCACCTCTCAGACCTGCCAGAACCACATGCCAATGACACCGGAAGCACCTGCCGAGCATGCCGGAAGCACCTGCTCGACTCGCCAGAACCACCTGTCGGACACGGCAAAATCACCTGCCGGCTACGCCACAGCCAGTTGGTGAACACTCCGGAAACACCTGCCGGGCTGGCTGGAACCACCTGCCAGTCACGCCAACATCACCTGCCAGCTACGCCAGAACCACTTGGCGGAGACTCCAGAAACACCTGTTGGGCCAGCCGGAACCACCTCTCAGACGTGCCAGAACCATGTGCCTGAGATGCTGGAACCACACCCCAAACAGACCGAAGCCACCTGCCAGACCCAACTGAACCACCTGCCGAGCGCGCCGGAGCCACCTGCTCGCCTCGCCGGAACCACCTGCCGGGCGCAGCGGAAGCCCCTGCCGGGCGCGCCGGAGCCACCTGCTCGGCTCGCCGGAACCACCTGCCGGGCCCTAACCCTAACCCTAACCCTAACCCTATCCCCAAACCCTAACCCTAAGCGTAACCCCTAACCCTAAGCCTAACCCTAAACCCTAACCCAACCGTAACCCTAACCCTAACCCTACCCCTAACCCTAACCCCTAACCCCAAACCCTAAACCCTAACCCTAACCGTAACCCCTATACCTAACCCTAACCTGACGGACAGGCTGGAACCAGCTGCTCAACTCGCCGGAACCACCTGCCCGGCGCGCCGGAGCCACCTGCTCGCCTCGCCGGAACCACCTGCCAGGCCCAGCAGAAGCACCTGCCGGGCGCGCCGGAGCCACCTGCTCGCCTCGCCGGAACCACCTGCCGGGTGCAGCGGAAGCACCTGCCGAGCGCGCCGGAGCCACCTGCTCGCCTCGCCGGAACCACCTGCCGGGCCCAGCGGAAGCACGTGCCAAGCACGCAGGAGCCACCTGCTCGCCTCGCCAGAACCACGTGCCGGGCCCTAACCCTAACCCTAACCCTAACCCTATCCCCAAACCCTAACCCTAACCCTAACCCCTAACCCTAAGCCTAACCCTAAACCCTAACCCAACCGTAACCCTAACCCTAACCCTACCCCTAACCCTAACCCCTAACCCCAAACCCTAAACCCTAACCCTAACCGTAACCCTAACCCTATCCCTAACCCTAACCTGACGGACAGGCTGGAACCAGCTGCTCAACTCGCCGGAACCACCTGCCAGACATGCCAGAACCACCTGCCGAGCACGCCGGAGCCACCTGCTGGACTCACCAGAACCACCTGCCTGACAGGCCAAAATCAACAGCTGGCTATGAGAGAACCACCTGGCAGACAATCCGCAATAACCTGCCAGGCATGCAGGAACCACCTCTCAGACGTAAGAGAACCACGTGCCGGACACGCTGGAACCACGTCCTGGACAGACTGGAACCACCTGCCTGACATGCCTGGACCACCTGCCGAGCACGCCGGAACCACCTGCTCGACTCGCAGGACCCATGTGCCAGACACGCCAAAATGAACTGCCGGCTACACCAGAACCACTTACCGGACACTCCGGAATAACCTGCCCGGCATGCCAGAACCACCTCTCAGAAGTGCCAGAAGCACGTGCTGGACATGCCGGAACAACCTATCGGACAGAACGGAACAACCTGCCGGACACACCAAAATCACCTGCGGGCTACGCCAGAACCACTTGGAGGACTCTCCGGGAAAACCTGCCGGGCATGCTGGAACCACCTCTCAGACGTGCCTGAACCACGTGGCGGACACTCCGGAAACGCATGTCAGGCCGGCCAGAACCACCTCTCAGACGTGCCAGAACCTCATGCCGGACACCCCAGAACCACCTGCTGGACAGACCGGAAACACCTGCCGGACACGCCGGAACCACATGTTCAACTCGCTGGAACCACATTCTGGACATGGCAAAATCACCTGCCGCCTATGCCAGAACCGCTTGGCGAACACTCCGGAATCACCTGTCAGGCATGCCGGAACCACCTCTCAGACATGCCAGAACCGCATGCCAATGACACCGGAAGCACCTGCCGAGCATGCCGGAAGCACCTGCTCGACTCTCCAGAACCACCTGTCGGACACGCCAAAATCACCTGCCGGCTACGCCACAGCCAGTTGGTGAACACTCCGGAAACACCTGCCGGGCTGGCTGGAACCACCTGCCAGTCACGCCAACATCACCTGCCAGCTACGCCAGAACCACTTGGCGGAGACTCCAGAAACACCTTCTGGGCCAGCCGGAACCACCTCTCAGACGTGCCAGAACCATGTGCCTGAGATGCTGGAACCACACCCCGAACAGACCGAAACCACCTGCCAGACCCAACTGAACCACCTGCCGAGCACGCAGGAACAACCTGCTCGCCTCACCGGAACCACCTGCCGGGCGCAGCGGAAGCACCTGCCGAGCGCGCCGGAGCCACATGCTCGCCTCGCCGGAAACAACTGCCCGGCGCGCCGGAGCCACCTGCTCGCCTCGCCGAAACCACCTGCCGGGCCCAGCGGAAGCACGTGCCAAGCACGCAGGAGCCACCTGCTCGCCTCGCCGGAACCACCTGCCGGGCCCAGCGGAAGCACCTGCCGAGCGCGCCGGAGCCACCTGCTCGCCTCGCCGGAACCACCTGCCGGGCGCAGCGGAAGCACCTGCCGAGCGCGCCGGAGCCACCTGCTCGCCTCGCCGGAACCACCTGCCGGGTGCAGCGGAAGCACCTGCCGGGCGCGCCGGAGCCACCTGCTCGCCTCGCCGGAACCACCTGCCGGGCCCAGCGGAAGCACGTGCCAAGCATGCCGGAGCCACCTGCTCGCCTCGCCGGAACCACCTGCCGGGCCCAGCAGAAGCACCTGCCGGGCGCGCCGGAGCCACCTGCTCGCATCGGCGGAACCACGTGCCGGGCCCTAACCCTAACACTAACCCTAACCCTATCCCCAAACCCTAACCCTAACCCTAACCCCTAACCCTAAGCCTAACCCTAAACCCTAACCCAACCGTAACCCTAACCCTAACCCTACCCCTAACCCTAACCCCTAACCCCAAACCCTAAACCCTAACCCTAACCGTAACCCTAACCCTATCCCTAACCCTAACCTGACGGACAGGCTGGAACCAGCTGCTCAACTCGCCGGAACCACCTGCCAGACATGCCAGAACCACCTGCCGAGCACGCCGGAGCCACCTGCTGGACTCACCAGAACCACCTGCCTGACAGGCCAAAATCAACAGCTGGCTATGAGAGAACCACCTGGCAGACAATCCGCAATAACCTGCCAGGCATGCAGGAACCACCTCTCAGACGTAAGAGAACCACGTGCCGGACACGCTGGAACCACGTCCTGGACAGACTGGAACCACCTGCCGGACATGCCTGGACCACCTGCCGAGCACGCCGGAACCACCTGCTCGACTCGCAGGACCCATGTGCCAGACACGCCAAAATGAACTGCCGGCTACACCAGAACCACTTACCGGACACTCCGGAATAACCTGCCCGGCATGCCAGAACCACCTCTCAGAAGTGCCAGAAGCACGTGCTGGACATGCCGGAACAACCTATCGGACAGAACGGAACAACCTGCCGGACACACCAAAATCACCTGCGGGCTACGCCAGAACCACTTGGAGGACTCTCCGGGAAAACCTGCCGGGCATGCTGGAACCACCTCTCAGACGTGCCTGAACCACGTGGCGGACACTCCGGAAACGCATGTCAGGCCGGCCAGAACCACCTCTCAGACGTGCCAGAACCTCATGCCGGACACCCCAGAACCACCTGCTGGACAGACCGGAAACACCTGCCGGACACGCCGGAACCACATGTTCAACTCGCTGGAACCACATTCTGGACATGGCAAAATCACCTGCCGCCTATGCCAGAACCGCTTGGCGAACACTCCGGAATCACCTGTCAGGCATGCCGGAACCACCTCTCAGACATGCCAGAACCGCATGCCAATGACACCGGAAGCACCTGCCGAGCATGCCGGAAGCACCTGCTCGACTCTCCAGAACCACCTGTCGGACACGCCAAAATCACCTGCCGGCTACGCCACAGCCAGTTGGTGAACACTCCGGAAACACCTGCCGGGCTGGCTGGAACCACCTGCCAGTCACGCCAACATCACCTGCCAGCTACGCCAGAACCACTTGGCGGAGACTCCAGAAACACCTTCTGGGCCAGCCGGAACCACCTCTCAGACGTGCCAGAACCATGTGCCTGAGATGCTGGAACCACACCCCGAACAGACCGAAACCACCTGCCAGACCCAACTGAACCACCTGCCGAGCACGCAGGAACAACCTGCTCGCCTCACCGGAACCACCTGCCGGGCGCAGCGGAAGCACCTGCCGAGCGCGCCGGAGCCACATGCTCGCCTCGCCGGAAACAACTGCCCGGCGCGCCGGAGCCACCTGCTCGCCTCGCCGAAACCACCTGCCGGGCCCAGCGGAAGCACGTGCCAAGCACGCAGGAGCCACCTGCTCACCTCGCCGGAACCACCTGCCGGGCCCAGCGGAAGCACCTGCCGAGCGCGCCGGAGCCACCTGCTCGCCTCGCCGGAACCACCTGCCGGGCGCAGCGGAAGCACCTGCCGAGCGCGCCGGAGCCACCTGCTCGCCTCGCCGGAACCACCTGCCGGGTGCAGCGGAAGCACCTGCCGGGCGCGCCGGAGCCACCTGCTCGCCTCGCCGGAACCACCTGCCGGGTGCAGCGGAAGCACCTGCCGGGCGCGCCGGAGCCACCTGCTCGACTCGCCAGAACCACCTGTCGGACACGGCAAAATCACCTGCCGGCTACGCCACAGCCAGTTGGTGAACACTCCGGAAACACCTGCCGGGCTGGCTGGAACCACCTGCCAGTCACGCCAACATCACCTGCCAGCTACGCCAGAACCACTTGGCGGAGACTCCAGAAACACCTGTTGGGCCAGCCGGAACCACCTCTCAGACGTGCCAGAACCATGTGCCTGAGATGCTGGAACCACACCCCAAACAGACCGAAGCCACCTGCCAGACCCAACTGAACCACCTGCCGAGCGCGCCGGAGCCACCTGCTCGCCTCGCCGGAACCACCTGCCGGGCGCAGCGGAAGCCCCTGCCGGGCGCGCCGGAGCCACCTGCTCGGCTCGCCGGAACCACCTGCCGGGCCCTAACCCTAACCCTAACCCTAACCCTATCCCCAAACCCTAACCCTAAGCGTAACCCCTAACCCTAAGCCTAACCCTAAACCCTAACCCAACCGTAACCCTAACCCTAACCCTACCCCTAACCCTAACCCCTAACCCCAAACCCTAAACCCTAACCCTAACCGTAACCCCTATACCTAACCCTAACCTGACGGACAGGCTGGAACCAGCTGCTCAACTCGCCGGAACCACCTGCCCGGCGCGCCGGAGCCACCTGCTCGCCTCGCCGGAACCACCTGCCAGGCCCAGCAGAAGCACCTGCCGGGCGCGCCGGAGCCACCTGCTCGCCTCGCCGGAACCACCTGCCGGGTGCAGCGGAAGCACCTGCCGAGCGCGCCGGAGCCACCTGCTCGCCTCGCCGGAACCACCTGCCGGGCCCAGCGGAAGCACGTGCCAAGCACGCAGGAGCCACCTGCTCGCCTCGCCAGAACCACGTGCCGGGCCCTAACCCTAACCCTAACCCTAACCCTATCCCCAAACCCTAACCCTAACCCTAACCCCTAACCCTAAGCCTAACCCTAAACCCTAACCCAACCGTAACCCTAACCCTAACCCTACCCCTAACCCTAACCCCTAACCCCAAACCCTAAACCCTAACCCTAACCGTAACCCTAACCCTATCCCTAACCCTAACCTGACGGACAGGCTGGAACCAGCTGCTCAACTCGCCGGAACCACCTGCCAGACATGCCAGAACCACCTGCCGAGCACGCCGGAGCCACCTGCTGGACTCACCAGAACCACCTGCCTGACAGGCCAAAATCAACAGCTGGCTATGAGAGAACCACCTGGCAGACAATCCGCAATAACCTGCCAGGCATGCAGGAACCACCTCTCAGACGTAAGAGAACCACGTGCCGGACACGCTGGAACCACGTCCTGGACAGACTGGAACCACCTGCCTGACATGCCTGGACCACCTGCCGAGCACGCCGGAACCACCTGCTCGACTCGCAGGACCCATGTGCCAGACACGCCAAAATGAACTGCCGGCTACACCAGAACCACTTACCGGACACTCCGGAATAACCTGCCCGGCATGCCAGAACCACCTCTCAGAAGTGCCAGAAGCACGTGCTGGACATGCCGGAACAACCTATCGGACAGAACGGAACAACCTGCCGGACACACCAAAATCACCTGCGGGCTACGCCAGAACCACTTGGAGGACTCTCCGGGAAAACCTGCCGGGCATGCTGGAACCACCTCTCAGACGTGCCTGAACCACGTGGCGGACACTCCGGAAACGCATGTCAGGCCGGCCAGAACCACCTCTCAGACGTGCCAGAACCTCATGCCGGACACCCCAGAACCACCTGCTGGACAGACCGGAAACACCTGCCGGACACGCCGGAACCACATGTTCAACTCGCTGGAACCACATTCTGGACATGGCAAAATCACCTGCCGCCTATGCCAGAACCGCTTGGCGAACACTCCGGAATCACCTGTCAGGCATGCCGGAACCACCTCTCAGACATGCCAGAACCGCATGCCAATGACACCGGAAGCACCTGCCGAGCATGCCGGAAGCACCTGCTCGACTCTCCAGAACCACCTGTCGGACACGCCAAAATCACCTGCCGGCTACGCCACAGCCAGTTGGTGAACACTCCGGAAACACCTGCCGGGCTGGCTGGAACCACCTGCCAGTCACGCCAACATCACCTGCCAGCTACGCCAGAACCACTTGGCGGAGACTCCAGAAACACCTTCTGGGCCAGCCGGAACCACCTCTCAGACGTGCCAGAACCATGTGCCTGAGATGCTGGAACCACACCCCGAACAGACCGAAACCACCTGCCAGACCCAACTGAACCACCTGCCGAGCACGCAGGAACAACCTGCTCGCCTCACCGGAACCACCTGCCGGGCGCAGCGGAAGCACCTGCCGAGCGCGCCGGAGCCACATGCTCGCCTCGCCGGAAACAACTGCCCGGCGCGCCGGAGCCACCTGCTCGCCTCGCCGAAACCACCTGCCGGGCCCAGCGGAAGCACGTGCCAAGCACGCAGGAGCCACCTGCTCGCCTCGCCGGAACCACCTGCCGGGCCCAGCGGAAGCACCTGCCGAGCGCGCCGGAGCCACCTGCTCGCCTCGCCGGAACCACCTGCCGGGCGCAGCGGAAGCACCTGCCGAGCGCGCCGGAGCCACCTGCTCGCCTCGCCGGAACCACCTGCCGGGTGCAGCGGAAGCACCTGCCGGGCGCGCCGGAGCCACCTGCTCGCCTCGCCGGAACCACCTGCCGGGCCCAGCGGAAGCACGTGCCAAGCATGCCGGAGCCACCTGCTCGCCTCGCCGGAACCACCTGCCGGGCCCAGCAGAAGCACCTGCCGGGCGCGCCGGAGCCACCTGCTCGCATCGGCGGAACCACGTGCCGGGCCCTAACCCTAACACTAACCCTAACCCTATCCCCAAACCCTAACCCTAACCCTAACCCCTAACCCTAAGCCTAACCCTAAACCCTAACCCAACCGTAACCCTAACCCTAACCCTACCCCTAACCCTAACCCCTAACCCCAAACCCTAAACCCTAACCCTAACCGTAACCCTAACCCTATCCCTAACCCTAACCTGACGGACAGGCTGGAACCAGCTGCTCAACTCGCCGGAACCACCTGCCAGACATGCCAGAACCACCTGCCGAGCACGCCGGAGCCACCTGCTGGACTCACCAGAACCACCTGCCTGACAGGCCAAAATCAACAGCTGGCTATGAGAGAACCACCTGGCAGACAATCCGCAATAACCTGCCAGGCATGCAGGAACCACCTCTCAGACGTAAGAGAACCACGTGCCGGACACGCTGGAACCACGTCCTGGACAGACTGGAACCACCTGCCGGACATGCCTGGACCACCTGCCGAGCACGCCGGAACCACCTGCTCGACTCGCAGGACCCATGTGCCAGACACGCCAAAATGAACTGCCGGCTACACCAGAACCACTTACCGGACACTCCGGAATAACCTGCCCGGCATGCCAGAACCACCTCTCAGAAGTGCCAGAAGCACGTGCTGGACATGCCGGAACAACCTATCGGACAGAACGGAACAACCTGCCGGACACACCAAAATCACCTGCGGGCTACGCCAGAACCACTTGGAGGACTCTCCGGGAAAACCTGCCGGGCATGCTGGAACCACCTCTCAGACGTGCCTGAACCACGTGGCGGACACTCCGGAAACGCATGTCAGGCCGGCCAGAACCACCTCTCAGACGTGCCAGAACCTCATGCCGGACACCCCAGAACCACCTGCTGGACAGACCGGAAACACCTGCCGGACACGCCGGAACCACATGTTCAACTCGCTGGAACCACATTCTGGACATGGCAAAATCACCTGCCGCCTATGCCAGAACCGCTTGGCGAACACTCCGGAATCACCTGTCAGGCATGCCGGAACCACCTCTCAGACATGCCAGAACCGCATGCCAATGACACCGGAAGCACCTGCCGAGCATGCCGGAAGCACCTGCTCGACTCTCCAGAACCACCTGTCGGACACGCCAAAATCACCTGCCGGCTACGCCACAGCCAGTTGGTGAACACTCCGGAAACACCTGCCGGGCTGGCTGGAACCACCTGCCAGTCACGCCAACATCACCTGCCAGCTACGCCAGAACCACTTGGCGGAGACTCCAGAAACACCTTCTGGGCCAGCCGGAACCACCTCTCAGACGTGCCAGAACCATGTGCCTGAGATGCTGGAACCACACCCCGAACAGACCGAAACCACCTGCCAGACCCAACTGAACCACCTGCCGAGCACGCAGGAACAACCTGCTCGCCTCACCGGAACCACCTGCCGGGCGCAGCGGAAGCACCTGCCGAGCGCGCCGGAGCCACATGCTCGCCTCGCCGGAAACAACTGCCCGGCGCGCCGGAGCCACCTGCTCGCCTCGCCGAAACCACCTGCCGGGCCCAGCGGAAGCACGTGCCAAGCACGCAGGAGCCACCTGCTCACCTCGCCGGAACCACCTGCCGGGCCCAGCGGAAGCACCTGCCGAGCGCGCCGGAGCCACCTGCTCGCCTCGCCGGAACCACCTGCCGGGCGCAGCGGAAGCACCTGCCGAGCGCGCCGGAGCCACCTGCTCGCCTCGCCGGAACCACCTGCCGGGTGCAGCGGAAGCACCTGCCGGGCGCGCCGGAGCCACCTGCTCGCCTCGCCGGAACCACCTGCCGGGTGCAGCGGAAGCACCTGCCGGGCGCGCCGGAGCCACCTGCTCGACTCGCCAGAACCACCTGTCGGACACGGCAAAATCACCTGCCGGCTACGCCACAGCCAGTTGGTGAACACTCCGGAAACACCTGCCGGGCTGGCTGGAACCACCTGCCAGTCACGCCAACATCACCTGCCAGCTACGCCAGAACCACTTGGCGGAGACTCCAGAAACACCTGTTGGGCCAGCCGGAACCACCTCTCAGACGTGCCAGAACCATGTGCCTGAGATGCTGGAACCACACCCCAAACAGACCGAAGCCACCTGCCAGACCCAACTGAACCACCTGCCGAGCGCGCCGGAGCCACCTGCTCGCCTCGCCGGAACCACCTGCCGGGCGCAGCGGAAGCCCCTGCCGGGCGCGCCGGAGCCACCTGCTCGGCTCGCCGGAACCACCTGCCGGGCCCTAACCCTAACCCTAACCCTAACCCTATCCCCAAACCCTAACCCTAAGCGTAACCCCTAACCCTAAGCCTAACCCTAAACCCTAACCCAACCGTAACCCTAACCCTAACCCTACCCCTAACCCTAACCCCTAACCCCAAACCCTAAACCCTAACCCTAACCGTAACCCCTATACCTAACCCTAACCTGACGGACAGGCTGGAACCAGCTGCTCAACTCGCCGGAACCACCTGCCCGGCGCGCCGGAGCCACCTGCTCGCCTCGCCGGAACCACCTGCCAGGCCCAGCAGAAGCACCTGCCGGGCGCGCCGGAGCCACCTGCTCGCCTCGCCGGAACCACCTGCTGGGTGCAGCGGAAGCACCTGCCGAGCGCGCCGGAGCCACCTGCTCGCCTCGCCGGAACCACCTGCCGGGCCCAGCGGAAGCACGTGCCAAGCACGCAGGAGCCACCTGCTCGCCTCGCCGGAACCACGTGCCGGGCCCTAACCCTAACCCTAACCCTAACCCTATCCCCAAACCCTAACCCTAACCCTAACCCCTAACCCTAAGCCTAACCCTAAACCCTAACCCAACCGTAACCCTAACCCTAACCCTACCCCTAACCCTAACCCCTAACCCCAAACCCTAAACCCTAACCCTAACCGTAACCCTAACCCTATCCCTAACCCTAACCTGACGGACAGGCTGGAACCAGCTGCTCAACTCGCCGGAACCACCTGCCAGACATGCCAGAACCACCTGCCGAGCACGCCGGAGCCACCTGCTGGACTCACCAGAACCACCTGCCTGACAGGCCAAAATCAACAGCTGGCTATGAGAGAACCACCTGGCAGACAATCCGCAATAACCTGCCAGGCATGCAGGAACCACCTCTCAGACGTAAGAGAACCACGTGCCGGACACGCTGGAACCACGTCCTGGACAGACTGGAACCACCTGCCTGACATGCCTGGACCACCTGCCGAGCACGCCGGAACCACCTGCTCGACTCGCAGGACCCATGTGCCAGACACGCCAAAATGAACTGCCGGCTACACCAGAACCACTTACCGGACACTCCGGAATAACCTGCCCGGCATGCCAGAACCACCTCTCAGAAGTGCCAGAAGCACGTGCTGGACATGCCGGAACAACCTATCGGACAGAACGGAACAACCTGCCGGACACACCAAAATCACCTGCGGGCTACGCCAGAACCACTTGGAGGACTCTCCGGGAAAACCTGCCGGGCATGCTGGAACCACCTCTCAGACGTGCCTGAACCACGTGGCGGACACTCCGGAAACGCATGTCGGGCCGGCCGGAACCACCTCTCAGACGTGCCAGAACCTCATGCCGGACACCCCAGAACCAGCTGCTGGACAGACCGGAAACACCTGCCGGACACGCCGGAACCACATGTTCGACTCGCTGGAACCACATTCTGGACATGGCAAAATCACCTGCCGCCTATGCCAGAACCGCTTGGCGAACACTCCGGAATCACCTGTCAGGCATGCCGGAACCACCTCTCAGACCTGCCAGAACCACATGCCAATGACACCGGAAGCACCTGCCGAGCATGCCGGAAGCACCTGCTCGACTCGCCAGAACCACCTGTCGGACACGCCAAAATCACCTGCCGGCTACGCCACAGCCAGTTGGTGAACACTCCGGAAACACCTGCCGGGCTGGCTGGAACCACCTGCCAGTCACGCCAACATCACCTGCCAGCTACGCCAGAACCACTTGGCGGAGACTCCAGAAACACCTGTTGGGCCAGCCGGAACCATCTCTCAGACGTGCCAGAACCATGTGCCTGAGATGCTGGAACCACACCCCGAACAGACCGAAACCACCTGCCAGACGCAACTGAAGCACCTGCCGAGCACGCAGGAACAACCTGCTCGCCTCGCCGGAACCACCTGCCGGGCGCAGCGGAAGCACCTGCCGAGCGTGCCGGAGCCAGCTGCTCGCCTCGCCACAACCACCTGCCGGGTGCAGCGGAAGCACGTGCCGAGCGCGCCGGAGCCACCTGCTCGCCTCGCCGGAACCACCTGCCGGGCCCAGCGGAAGCACGTGCCAAGCACGCCGGAGCCACCTGCTCGCCTCGCCGGAACCACCTGCCGGGCCAAGCGGAAGCACCTGCCGGGCGCGCCGGAGCCACCTGCTCGCCTCGGCGGAACCACGTGCCGGGCCCTAACCCTAACCCTAACCCTTACCCTATCCCCAAACCCTAACCCTAACCCTAACCCCTAACCCTAAGCCTAACCCTAAACCCTAACCCAACCGTAACCCTAATCCTAACCCTACCCCTAACCCTAACCCCTAACCCCAAACCCTAAACCCTAACCCTAACCGTAACCCTAACCCTATCCCTAATCCTAACCTGACGGACAGGCTGGAACCAGCTGCTCAACTCGCCGGAACCACCTGCCAGACATGCCAGAACCACCTGCCGAGCACGCCGGAGCCACCTGCTGGACTCACCAGAACCACCTGCCTGACAGGCCAAAATCAACAGCTGGCTATGAGAGAACCACCTGGCAGACAATCCGCAATAACCTGCCAGGCATGCAGGAACCACCTCTCAGACGTAAGAGAACCACGTGCCGGACACGCTGGAACCACGTCCTGGACAGACTGGAACCACCTGCCGGACATGCCTGGACCACCTGCCGAGCACGCCGGAACCACCTGCTCGACTCGCAGGACCCATGTGCCAGACACGCCAAAATGAACTGCCGGCTACACCAGAACCACTTACCGGACACTCCGGAATAACCTGCCCGGCATGCCAGAACCACCTCTCAGAAGTGCCAGAAGCACGTGCTGGACATGCCGGAACAAACTATCGGACAGAACGGAACAACCTGCCAGACACACCAAAATCACCTGCGGGCTACGCCAGAACCACTTGGAGGACTCTCCGGGAAAACCTGCCGGGCATGCTGGAACCACCTCTCAGACGTGCCTGAACCACGTGGCGGACACTCCGGAAACGCATGTCAGGCCGGCCAGAACCACCTCTCAGACGTGCCAGAACCTCATGCCGGACACCCCAGAACCACCTGCTGGACAGACCGGAAACACCTGCCGGACACGCCGGAACCACATGTTCAACTCGCTGGAACCACATTCTGGACATGGCAAAATCACCTGCCGCCTATGCCAGAACCGCTTGGCGAACACTCCGGAATCACCTGTCAGGCATGCCGGAACCACCTCTCAGACATGCCAGAACCGCATGCCAATGACACCGGAAGCACCTGCCGAGCATGCCGGAAGCACCTGCTCGACTCTCCAGAACCACCTGTCGGACACGCCAAAATCACCTGCCGGCTACGCCACAGCCAGTTGGTGAACACTCCGGAAACACCTGCCGGGCTGGCTGGAACCACCTGCCAGTCACGCCAACATCACCTGCCAGCTACGCCAGAACCACTTGGCGGAGACTCCAGAAACACCTGCTGGGCCAGCCGGAACCACCTCTCAGACGTGCCAGAACCATGTGCCTGAGATGCTGGAACCACACCCCGAACAGACCGAAACCACCTGCCAGACCCAACTGAACCACCTGCCGAGCACGCAGGAACAACCTGCTCGCCTCACCGGAACCACCTGCCGGGCGCAGCGGAAGCACCTGCCGAGCGCGCCGGAGCCACATGCTCGCCTCGCCAGAAACAACTGCCCGGCGCGCCGGAGCCACCTGCTCGCCTCGCCGAAACCACCTGCCGGGCACAGCGGAAGCACGTGCCAAGCACGCAGGGGCCACCTGCTCGCCTCGCCGGAACCACCTGCCGGGCCCAGCGGAAGCACCTGCCGAGCGCGCCGGAGCCACCTGCTCGCCTCGCCGGAACCACGTGCCGGGCCCTAACCCTAACCCTAACCCTAACCCTATCCCCAAACCCTAACCCTAACCCTAACCCCTAACCCTAAGCCTAACCCTAAACCCTAACCCAACCGTAACCCTAACCCTAACCCTAACCCCTAACCCTAAGCCTAACCCAAACCCTAACCCAACCGTAACCCTAACCCTAACCCTACCCCTAACCCTAACCCCTAACCCCAAACCCTAAACCCTAACCCTAACCGTAACCCTAACCCTATCCCTAACCCTAACCTGACGGACAGGCTGGAACCAGCTGCTCAACTCGCCAGAACCACCTGCCAGACATGCCAGAACCACCTGCCGAGCACGCCGGAGCCACCTGCTGGACTCACCAGAACCACCTGCCTGACAGGCCAAAATCAACAGCTGGCTATGAGAGAACCACCTGGCAGACAATCCGCAATAACCTGCCAGGCATGCAGGAACCACCTCTCAGACGTAAGAGAACCACGTGCCGGACACGCTGGAACCACGTCCTGGACAGACTGGAACCACCTGCCGGACATGCCTGGACCACCTGCCGAGCACGCCGGAACCACCTGCTCGACTCGCAGGACCCATGTGCCAGACACGCCAAAATGAACTGCCGGCTACACCAGAACCACTTACCGGACACTCCGGAATAACCTGCCCGGCATGCCAGAACCACCTCTCAGAAGTGCCAGAAGCACGTGCTGGACATGCCGGAACAACCTATCGGACAGAACGGAACAACCTGCCGGACACACCAAAATCACCTGCGGGCTACGCCAGAACCACTTGGAGGACTCTCCGGGAAAACCTGCCGGGCATGCTGGAACCACCTCTCAGACGCGCCTGAACCACGTGGCGGACACTCCGGAAACGCATGTCGGGCCGGCCGGAACCACCTCTCAGACGTGCCAGAACCTCATGATGGACACCCCAGAACCAGCTGCTGGACAGACCGGAAACACCTGCCGGACACGCCGGAACCACATGTTCGACTCGCTGGAACCACATTCTGGACATGGCAAAATCACCTGCCGCCTATGCCAGAACCGCTTGGCGAACACTCCGGAATCACCTGTCAGGCATGCCGGAACCACCTCTCAGACCTGCCAGAACCACATGCCAATGACACCGGAAGCACCTGCCGAGCATGCCGGAAGCACCTGCTCGACTCGCCAGAACCACCTGTCGGACACGCCAAAATCACCTGCCGGCTACGCCACAGCCAGTTGGTGAACACTCCGGAAACACCTGCCGGGCTGGCTGGAACCACCTGCCAGTCACGCCAACATCACCTGCCAGCTACGCCAGAACCACTTGGCGGAGACTCCAGAAACACCTGTTGGGCCAGCCGGAACCACCTCTCAGACATGCCAGAACCATGTGCCTGAGATGCTGGAACCACACCCCAAACAGACCGAAACCACCTGCCAGACCCAACTGAACCACCTGCCAAGCACGCAGGAACAACCTGCTCGCCTCGCCGGAACCACCTGCCGGGCGCAGCGGAAGCACCTGCGGAGCGCGCCGGAGCCACCTGCGCGCCTCGCCGGAACCACCTGCCGGGTGCAGCGGAAGCACCTGCCGAGCGCGCCGGAGCCACCTGCTGGCCTCGCCGGAACCACCTGCCGGGCCCAGCGGAAGCACGTGCCAAGCACGCCGGAGCCACCTGCTCGCCTCGCCGGAACTACCTGCCGGGCCCAGCGGAAGCACCTGCCGAGTGCGCCGGAGCCACCTGCTCGCCTCGCCGGAACCACCTGCCGGGCCCAGCGGAAGCACCTGCCGGGCGCGCCGGAGCCACCTGCTCGGCTCGCCGGAATCACCTGCCGGGCCCTAACCCTAACCCTAACCCTAACCCTATCCCCAAACCCTAACCCTAACCCTAACCCCTAACCCTAAGCCTAACCCTAAACCCTAACCCAACCGTAACCCTAACCCTAACCCTACCCCTAACCCTAACCCCTAACCCCAAACCCTAAACCCTAACCCTAACCGTAACCCTAACCCTATCCCTAACCCTAACCTGACGGACAGGCTGGAACCAGCTGCTCAACTCGCCGGAACCACCTGCCAGACATGCCAGAACCACCTGCCGAGCACGCCGGAGCCACCTGCTGGACTCACCAGAACCACCTGCCTGACAGGCCAAAATCAACAGCTGGCTATGAGAGACCCACCTGGCAGACAATCCGCAATAACCTGCCAGGCATGCAGGAACCACCTCTCAGACGTAAGAGAACCACGTGCCGGACACGCTGGAACCACGTCCTGGACAGACTGGAACCACCTGCCGGACATGCCTGGACCACCTGCCGAGCACGCCGGAACCACCTGCTCGACTCGCAGGACCCATGTGCCAGACACGCCAAAATGAACTGCCGGCTACACCAGAACCACTTACCGGACACTCCGGAATAACCTGCCCGGCATGCCAGAACCACCTCTCAGAAGTGCCAGAAGCACGTGCTGGACATGCCGGAACAACCTATCGGACAGAACGGAACAACCTGCCGGACACACCAAAATCACCTGCGGGCTACGCCAGAACCACTTGGAGGACTCTCCGGGAAAACCTGCCGGGCATGCTGGAACCACCTCTCAGACGTGCCTGAACCACGTGGCGGACACTCCGGAAACGCATGTCGGGCCGGCCGGAACCACCTCTCAGACGTGCCAGAACCTCATGCCGGACACCCCAGAACCACCTGCTGGACAGACCGGAAACACCTGCCGGACACGCCGGAACCACATGTTCGACTCGCTGGAACCACATTCTGGACATGGCAAAATCACCTGCCGCCTATGCCAGAACCGCTTGGCGAACACTCCGGAATCACCTGTCAGGCATGCCGGAACCACCTCTCAGACCTGCCAGAACCACATGCCAATGACACCGGAAGCACCTGCCGAGCATGCCGGAAGCACCTGCTCGACTCGCCAGAACCACCTGTCGGACACGCCAAAATCACCTGCCGGCTACGCCACAGCCAGTTGGTGAACACTCCGGAAACACCTGCCGGGCTGGCTGGAACCACCTGCCAGTCACGCCAACATCACCTGCCAGCTACGCCAGAACCACTTGGCGGAGACTCCAGAAACACCTGTTGGGCCAGCCGGAACCACCTCTCAGACGTGCCAGAACCATGTGCCTGAGATGCTGGAACCACACCCCGAACAGACCGAAACCACCTGCCAGACCCGCCTGAACCACCTGCTGAGTACGCTGGAACAACCTGCTCTACTCGCTGGAGCCACCTGCTGGACACGCCAAAATCACCTGATGGCTACGCCAGCACCACTCGGCAGACAAGCCAGAATCACCTGCAGGGTATGCCGGAACCACCTCTCAGACGTGCCAGAACCCCTTGTCGGACACTCCGGAATCACCTGTCAGGCATGCCGGAACCACCTCTCGAGCGTGCCAGAATGACGTGCCAGAGACACCGGATGCACCTGCCGAGCACGCCGGAACCTCCTCTTCGACTCGCCGGAACCACCAGCCAGAGACGCCAAAATCCCCTGCCAGGTAGGCCAGAATCACATGGCGGACGCTCCGGAATCTCCCGCCGGGAAGGTAGGAACCACCTCTCAAACATACTGGAAGCACGTGCCGGACATGCCGGCACCACGTACTGGACAGACCAGAAACACCTGCCGGACCTGCCTGAACCACCTGCTGAGCACACCGGAACAACTTGCTCGACTCGCTGGAGCCACCTGCTGGACACCCCAAAATCACCAGCCAGCTATGCCAGAACCACTTGCCGTACACTCCGGAATCACCTGCTGGTTACACCAGAGCCACTTGGTGGACAATCCAGAATCACCTGCCGGACATGCCAGAACCACCTGTCACACATGCCGGAACCACGTGCCTGACACGCCGGAACCACCTCGCGGACAGACCGGAACCACCTACCAGACATGCCTGAACCACCTGCCGAGCATGCCGGAACCACCTGCCGGACACGCCAAAACCACCTGCGGGCTAGGCCAGAACCACTTGTAGGACTCTCCTGGAGCACCTGCCGGGCATGCGGGAACCACCTCTCAGACGTGCCAGAACCACGTGCGGCACATGACGGAACCCATTACCGGACAGACCGGAACCACCTGCTGGACACGCCAGAATCACCTGCCAAGAACACCGGAACCACCTGAACAGCTCGCCAGAAACACCTGCCGGACATGCCAAAATCACCTGCCGGCTACACCAGAACCTCTTGCCGGACACTCCGGAATCACCTGCCAGACATGATGCAACCAAATGTCAGACGTGCCAGAACCACGTGCCAGAGACACCGGATGCAACTGCCGAGCATGCCGGAACCTCCTGCTCAACTCGCTGTAACCACCTGCCGGGGACGCCAAAATCACCTGTCAGCTAGGCCAGAACCACGTGGCGGACTCTATGGAATCACCCGCCGGGCATGCCGGAACCAGCTCTCAGACGTGCCAGAAGCACGTGCCGGACACGCCGGAACCACCTACTAGAGAGACCGGAACCACCTGCCAGACCCGCCTGAACCACCTGCTGAGTACGCTGGAACAACCTGCTCTACTCGCTGGAGCCACCTGCTGGACACGCCAAAATCACCTGATGGCTACGCCAGCACCACTCGGCAGACAAGCCAGAATCACCTGCAGGGTATGCCGGAACCACCTCTCAGACGTGCCAGAACCCCTTGTCGGACACTCCGGAATCACCTGTCAGGCATGCCGGAACCACCTCTCGAGCGTGCCAGAATGACGTGCCAGAGACACCGGATGCACCTGCCGAGCACGCCGGAACCTCCTCTTCGACTCGCCGGAACCACCAGCCAGAGACGCCAAAATCCCCTGCCAGGTAGGCCAGAATCACATGGCGGACGCTCCGGAATCTCCCGCCGGGAAGGTAGGAACCACCTCTCAAACATACTGGAAGCACGTGCCGGACATGCCGGCACCACGTACTGGACAGACCAGAAACACCTGCCGGACCTGCCTGAACCACCTGCTGAGCACACCGGAACAACTTGCTCGACTCGCTGGAGCCACCTGCTGGACACCCCAAAATCACCAGCCAGCTATGCCAGAACCACTTGCCGTACACTCCGGAATCACCTGCTGGTTACACCAGAGCCACTTGGTGGACAATCCAGAATCACCTGCCGGACATGCCAGAACCACCTGTCACACATGCCGGAACCACGTGCCTGACACGCCGGAACCACCTCGCGGACAGACCGGAACCACCTACCAGACATGCCTGAACCACCTGCCGAGCATGCCGGAACCACCTGCCGGACACGCCAAAACCACCTGCGGGCTAGGCCAGAACCACTTGTAGGACTCTCCTGGAGCACCTGCCGGGCATGCGGGAACCACCTCTCAGACGTGCCAGAACCACGTGCGGCACATGACGGAACCCATTACCGGACAGACCGGAACCACCTGCTGGACACGCCAGAATCACCTGCCAAGAACACCGGAACCACCTGAACAGCTCGCCAGAAACACCTGCCGGACATGCCAAAATCACCTGCCGGCTACACCAGAACCTCTTGCCGGACACTCCGGAATCACCTGCCAGACATGATGCAACCAAATGTCAGACGTGCCAGAACCACGTGCCAGAGACACCGGATGCAACTGCCGAGCATGCCGGAACCTCCTGCTCAACTCGCTGTAACCACCTGCCGGGGACGCCAAAATCACCTGTCAGCTAGGCCAGAACCACGTGGCGGACTCTATGGAATCACCCGCCGGGCATGCCGGAACCAGCTCTCAGACGTGCCAGAAGCACGTGCCGGACACGCCGGAACCACCTACTAGAGAGACCGGAACCACCTGCCAGACCCGCCTGAACCACCTGCTGAGTACGCTGGAACAACCTGCTCTACTCGCTGGAGCCACCTGCTGGACACGCCAAAATCACCTGATGGCTACGCCAGCACCACTCGGCAGACAAGCCAGAATCACCTGCAGGGTATGCCGGAACCACCTCTCAGACGTGCCAGAACCCCTTGTCGGACACTCCGGAATCACCTGTCAGGCATGCCGGAACCACCTCTCGAGCGTGCCAGAATGACGTGCCAGAGACACCGGATGCACCTGCCGAGCACGCCGGAACCTCCTCTTCGACTCGCCGGAACCACCAGCCAGAGACGCCAAAATCCCCTGCCAGGTAGGCCAGAATCACATGGCGGACGCTCCGGAATCTCCCGCCGGGAAGGTAGGAACCACCTCTCAAACATACTGGAAGCACGTGCCGGACATGCCGGCACCACGTACTGGACAGACCAGAAACACCTGCCGGACCTGCCTGAACCACCTGCTGAGCACACCGGAACAACTTGCTCGACTCGCTGGAGCCACCTGCTGGACACCCCAAAATCACCAGCCAGCTATGCCAGAACCACTTGCCGTACACTCCGGAATCACCTGCTGGTTACACCAGAGCCACTTGGTGGACAATCCAGAATCACCTGCCGGACATGCCAGAACCACCTGTCACACATGCCGGAACCACGTGCCTGACACGCCGGAACCACCTCGCGGACAGACCGGAACCACCTACCAGACATGCCTGAACCACCTGCCGAGCATGCCGGAACCACCTGCCGGACACGCCAAAACCACCTGCGGGCTAGGCCAGAACCACTTGTAGGACTCTCCTGGAGCACCTGCCGGGCATGCGGGAACCACCTCTCAGACGTGCCAGAACCACGTGCGGCACATGACGGAACCCATTACCGGACAGACCGGAACCACCTGCTGGACACGCCAGAATCACCTGCCAAGAACACCGGAACCACCTGAACAGCTCGCCAGAAACACCTGCCGGACATGCCAAAATCACCTGCCGGCTACACCAGAACCTCTTGCCGGACACTCCGGAATCACCTGCCAGACATGATGCAACCAAATGTCAGACGTGCCAGAACCACGTGCCAGAGACACCGGATGCAACTGCCGAGCATGCCGGAACCTCCTGCTCAACTCGCTGTAACCACCTGCCGGGGACGCCAAAATCACCTGTCAGCTAGGCCAGAACCACGTGGCGGACTCTATGGAATCACCCGCCGGGCATGCCGGAACCAGCTCTCAGACGTGCCAGAAGCACGTGCCGGACACGCCGGAACCACCTACTAGAGAGACCGGAACCACCTGCCAGACCCGCCTGAACCACCTGCTGAGTACGCTGGAACAACCTGCTCTACTCGCTGGAGCCACCTGCTGGACACGCCAAAATCACCTGATGGCTACGCCAGCACCACTCGGCAGACAAGCCAGAATCACCTGCAGGGTATGCCGGAACCACCTCTCAGACGTGCCAGAACCCCTTGTCGGACACTCCGGAATCACCTGTCAGGCATGCCGGAACCACCTCTCGAGCGTGCCAGAATGACGTGCCAGAGACACCGGATGCACCTGCCGAGCACGCCGGAACCTCCTCTTCGACTCGCCGGAACCACCAGCCAGAGACGCCAAAATCCCCTGCCAGGTAGGCCAGAATCACATGGCGGACGCTCCGGAATCTCCCGCCGGGAAGGTAGGAACCACCTCTCAAACATACTGGAAGCACGTGCCGGACATGCCGGCACCACGTACTGGACAGACCAGAAACACCTGCCGGACCTGCCTGAACCACCTGCTGAGCACACCGGAACAACTTGCTCGACTCGCTGGAGCCACCTGCTGGACACCCCAAAATCACCAGCCAGCTATGCCAGAACCACTTGCCGTACACTCCGGAATCACCTGCTGGTTACACCAGAGCCACTTGGTGGACAATCCAGAATCACCTGCCGGACATGCCAGAACCACCTGTCACACATGCCGGAACCACGTGCCTGACACGCCGGAACCACCTCGCGGACAGACCGGAACCACCTACCAGACATGCCTGAACCACCTGCCGAGCATGCCGGAACCACCTGCCGGACACGCCAAAACCACCTGCGGGCTAGGCCAGAACCACTTGTAGGACTCTCCTGGAGCACCTGCCGGGCATGCGGGAACCACCTCTCAGACGTGCCAGAACCACGTGCGGCACATGACGGAACCCATTACCGGACAGACCGGAACCACCTGCTGGACACGCCAGAATCACCTGCCAAGAACACCGGAACCACCTGAACAGCTCGCCAGAAACACCTGCCGGACATGCCAAAATCACCTGCCGGCTACACCAGAACCTCTTGCCGGACACTCCGGAATCACCTGCCAGACATGATGCAACCAAATGTCAGACGTGCCAGAACCACGTGCCAGAGACACCGGATGCAACTGCCGAGCATGCCGGAACCTCCTGCTCAACTCGCTGTAACCACCTGCCGGGGACGCCAAAATCACCTGTCAGCTAGGCCAGAACCACGTGGCGGACTCTATGGAATCACCCGCCGGGCATGCCGGAACCAGCTCTCAGACGTGCCAGAAGCACGTGCCGGACACGCCGGAACCACCTACTAGAGAGACCGGAACCACCTGCCAGACCCGCCTGAACCACCTGCTGAGTACGCTGGAACAACCTGCTCTACTCGCTGGAGCCACCTGCTGGACACGCCAAAATCACCTGATGGCTACGCCAGCACCACTCGGCAGACAAGCCAGAATCACCTGCAGGGTATGCCGGAACCACCTCTCAGACGTGCCAGAACCCCTTGTCGGACACTCCGGAATCACCTGTCAGGCATGCCGGAACCACCTCTCGAGCGTGCCAGAATGACGTGCCAGAGACACCGGATGCACCTGCCGAGCACGCCGGAACCTCCTCTTCGACTCGCCGGAACCACCAGCCAGAGACGCCAAAATCCCCTGCCAGGTAGGCCAGAATCACATGGCGGACGCTCCGGAATCTCCCGCCGGGAAGGTAGGAACCACCTCTCAAACATACTGGAAGCACGTGCCGGACATGCCGGCACCACGTACTGGACAGACCAGAAACACCTGCCGGACCTGCCTGAACCACCTGCTGAGCACACCGGAACAACTTGCTCGACTCGCTGGAGCCACCTGCTGGACACCCCAAAATCACCAGCCAGCTATGCCAGAACCACTTGCCGTACACTCCGGAATCACCTGCTGGTTACACCAGAGCCACTTGGTGGACAATCCAGAATCACCTGCCGGACATGCCAGAACCACCTGTCACACATGCCGGAACCACGTGCCTGACACGCCGGAACCACCTCGCGGACAGACCGGAACCACCTACCAGACATGCCTGAACCACCTGCCGAGCATGCCGGAACCACCTGCCGGACACGCCAAAACCACCTGCGGGCTAGGCCAGAACCACTTGTAGGACTCTCCTGGAGCACCTGCCGGGCATGCGGGAACCACCTCTCAGACGTGCCAGAACCACGTGCGGCACATGACGGAACCCATTACCGGACAGACCGGAACCACCTGCTGGACACGCCAGAATCACCTGCCAAGAACACCGGAACCACCTGAACAGCTCGCCAGAAACACCTGCCGGACATGCCAAAATCACCTGCCGGCTACACCAGAACCTCTTGCCGGACACTCCGGAATCACCTGCCAGACATGATGCAACCAAATGTCAGACGTGCCAGAACCACGTGCCAGAGACACCGGATGCAACTGCCGAGCATGCCGGAACCTCCTGCTCAACTCGCTGTAACCACCTGCCGGGGACGCCAAAATCACCTGTCAGCTAGGCCAGAACCACGTGGCGGACTCTATGGAATCACCCGCCGGGCATGCCGGAACCAGCTCTCAGACGTGCCAGAAGCACGTGCCGGACACGCCGGAACCACCTACTAGAGAGACCGGAACCACCTGCCAGACCCGCCTGAACCACCTGCTGAGTACGCTGGAACAACCTGCTCTACTCGCTGGAGCCACCTGCTGGACACGCCAAAATCACCTGATGGCTACGCCAGCACCACTCGGCAGACAAGCCAGAATCACCTGCAGGGTATGCCGGAACCACCTCTCAGACGTGCCAGAACCCCTTGTCGGACACTCCGGAATCACCTGTCAGGCATGCCGGAACCACCTCTCGAGCGTGCCAGAATGACGTGCCAGAGACACCGGATGCACCTGCCGAGCACGCCGGAACCTCCTCTTCGACTCGCCGGAACCACCAGCCAGAGACGCCAAAATCCCCTGCCAGGTAGGCCAGAATCACATGGCGGACGCTCCGGAATCTCCCGCCGGGAAGGTAGGAACCACCTCTCAAACATACTGGAAGCACGTGCCGGACATGCCGGCACCACGTACTGGACAGACCAGAAACACCTGCCGGACCTGCCTGAACCACCTGCTGAGCACACCGGAACAACTTGCTCGACTCGCTGGAGCCACCTGCTGGACACCCCAAAATCACCAGCCAGCTATGCCAGAACCACTTGCCGTACACTCCGGAATCACCTGCTGGTTACACCAGAGCCACTTGGTGGACAATCCAGAATCACCTGCCGGACATGCCAGAACCACCTGTCACACATGCCGGAACCACGTGCCTGACACGCCGGAACCACCTCGCGGACAGACCGGAACCACCTACCAGACATGCCTGAACCACCTGCCGAGCATGCCGGAACCACCTGCCGGACACGCCAAAACCACCTGCGGGCTAGGCCAGAACCACTTGTAGGACTCTCCTGGAGCACCTGCCGGGCATGCGGGAACCACCTCTCAGACGTGCCAGAACCACGTGCGGCACATGACGGAACCCATTACCGGACAGACCGGAACCACCTGCTGGACACGCCAGAATCACCTGCCAAGAACACCGGAACCACCTGAACAGCTCGCCAGAAACACCTGCCGGACATGCCAAAATCACCTGCCGGCTACACCAGAACCTCTTGCCGGACACTCCGGAATCACCTGCCAGACATGATGCAACCAAATGTCAGACGTGCCAGAACCACGTGCCAGAGACACCGGATGCAACTGCCGAGCATGCCGGAACCTCCTGCTCAACTCGCTGTAACCACCTGCCGGGGACGCCAAAATCACCTGTCAGCTAGGCCAGAACCACGTGGCGGACTCTATGGAATCACCCGCCGGGCATGCCGGAACCAGCTCTCAGACGTGCCAGAAGCACGTGCCGGACACGCCGGAACCACCTACTAGAGAGACCGGAACCACCTGCCAGACCCGCCTGAACCACCTGCTGAGTACGCTGGAACAACCTGCTCTACTCGCTGGAGCCACCTGCTGGACACGCCAAAATCACCTGATGGCTACGCCAGCACCACTCGGCAGACAAGCCAGAATCACCTGCAGGGTATGCCGGAACCACCTCTCAGACGTGCCAGAACCCCTTGTCGGACACTCCGGAATCACCTGTCAGGCATGCCGGAACCACCTCTCGAGCGTGCCAGAATGACGTGCCAGAGACACCGGATGCACCTGCCGAGCACGCCGGAACCTCCTCTTCGACTCGCCGGAACCACCAGCCAGAGACGCCAAAATCCCCTGCCAGGTAGGCCAGAATCACATGGCGGACGCTCCGGAATCTCCCGCCGGGAAGGTAGGAACCACCTCTCAAACATACTGGAAGCACGTGCCGGACATGCCGGCACCACGTACTGGACAGACCAGAAACACCTGCCGGACCTGCCTGAACCACCTGCTGAGCACACCGGAACAACTTGCTCGACTCGCTGGAGCCACCTGCTGGACACCCCAAAATCACCAGCCAGCTATGCCAGAACCACTTGCCGTACACTCCGGAATCACCTGCTGGTTACACCAGAGCCACTTGGTGGACAATCCAGAATCACCTGCCGGACATGCCAGAACCACCTGTCACACATGCCGGAACCACGTGCCTGACACGCCGGAACCACCTCGCGGACAGACCGGAACCACCTACCAGACATGCCTGAACCACCTGCCGAGCATGCCGGAACCACCTGCCGGACACGCCAAAACCACCTGCGGGCTAGGCCAGAACCACTTGTAGGACTCTCCTGGAGCACCTGCCGGGCATGCGGGAACCACCTCTCAGACGTGCCAGAACCACGTGCGGCACATGACGGAACCCATTACCGGACAGACCGGAACCACCTGCTGGACACGCCAGAATCACCTGCCAAGAACACCGGAACCACCTGAACAGCTCGCCAGAAACACCTGCCGGACATGCCAAAATCACCTGCCGGCTACACCAGAACCTCTTGCCGGACACTCCGGAATCACCTGCCAGACATGATGCAACCAAATGTCAGACGTGCCAGAACCACGTGCCAGAGACACCGGATGCAACTGCCGAGCATGCCGGAACCTCCTGCTCAACTCGCTGTAACCACCTGCCGGGGACGCCAAAATCACCTGTCAGCTAGGCCAGAACCACGTGGCGGACTCTATGGAATCACCCGCCGGGCATGCCGGAACCAGCTCTCAGACGTGCCAGAAGCACGTGCCGGACACGCCGGAACCACCTACTAGAGAGACCGGAACCACCTGCCAGACCCGCCTGAACCACCTGCTGAGTACGCTGGAACAACCTGCTCTACTCGCTGGAGCCACCTGCTGGACACGCCAAAATCACCTGATGGCTACGCCAGCACCACTTGGCAGACAAGCCAGAATCACCTGCAGGGTATGCCGGAACCACCTCTCAGACGTGCCAGAACCCCTTGTCGGACACTCCGGAATCACCTGTCAGGCATGCCGGAACCACCTCTCGAGCGTGCCAGAATGACGTGCCAGAGACACCGGATGCACCTGCCGAGCACGCCGGAACCTCCTCTTCGACTCGCCGGAACCACCAGCCAGAGACGCCAAAATCCCCTGCCAGGTAGGCCAGAATCACATGGCGGACGCTCCGGAATCTCCCGCCGGGAAGGTAGGAACCACCTCTCAAACATACTGGAAGCACGTGCCGGACATGCCGGCACCACGTACTGGACAGACCAGAAACACCTGCCGGACCTGCCTGAACCACCTGCTGAGCACACCGGAACAACTTGCTCGACTCGCTGGAGCCACCTGCTGGACACCCCAAAATCACCAGCCAGCTATGCCAGAACCACTTGCCGTACACTCCGGAATCACCTGCTGGTTACACCAGAGCCACTTGGTGGACAATCCAGAATCACCTGCCGGACATGCCAGAACCACCTGTCACACATGCCGGAACCACGTGCCTGACACGCCGGAACCACCTCGCGGACAGACCGGAACCACCTACCAGACATGCCTGAACCACCTGCCGAGCATGCCGGAACCACCTGCCGGACACGCCAAAACCACCTGCGGGCTAGGCCAGAACCACTTGTAGGACTCTCCTGGAGCACCTGCCGGGCATGCGGGAACCACCTCTCAGACGTGCCAGAACCACGTGCGGCACATGACGGAACCCATTACCGGACAGACCGGAACCACCTGCTGGACACGCCAGAATCACCTGCCAAGAACACCGGAACCACCTGAACAGCTCGCCAGAAACACCTGCCGGACATGCCAAAATCACCTGCCGGCTACACCAGAACCTCTTGCCGGACACTCCGGAATCACCTGCCAGACATGATGCAACCAAATGTCAGACGTGCCAGAACCACGTGCCAGAGACACCGGATGCAACTGCCGAGCATGCCGGAACCTCCTGCTCAACTCGCTGTAACCACCTGCCGGGGACGCCAAAATCACCTGTCAGCTAGGCCAGAACCACGTGGCGGACTCTATGGAATCACCCGCCGGGCATGCCGGAACCAGCTCTCAGACGTGCCAGAAGCACGTGCCGGACACGCCGGAACCACCTACTAGAGAGACCGGAACCACCTGCCAGACCCGCCTGAACCACCTGCTGAGTACGCTGGAACAACCTGCTCTACTCGCTGGAGCCACCTGCTGGACACGCCAAAATCACCTGATGGCTACGCCAGCACCACTCGGCAGACAAGCCAGAATCACCTGCAGGGTATGCCGGAACCACCTCTCAGACGTGCCAGAACCCCTTGTCGGACACTCCGGAATCACCTGTCAGGCATGCCGGAACCACCTCTCGAGCGTGCCAGAATGACGTGCCAGAGACACCGGATGCACCTGCCGAGCACGCCGGAACCTCCTCTTCGACTCGCCGGAACCACCAGCCAGAGACGCCAAAATCCCCTGCCAGGTAGGCCAGAATCACATGGCGGACGCTCCGGAATCTCCCGCCGGGAAGGTAGGAACCACCTCTCAAACATACTGGAAGCACGTGCCGGACATGCCGGCACCACGTACTGGACAGACCAGAAACACCTGCCGGACCTGCCTGAACCACCTGCTGAGCACACCGGAACAACTTGCTCGACTCGCTGGAGCCACCTGCTGGACACCCCAAAATCACCAGCCAGCTATGCCAGAACCACTTGCCGTACACTCCGGAATCACCTGCTGGTTACACCAGAGCCACTTGGTGGACAATCCAGAATCACCTGCCGGACATGCCAGAACCACCTGTCACACATGCCGGAACCACGTGCCTGACACGCCGGAACCACCTCGCGGACAGACCGGAACCACCTACCAGACATGCCTGAACCACCTGCCGAGCATGCCGGAACCACCTGCCGGACACGCCAAAACCACCTGCGGGCTAGGCCAGAACCACTTGTAGGACTCTCCTGGAGCACCTGCCGGGCATGCGGGAACCACCTCTCAGACGTGCCAGAACCACGTGCGGCACATGACGGAACCCATTACCGGACAGACCGGAACCACCTGCTGGACACGCCAGAATCACCTGCCAAGAACACCGGAACCACCTGAACAGCTCGCCAGAAACACCTGCCGGACATGCCAAAATCACCTGCCGGCTACACCAGAACCTCTTGCCGGACACTCCGGAATCACCTGCCAGACATGATGCAACCAAATGTCAGACGTGCCAGAACCACGTGCCAGAGACACCGGATGCAACTGCCGAGCATGCCGGAACCTCCTGCTCAACTCGCTGTAACCACCTGCCGGGGACGCCAAAATCACCTGTCAGCTAGGCCAGAACCACGTGGCGGACTCTATGGAATCACCCGCCGGGCATGCCGGAACCAGCTCTCAGACGTGCCAGAAGCACGTGCCGGACACGCCGGAACCACCTACTAGAGAGACCGGAACCACCTGCCAGACCCGCCTGAACCACCTGCTGAGTACGCTGGAACAACCTGCTCTACTCGCTGGAGCCACCTGCTGGACACGCCAAAATCACCTGATGGCTACGCCAGCACCACTCGGCAGACAAGCCAGAATCACCTGCAGGGTATGCCGGAACCACCTCTCAGACGTGCCAGAACCCCTTGTCGGACACTCCGGAATCACCTGTCAGGCATGCCGGAACCACCTCTCGAGCGTGCCAGAATGACGTGCCAGAGACACCGGATGCACCTGCCGAGCACGCCGGAACCTCCTCTTCGACTCGCCGGAACCACCAGCCAGAGACGCCAAAATCCCCTGCCAGGTAGGCCAGAATCACATGGCGGACGCTCCGGAATCTCCCGCCGGGAAGGTAGGAACCACCTCTCAAACATACTGGAAGCACGTGCCGGACATGCCGGCACCACGTACTGGACAGACCAGAAACACCTGCCGGACCTGCCTGAACCACCTGCTGAGCACACCGGAACAACTTGCTCGACTCGCTGGAGCCACCTGCTGGACACCCCAAAATCACCAGCCAGCTATGCCAGAACCACTTGCCGTACACTCCGGAATCACCTGCTGGTTACACCAGAGCCACTTGGTGGACAATCCAGAATCACCTGCCGGACATGCCAGAACCACCTGTCACACATGCCGGAACCACGTGCCTGACACGCCGGAACCACCTCGCGGACAGACCGGAACCACCTACCAGACATGCCTGAACCACCTGCCGAGCATGCCGGAACCACCTGCCGGACACGCCAAAACCACCTGCGGGCTAGGCCAGAACCACTTGTAGGACTCTCCTGGAGCACCTGCCGGGCATGCGGGAACCACCTCTCAGACGTGCCAGAACCACGTGCGGCACATGACGGAACCCATTACCGGACAGACCGGAACCACCTGCTGGACACGCCAGAATCACCTGCCAAGAACACCGGAACCACCTGAACAGCTCGCCAGAAACACCTGCCGGACATGCCAAAATCACCTGCCGGCTACACCAGAACCTCTTGCCGGACACTCCGGAATCACCTGCCAGACATGATGCAACCAAATGTCAGACGTGCCAGAACCACGTGCCAGAGACACCGGATGCAACTGCCGAGCATGCCGGAACCTCCTGCTCAACTCGCTGTAACCACCTGCCGGGGACGCCAAAATCACCTGTCAGCTAGGCCAGAACCACGTGGCGGACTCTATGGAATCACCCGCCGGGCATGCCGGAACCAGCTCTCAGACGTGCCAGAAGCACGTGCCGGACACGCCGGAACCACCTACTAGAGAGACCGGAACCACCTGCCAGACCCGCCTGAACCACCTGCTGAGTACGCTGGAACAACCTGCTCTACTCGCTGGAGCCACCTGCTGGACGCGCCAAAATCACCTGATGGCTACGCCAGCACCACTCGGCAGACAAGCCAGAATCACCTGCAGGGTATGCCGGAACCACCTCTCAGACGTGCCAGAACCCCTTGTCGGACACTCCGGAATCACCTGTCAGGCATGCCGGAACCACCTCTCGAGCGTGCCAGAATGACGTGCCAGAGACACCGGATGCACCTGCCGAGCACGCCGGAACCTCCTCTTCGACTCGCCGGAACCACCAGCCAGAGACGCCAAAATCCCCTGCCAGGTAGGCCAGAATCACATGGCGGACGCTCCGGAATCTCCCGCCGGGAAGGTAGGAACCACCTCTCAAACATACTGGAAGCACGTGCCGGACATGCCGGCACCACGTACTGGACAGACCAGAAACACCTGCCGGACCTGCCTGAACCACCTGCTGAGCACACCGGAACAACTTGCTCGACTCGCTGGAGCCACCTGCTGGACACCCCAAAATCACCAGCCAGCTATGCCAGAACCACTTGCCGTACACTCCGGAATCACCTGCTGGTTACACCAGAGCCACTTGGTGGACAATCCAGAATCACCTGCCGGACATGCCAGAACCACCTGTCACACATGCCGGAACCACGTGCCTGACACGCCGGAACCACCTCGCGGACAGACCGGAACCACCTACCAGACATGCCTGAACCACCTGCCGAGCATGCCGGAACCACCTGCCGGACACGCCAAAACCACCTGCGGGCTAGGCCAGAACCACTTGTAGGACTCTCCTGGAGCACCTGCCGGGCATGCGGGAACCACCTCTCAGACGTGCCAGAACCACGTGCGGCACATGACGGAACCCATTACCGGACAGACCGGAACCACCTGCTGGACACGCCAGAATCACCTGCCAAGAACACCGGAACCACCTGAACAGCTCGCCAGAAACACCTGCCGGACATGCCAAAATCACCTGCCGGCTACACCAGAACCTCTTGCCGGACACTCCGGAATCACCTGCCAGACATGATGCAACCAAATGTCAGACGTGCCAGAACCACGTGCCAGAGACACCGGATGCAACTGCCGAGCATGCCGGAACCTCCTGCTCAACTCGCTGTAACCACCTGCCGGGGACGCCAAAATCACCTGTCAGCTAGGCCAGAACCACGTGGCGGACTCTATGGAATCACCCGCCGGGCATGCCGGAACCAGCTCTCAGACGTGCCAGAAGCACGTGCCGGACACGCCGGAACCACCTACTAGAGAGACCGGAACCACCTGCCAGACCCGCCTGAACCACCTGCTGAGTACGCTGGAACAACCTGCTCTACTCGCTGGAGCCACCTGCTGGACGCGCCAAAATCACCTGATGGCTACGCCAGCACCACTCGGCAGACAAGCCAGAATCACCTGCAGGGTATGCCGGAACCACCTCTCAGACGTGCCAGAACCCCTTGTCGGACACTCCGGAATCACCTGTCAGGCATGCCGGAACCACCTCTCGAGCGTGCCAGAATGACGTGCCAGAGACACCGGATGCACCTGCCGAGCACGCCGGAACCTCCTCTTCGACTCGCCGGAACCACCAGCCAGAGACGCCAAAATCCCCTGCCAGGTAGGCCAGAATCACATGGCGGACGCTCCGGAATCTCCCGCCGGGAAGGTAGGAACCACCTCTCAAACATACTGGAAGCACGTGCCGGACATGCCGGCACCACGTACTGGACAGACCAGAAACACCTGCCGGACCTGCCTGAACCACCTGCTGAGCACACCGGAACAACTTGCTCGACTCGCTGGAGCCACCTGCTGGACACCCCAAAATCACCAGCCAGCTATGCCAGAACCACTTGCCGTACACTCCGGAATCACCTGCTGGTTACACCAGAGCCACTTGGTGGACAATCCAGAATCACCTGCCGGACATGCCAGAACCACCTGTCACACATGCCGGAACCACGTGCCTGACACGCCGGAACCACCTCGCGGACAGACCGGAACCACCTACCAGACATGCCTGAACCACCTGCCGAGCATGCCGGAACCACCTGCCGGACACGCCAAAACCACCTGCGGGCTAGGCCAGAACCACTTGTAGGACTCTCCTGGAGCACCTGCCGGGCATGCGGGAACCACCTCTCAGACGTGCCAGAACCACGTGCGGCACATGACGGAACCCATTACCGGACAGACCGGAACCACCTGCTGGACACGCCAGAATCACCTGCCAAGAACACCGGAACCACCTGAACAGCTCGCCAGAAACACCTGCCGGACATGCCAAAATCACCTGCCGGCTACACCAGAACCTCTTGCCGGACACTCCGGAATCACCTGCCAGACATGATGCAACCAAATGTCAGACGTGCCAGAACCACGTGCCAGAGACACCGGATGCAACTGCCGAGCATGCCGGAACCTCCTGCTCAACTCGCTGTAACCACCTGCCGGGGACGCCAAAATCACCTGTCAGCTAGGCCAGAACCACGTGGCGGACTCTATGGAATCACCCGCCGGGCATGCCGGAACCAGCTCTCAGACGTGCCAGAAGCACGTGCCGGACACGCCGGAACCACCTACTAGAGAGACCGGAACCACCTGCCAGACCCGCCTGAACCACCTGCTGAGTACGCTGGAACAACCTGCTCTACTCGCTGGAGCCACCTGCTGGACGCGCCAAAATCACCTGATGGCTACGCCAGCACCACTCGGCAGACAAGCCAGAATCACCTGCAGGGTATGCCGGAACCACCTCTCAGACGTGCCAGAACCCCTTGTCGGACACTCCGGAATCACCTGTCAGGCATGCCGGAACCACCTCTCGAGCGTGCCAGAATGACGTGCCAGAGACACCGGATGCACCTGCCGAGCACGCCGGAACCTCCTCTTCGACTCGCCGGAACCACCAGCCAGAGACGCCAAAATCCCCTGCCAGGTAGGCCAGAATCACATGGCGGACGCTCCGGAATCTCCCGCCGGGAAGGTAGGAACCACCTCTCAAACATACTGGAAGCACGTGCCGGACATGCCGGCACCACGTACTGGACAGACCAGAAACACCTGCCGGACCTGCCTGAACCACCTGCTGAGCACACCGGAACAACTTGCTCGACTCGCTGGAGCCACCTGCTGGACACCCCAAAATCACCAGCCAGCTATGCCAGAACCACTTGCCGTACACTCCGGAATCACCTGCTGGTTACACCAGAGCCACTTGGTGGACAATCCAGAATCACCTGCCGGACATGCCAGAACCACCTGTCACACATGCCGGAACCACGTGCCTGACACGCCGGAACCACCTCGCGGACAGACCGGAACCACCTACCAGACATGCCTGAACCACCTGCCGAGCATGCCGGAACCACCTGCCGGACACGCCAAAACCACCTGCGGGCTAGGCCAGAACCACTTGTAGGACTCTCCTGGAGCACCTGCCGGGCATGCGGGAACCACCTCTCAGACGTGCCAGAACCACGTGCGGCACATGACGGAACCCATTACCGGACAGACCGGAACCACCTGCTGGACACGCCAGAATCACCTGCCAAGAACACCGGAACCACCTGAACAGCTCGCCAGAAACACCTGCCGGACATGCCAAAATCACCTGCCGGCTACACCAGAACCTCTTGCCGGACACTCCGGAATCACCTGCCAGACATGATGCAACCAAATGTCAGACGTGCCAGAACCACGTGCCAGAGACACCGGATGCAACTGCCGAGCATGCCGGAACCTCCTGCTCAACTCGCTGTAACCACCTGCCGGGGACGCCAAAATCACCTGTCAGCTAGGCCAGAACCACGTGGCGGACTCTATGGAATCACCCGCCGGGCATGCCGGAACCAGCTCTCAGACGTGCCAGAAGCACGTGCCGGACACGCCGGAACCACCTACTAGAGAGACCGGAACCACCTGCCAGACCCGCCTGAACCACCTGCTGAGTACGCTGGAACAACCTGCTCTACTCGCTGGAGCCACCTGCTGGACGCGCCAAAATCACCTGATGGCTACGCCAGCACCACTCGGCAGACAAGCCAGAATCACCTGCAGGGTATGCCGGAACCACCTCTCAGACGTGCCAGAACCCCTTGTCGGACACTCCGGAATCACCTGTCAGGCATGCCGGAACCACCTCTCGAGCGTGCCAGAATGACGTGCCAGAGACACCGGATGCACCTGCCGAGCACGCCGGAACCTCCTCTTCGACTCGCCGGAACCACCAGCCAGAGACGCCAAAATCCCCTGCCAGGTAGGCCAGAATCACATGGCGGACGCTCCGGAATCTCCCGCCGGGAAGGTAGGAACCACCTCTCAAACATACTGGAAGCACGTGCCGGACATGCCGGCACCACGTACTGGACAGACCAGAAACACCTGCCGGACCTGCCTGAACCACCTGCTGAGCACACCGGAACAACTTGCTCGACTCGCTGGAGCCACCTGCTGGACACCCCAAAATCACCAGCCAGCTATGCCAGAACCACTTGCCGTACACTCCGGAATCACCTGCTGGTTACACCAGAGCCACTTGGTGGACAATCCAGAATCACCTGCCGGACATGCCAGAACCACCTGTCACACATGCCGGAACCACGTGCCTGACACGCCGGAACCACCTCGCGGACAGACCGGAACCACCTACCAGACATGCCTGAACCACCTGCCGAGCATGCCGGAACCACCTGCCGGACACGCCAAAACCACCTGCGGGCTAGGCCAGAAGCACTTGTAGGACTCTCCTGGAGCACCTGCCGGGCATGCGGGAACCACCTCTCAGACGTGCCAGAACCACGTGCGGCACATGACGGAACCCATTACCGGACAGACCGGAACCACCTGCTGGACACGCCAGAATCACCTGCCAAGAACACCGGAACCACCTGAACAGCTCGCCAGAAACACCTGCCGGACATGCCAAAATCACCTGCCGGCTACACCAGAACCTCTTGCCGGACACTCCGGAATCACCTGCCAGACATGATGCAACCAAATGTCAGACGTGCCAGAACCACGTGCCAGAGACACCGGATGCAACTGCCGAGCATGCCGGAACCTCCTGCTCAACTCGCTGTAACCACCTGCCGGGGACGCCAAAATCACCTGTCAGCTAGGCCAGAACCACGTGGCGGACTCTATGGAATCACCCGCCGGGCATGCCGGAACCAGCTCTCAGACGTGCCAGAAGCACGTGCCGGACACGCCGGAACCACCTACTAGAGAGACCGGAACCACCTGCCAGACCCGCCTGAACCACCTGCTGAGTACGCTGGAACAACCTGCTCTACTCGCTGGAGCCACCTGCTGGACGCGCCAAAATCACCTGATGGCTACGCCAGCACCACTCGGCAGACAAGCCAGAATCACCTGCAGGGTATGCCGGAACCACCTCTCAGACGTGCCAGAACCCCTTGTCGGACACTCCGGAATCACCTGTCAGGCATGCCGGAACCACCTCTCGAGCGTGCCAGAATGACGTGCCAGAGACACCGGATGCACCTGCCGAGCACGCCGGAACCTCCTCTTCGACTCGCCGGAACCACCAGCCAGAGACGCCAAAATCCCCTGCCAGGTAGGCCAGAATCACATGGCGGACGCTCCGGAATCTCCCGCCGGGAAGGTAGGAACCACCTCTCAAACATACTGGAAGCACGTGCCGGACATGCCGGCACCACGTACTGGACAGACCAGAAACACCTGCCGGACCTGCCTGAACCACCTGCTGAGCACACCGGAACAACTTGCTCGACTCGCTGGAGCCACCTGCTGGACACCCCAAAATCACCAGCCAGCTATGCCAGAACCACTTGCCGTACACTCCGGAATCACCTGCTGGTTACACCAGAGCCACTTGGTGGACAATCCAGAATCACCTGCCGGACATGCCAGAACCACCTGTCACACATGCCGGAACCACGTGCCTGACACGCCGGAACCACCTCGCGGACAGACCGGAACCACCTACCAGACATGCCTGAACCACCTGCCGAGCATGCCGGAACCACCTGCCGGACACGCCAAAACCACCTGCGGGCTAGGCCAGAACCACTTGTAGGACTCTCCTGGAGCACCTGCCGGGCATGCGGGAACCACCTCTCAGACGTGCCAGAACCACGTGCGGCACATGACGGAACCCATTACCGGACAGACCGGAACCACCTGCTGGACACGCCAGAATCACCTGCCAAGAACACCGGAACCACCTGAACAGCTCGCCAGAAACACCTGCCGGACATGCCAAAATCACCTGCCGGCTACACCAGAACCTCTTGCCGGACACTCCGGAATCACCTGCCAGACATGATGCAACCAAATGTCAGACGTGCCAGAACCACGTGCCAGAGACACCGGATGCAACTGCCGAGCATGCCGGAACCTCCTGCTCAACTCGCTGTAACCACCTGCCGGGGACGCCAAAATCACCTGTCAGCTAGGCCAGAACCACGTGGCGGACTCTATGGAATCACCCGCCGGGCATGCCGGAACCAGCTCTCAGACGTGCCAGAAGCACGTGCCGGACACGCCGGAACCACCTACTAGAGAGACCGGAACCACCTGCCAGACCCGCCTGAACCACCTGCTGAGTACGCTGGAACAACCTGCTCTACTCGCTGGAGCCACCTGCTGGACACGCCAAAATCACCTGATGGCTACGCCAGCACCACTCGGCAGACAAGCCAGAATCACCTGCAGGGTATGCCGGAACCACCTCTCAGACGTGCCAGAACCCCTTGTCGGACACTCCGGAATCACCTGTCAGGCATGCCGGAACCACCTCTCGAGCGTGCCAGAATGACGTGCCAGAGACACCGGATGCACCTGCCGAGCACGCCGGAACCTCCTCTTCGACTCGCCGGAACCACCAGCCAGAGACGCCAAAATCCCCTGCCAGGTAGGCCAGAATCACATGGCGGACGCTCCGGAATCTCCCGCCGGGAAGGTAGGAACCACCTCTCAAACATACTGGAAGCACGTGCCGGACATGCCGGCACCACGTACTGGACAGACCAGAAACACCTGCCGGACCTGCCTGAACCACCTGCTGAGCACACCGGAACAACTTGCTCGACTCGCTGGAGCCACCTGCTGGACACCCCAAAATCACCAGCCAGCTATGCCAGAACCACTTGCCGTACACTCCGGAATCACCTGCTGGTTACACCAGAGCCACTTGGTGGACAATCCAGAATCACCTGCCGGACATGCCAGAACCACCTGTCACACATGCCGGAACCACGTGCCTGACACGCCGGAACCACCTCGCGGACAGACCGGAACCACCTACCAGACATGCCTGAACCACCTGCCGAGCATGCCGGAACCACCTGCCGGACACGCCAAAACCACCTGCGGGCTAGGCCAGAACCACTTGTAGGACTCTCCTGGAGCACCTGCCGGGCATGCGGGAACCACCTCTCAGACGTGCCAGAACCACGTGCGGCACATGACGGAACCCATTACCGGACAGACCGGAACCACCTGCTGGACACGCCAGAATCACCTGCCAAGAACACCGGAACCACCTGAACAGCTCGCCAGAAACACCTGCCGGACATGCCAAAATCACCTGCCGGCTACACCAGAACCTCTTGCCGGACACTCCGGAATCACCTGCCAGACATGATGCAACCAAATGTCAGACGTGCCAGAACCACGTGCCAGAGACACCGGATGCAACTGCCGAGCATGCCGGAACCTCCTGCTCAACTCGCTGTAACCACCTGCCGGGGACGCCAAAATCACCTGTCAGCTAGGCCAGAACCACGTGGCGGACTCTATGGAATCACCCGCCGGGCATGCCGGAACCAGCTCTCAGACGTGCCAGAAGCACGTGCCGGACACGCCGGAACCACCTACTAGAGAGACCGGAACCACCTGCCAGACCCGCCTGAACCACCTGCTGAGTACGCTGGAACAACCTGCTCTACTCGCTGGAGCCACCTGCTGGACGCGCCAAAATCACCTGATGGCTACGCCAGCACCACTCGGCAGACAAGCCAGAATCACCTGCAGGGTATGCCGGAACCACCTCTCAGACGTGCCAGAACCCCTTGTCGGACACTCCGGAATCACCTGTCAGGCATGCCGGAACCACCTCTCGAGCGTGCCAGAATGACGTGCCAGAGACACCGGATGCACCTGCCGAGCACGCCGGAACCTCCTCTTCGACTCGCCGGAACCACCAGCCAGAGACGCCAAAATCCCCTGCCAGGTAGGCCAGAATCACATGGCGGACGCTCCGGAATCTCCCGCCGGGAAGGTAGGAACCACCTCTCAAACATACTGGAAGCACGTGCCGGACATGCCGGCACCACGTACTGGACAGACCAGAAACACCTGCCGGACCTGCCTGAACCACCTGCTGAGCACACCGGAACAACTTGCTCGACTCGCTGGAGCCACCTGCTGGACACCCCAAAATCACCAGCCAGCTATGCCAGAACCACTTGCCGTACACTCCGGAATCACCTGCTGGTTACACCAGAGCCACTTGGTGGACAATCCAGAATCACCTGCCGGACATGCCAGAACCACCTGTCACACATGCCGGAACCACGTGCCTGACACGCCGGAACCACCTCGCGGACAGACCGGAACCACCTACCAGACATGCCTGAACCACCTGCCGAGCATGCCGGAACCACCTGCCGGACACGCCAAAACCACCTGCGGGCTAGGCCAGAACCACTTGTAGGACTCTCCTGGAGCACCTGCCGGGCATGCGGGAACCACCTCTCAGACGTGCCAGAACCACGTGCGGCACATGACGGAACCCATTACCGGACAGACCGGAACCACCTGCTGGACACGCCAGAATCACCTGCCAAGAACACCGGAACCACCTGAACAGCTCGCCAGAAACACCTGCCGGACATGCCAAAATCACCTGCCGGCTACACCAGAACCTCTTGCCGGACACTCCGGAATCACCTGCCAGACATGATGCAACCAAATGTCAGACGTGCCAGAACCACGTGCCAGAGACACCGGATGCAACTGCCGAGCATGCCGGAACCTCCTGCTCAACTCGCTGTAACCACCTGCCGGGGACGCCAAAATCACCTGTCAGCTAGGCCAGAACCACGTGGCGGACTCTATGGAATCACCCGCCGGGCATGCCGGAACCAGCTCTCAGACGTGCCAGAAGCACGTGCCGGACACGCCGGAACCACCTACTAGAGAGACCGGAACCACCTGCCAGACCCGCCTGAACCACCTGCTGAGTACGCTGGAACAACCTGCTCTACTCGCTGGAGCCACCTGCTGGACGCGCCAAAATCACCTGATGGCTACGCCAGCACCACTCGGCAGACAAGCCAGAATCACCTGCAGGGTATGCCGGAACCACCTCTCAGACGTGCCAGAACCCCTTGTCGGACACTCCGGAATCACCTGTCAGGCATGCCGGAACCACCTCTCGAGCGTGCCAGAATGACGTGCCAGAGACACCGGATGCACCTGCCGAGCACGCCGGAACCTCCTCTTCGACTCGCCGGAACCACCAGCCAGAGACGCCAAAATCCCCTGCCAGGTAGGCCAGAATCACATGGCGGACGCTCCGGAATCTCCCGCCGGGAAGGTAGGAACCACCTCTCAAACATACTGGAAGCACGTGCCGGACATGCCGGCACCACGTACTGGACAGACCAGAAACACCTGCCGGACCTGCCTGAACCACCTGCTGAGCACACCGGAACAACTTGCTCGACTCGCTGGAGCCACCTGCTGGACACCCCAAAATCACCAGCCAGCTATGCCAGAACCACTTGCCGTACACTCCGGAATCACCTGCTGGTTACACCAGAGCCACTTGGTGGACAATCCAGAATCACCTGCCGGACATGCCAGAACCACCTGTCACACATGCCGGAACCACGTGCCTGACACGCCGGAACCACCTCGCGGACAGACCGGAACCACCTACCAGACATGCCTGAACCACCTGCCGAGCATGCCGGAACCACCTGCCGGACACGCCAAAACCACCTGCGGGCTAGGCCAGAACCACTTGTAGGACTCTCCTGGAGCACCTGCCGGGCATGCGGGAACCACCTCTCAGACGTGCCAGAACCACGTGCGGCACATGACGGAACCCATTACCGGACAGACCGGAACCACCTGCTGGACACGCCAGAATCACCTGCCAAGAACACCGGAACCACCTGAACAGCTCGCCAGAAACACCTGCCGGACATGCCAAAATCACCTGCCGGCTACACCAGAACCTCTTGCCGGACACTCCGGAATCACCTGCCAGACATGATGCAACCAAATGTCAGACGTGCCAGAACCACGTGCCAGAGACACCGGATGCAACTGCCGAGCATGCCGGAACCTCCTGCTCAACTCGCTGTAACCACCTGCCGGGGACGCCAAAATCACCTGTCAGCTAGGCCAGAACCACGTGGCGGACTCTATGGAATCACCCGCCGGGCATGCCGGAACCAGCTCTCAGACGTGCCAGAAGCACGTGCCGGACACGCCGGAACCACCTACTAGAGAGACCGGAACCACCTGCCAGACCCGCCTGAACCACCTGCTGAGTACGCTGGAACAACCTGCTCTACTCGCTGGAGCCACCTGCTGGACACGCCAAAATCACCTGATGGCTACGCCAGCACCACTCGGCAGACAAGCCAGAATCACCTGCAGGGTATGCCGGAACCACCTCTCAGACGTGCCAGAACCCCTTGTCGGACACTCCGGAATCACCTGTCAGGCATGCCGGAACCACCTCTCGAGCGTGCCAGAATGACGTGCCAGAGACACCGGATGCACCTGCCGAGCACGCCGGAACCTCCTCTTCGACTCGCCGGAACCACCAGCCAGAGACGCCAAAATCCCCTGCCAGGTAGGCCAGAATCACATGGCGGACGCTCCGGAATCTCCCGCCGGGAAGGTAGGAACCACCTCTCAAACATACTGGAAGCACGTGCCGGACATGCCGGCACCACGTACTGGACAGACCAGAAACACCTGCCGGACCTGCCTGAACCACCTGCTGAGCACACCGGAACAACTTGCTCGACTCGCTGGAGCCACCTGCTGGACACCCCAAAATCACCAGCCAGCTATGCCAGAACCACTTGCCGTACACTCCGGAATCACCTGCTGGTTACACCAGAGCCACTTGGTGGACAATCCAGAATCACCTGCCGGACATGCCAGAACCACCTGTCACACATGCCGGAACCACGTGCCTGACACGCCGGAACCACCTCGCGGACAGACCGGAACCACCTGCTGGACACGCCAGAATCACCTGCCAAGAACACCGGAACCACCTGAACAGCTCGCCAGAAACACCTGCCGGACATGCCAAAATCACCTGCCGGCTACACCAGAACCTCTTGCCGGACACTCCGGAATCACCTGCCAGACATGATGCAACCAAATGTCAGACGTGCCAGAACCACGTGCCAGAGACACCGGATGCAACTGCCGAGCATGCCGGAACCTCCTGCTCAACTCGCTGTAACCACCTGCCGGGGACGCCAAAATCACCTGTCAGCTAGGCCAGAACCACGTGGCGGACTCTATGGAATCACCCGCCGGGCATGCCGGAACCAGCTCTCAGACGTGCCAGAAGCACGTGCCGGACACGCCGGAACCACCTACTAGAGAGACCGGAACCACCTGCCAGACCCGCCTGAACCACCTGCTGAGTACGCTGGAACAACCTGCTCTACTCGCTGGAGCCACCTGCTGGACACGCCAAAATCACCTGATGGCTACGCCAGCACCACTCGGCAGACAAGCCAGAATCACCTGCAGGGTATGCCGGAACCACCTCTCAGACGTGCCAGAACCCCTTGTCGGACACTCCGGAATCACCTGTCAGGCATGCCGGAACCACCTCTCGAGCGTGCCAGAATGACGTGCCAGAGACACCGGATGCACCTGCCGAGCACGCCGGAACCTCCTCTTCGACTCGCCGGAACCACCAGCCAGAGACGCCAAAATCCCCTGCCAGGTAGGCCAGAATCACATGGCGGACGCTCCGGAATCTCCCGCCGGGAAGGTAGGAACCACCTCTCAAACATACTGGAAGCACGTGCCGGACATGCCGGCACCACGTACTGGACAGACCAGAAACACCTGCCGGACCTGCCTGAACCACCTGCTGAGCACACCGGAACAACTTGCTCGACTCGCTGGAGCCACCTGCTGGACACCCCAAAATCACCAGCCAGCTATGCCAGAACCACTTGCCGTACACTCCGGAATCACCTGCTGGTTACACCAGAGCCACTTGGTGGACAATCCAGAATCACCTGCCGGACATGCCAGAACCACCTGTCACACATGCCGGAACCACGTGCCTGACACGCCGGAACCACCTCGCGGACAGACCGGAACCACCTACCAGACATGCCTGAACCACCTGCCGAGCATGCCGGAACCACCTGCCGGACACGCCAAAACCACCTGCGGGCTAGGCCAGAACCACTTGTAGGACTCTCCTGGAGCACCTGCCGGGCATGCGGGAACCACCTCTCAGACGTGCCAGAACCACGTGCGGCACATGACGGAACCCATTACCGGACAGACCGGAACCACCTGCTGGACACGCCAGAATCACCTGCCAAGAACACCGGAACCACCTGAACAGCTCGCCAGAAACACCTGCCGGACATGCCAAAATCACCTGCCGGCTACACCAGAACCTCTTGCCGGACACTCCGGAATCACCTGCCAGACATGATGCAACCAAATGTCAGACGTGCCAGAACCACGTGCCAGAGACACCGGATGCAACTGCCGAGCATGCCGGAACCTCCTGCTCAACTCGCTGTAACCACCTGCCGGGGACGCCAAAATCACCTGTCAGCTAGGCCAGAACCACGTGGCGGACTCTATGGAATCACCCGCCGGGCATGCCGGAACCAGCTCTCAGACGTGCCAGAAGCACGTGCCGGACACGCCGGAACCACCTACTAGAGAGACCGGAACCACCTGCCAGACCCGCCTGAACCACCTGCTGAGTACGCTGGAACAACCTGCTCTACTCGCTGGAGCCACCTGCTGGACACGCCAAAATCACCTGATGGCTACGCCAGCACCACTCGGCAGACAAGCCAGAATCACCTGCAGGGTATGCCGGAACCACCTCTCAGACGTGCCAGAACCCCTTGTCGGACACTCCGGAATCACCTGTCAGGCATGCCGGAACCACCTCTCGAGCGTGCCAGAATGACGTGCCAGAGACACCGGATGCACCTGCCGAGCACGCCGGAACCTCCTCTTCGACTCGCCGGAACCACCAGCCAGAGACGCCAAAATCCCCTGCCAGGTAGGCCAGAATCACATGGCGGACGCTCCGGAATCTCCCGCCGGGAAGGTAGGAACCACCTCTCAAACATACTGGAAGCACGTGCCGGACATGCCGGCACCACGTACTGGACAGACCAGAAACACCTGCCGGACCTGCCTGAACCACCTGCTGAGCACACCGGAACAACTTGCTCGACTCGCTGGAGCCACCTGCTGGACACCCCAAAATCACCAGCCAGCTATGCCAGAACCACTTGCCGTACACTCCGGAATCACCTGCTGGTTACACCAGAGCCACTTGGTGGACAATCCAGAATCACCTGCCGGACATGCCAGAACCACCTGTCACACATGCCGGAACCACGTGCCTGACACGCCGGAACCACCTCGCGGACAGACCGGAACCACCTACCAGACATGCCTGAACCACCTGCCGAGCATGCCGGAACCACCTGCCGGACACGCCAAAACCACCTGCGGGCTAGGCCAGAACCACTTGTAGGACTCTCCTGGAGCACCTGCCGGGCATGCGGGAACCACCTCTCAGACGTGCCAGAACCACGTGCGGCACATGACGGAACCCATTACCGGACAGACCGGAACCACCTGCTGGACACGCCAGAATCACCTGCCAAGAACACCGGAACCACCTGAACAGCTCGCCAGAAACACCTGCCGGACATGCCAAAATCACCTGCCGGCTACACCAGAACCTCTTGCCGGACACTCCGGAATCACCTGCCAGACATGATGCAACCAAATGTCAGACGTGCCAGAACCACGTGCCAGAGACACCGGATGCAACTGCCGAGCATGCCGGAACCTCCTGCTCAACTCGCTGTAACCACCTGCCGGGGACGCCAAAATCACCTGTCAGCTAGGCCAGAACCACGTGGCGGACTCTATGGAATCACCCGCCGGGCATGCCGGAACCAGCTCTCAGACGTGCCAGAAGCACGTGCCGGACACGCCGGAACCACCTACTAGAGAGACCGGAACCACCTGCCAGACCCGCCTGAACCACCTGCTGAGTACGCTGGAACAACCTGCTCTACTCGCTGGAGCCACCTGCTGGACACGCCAAAATCACCTGATGGCTACGCCAGCACCACTCGGCAGACAAGCCAGAATCACCTGCAGGGTATGCCGGAACCACCTCTCAGACGTGCCAGAACCCCTTGTCGGACACTCCGGAATCACCTGTCAGGCATGCCGGAACCACCTCTCGAGCGTGCCAGAATGACGTGCCAGAGACACCGGATGCACCTGCCGAGCACGCCGGAACCTCCTCTTCGACTCGCCGGAACCACCAGCCAGAGACGCCAAAATCCCCTGCCAGGTAGGCCAGAATCACATGGCGGACGCTCCGGAATCTCCCGCCGGGAAGGTAGGAACCACCTCTCAAACATACTGGAAGCACGTGCCGGACATGCCGGCACCACGTACTGGACAGACCAGAAACACCTGCCGGACCTGCCTGAACCACCTGCTGAGCACACCGGAACAACTTGCTCGACTCGCTGGAGCCACCTGCTGGACACCCCAAAATCACCAGCCAGCTATGCCAGAACCACTTGCCGTACACTCCGGAATCACCTGCTGGTTACACCAGAGCCACTTGGTGGACAATCCAGAATCACCTGCCGGACATGCCAGAACCACCTGTCACACATGCTGGAACCACGTGCCTGACACGCCGGAACCACCTCGCGGACAGACCGGAACCACCTACCAGACATGCCTGAACCACCTGCCGAGCATGCCGGAACCACCTGCCGGACACGCCAAAACCACCTGCGGGCTAGGCCAGAACCACTTGTAGGACTCTCCTGGAGCACCTGCCGGGCATGCGGGAACCACCTCTCAGACGTGCCAGAACCACGTGCGGCACATGACGGAACCCATTACCGGACAGACCGGAACCACCTGCTGGACACGCCAGAATCACCTGCCAAGAACACCGGAACCACCTGAACAGCTCGCCAGAAACACCTGCCGGACATGCCAAAATCACCTGCCGGCTACACCAGAACCTCTTGCCGGACACTCCGGAATCACCTGCCAGACATGATGCAACCAAATGTCAGACGTGCCAGAACCACGTGCCAGAGACACCGGATGCAACTGCCGAGCATGCCGGAACCTCCTGCTCAACTCGCTGTAACCACCTGCCGGGGACGCCAAAATCACCTGTCAGCTAGGCCAGAACCACGTGGCGGACTCTATGGAATCACCCGCCGGGCATGCCGGAACCAGCTCTCAGACGTGCCAGAAGCACGTGCCGGACACGCCGGAACCACCTACTAGAGAGACCGGAACCACCTGCCAGACCCGCCTGAACCACCTGCTGAGTACGCTGGAACAACCTGCTCTACTCGCTGGAGCCACCTGCTGGACACGCCAAAATCACCTGATGGCTACGCCAGCACCACTCGGCAGACAAGCCAGAATCACCTGCAGGGTATGCCGGAACCACCTCTCAGACGTGCCAGAACCCCTTGTCGGACACTCCGGAATCACCTGTGAGGCATGCCGGAACCACCTCTCGAGCGTGCCAGAATGACGTGCCAGAGACACCGGATGCACCTGCCGAGCACGCCGGAACCTCCTCTTCGACTCGCCGGAACCACCAGCCAGAGACGCCAAAATCCCCTGCCAGGTAGGCCAGAATCACATGGCGGACGCTCCGGAATCTCCCGCCGGGAAGGTAGGAACCACCTCTCAAACATACTGGAAGCACGTGCCGGACATGCCGGCACCACGTACTGGACAGACCAGAAACACCTGCCGGACCTGCCTGAACCACCTGCTGAGCACACCGGAACAACTTGCTCGACTCGCTGGAGCCACCTGCTGGACACCCCAAAATCACCAGCCAGCTATGCCAGAACCACTTGCCGTACACTCCGGAATCACCTGCTGGTTACACCAGAGCCACTTGGTGGACAATCCAGAATCACCTGCCGGACATGCCAGAACCACCTGTCACACATGCCGGAACCACGTGCCTGACACGCCGGAACCACCTCGCGGACAGACCGGAACCACCTACCAGACATGCCTGAACCACCTGCCGAGCATGCCGGAACCACCTGCCGGACACGCCAAAACCACCTGCGGGCTAGGCCAGAACCACTTGTAGGACTCTCCTGGAGCACCTGCCGGGCATGCGGGAACCACCTCTCAGACGTGCCAGAACCACGTGCGGCACATGACGGAACCCATTACCGGACAGACCGGAACCACCTGCTGGACACGCCAGAATCACCTGCCAAGAACACCGGAACCACCTGAACAGCTCGCCAGAAACACCTGCCGGACATGCCAAAATCACCTGCCGGCTACACCAGAACCTCTTGCCGGACACTCCGGAATCACCTGCCAGACATGATGCAACCAAATGTCAGACGTGCCAGAACCACGTGCCAGAGACACCGGATGCAACTGCCGAGCATGCCGGAACCTCCTGCTCAACTCGCTGTAACCACCTGCCGGGGACGCCAAAATCACCTGTCAGCTAGGCCAGAACCACGTGGCGGACTCTATGGAATCACCCGCCGGGCATGCCGGAACCAGCTCTCAGACGTGCCAGAAGCACGTGCCGGACACGCCGGAACCACCTACTAGAGAGACCGGAACCACCTGCCAGACCCGCCTGAACCACCTGCTGAGTACGCTGGAACAACCTGCTCTACTCGCTGGAGCCACCTGCTGGACACGCCAAAATCACCTGATGGCTACGCCAGCACCACTCGGCAGACAAGCCAGAATCACCTGCAGGGTATGCCGGAACCACCTCTCAGACGTGCCAGAACCCCTTGTCGGACACTCCGGAATCACCTGTCAGGCATGCCGGAACCACCTCTCGAGCGTGCCAGAATGACGTGCCAGAGACACCGGATGCACCTGCCGAGCACGCCGGAACCTCCTCTTCGACTCGCCGGAACCACCAGCCAGAGACGCCAAAATCCCCTGCCAGGTAGGCCAGAATCACATGGCGGACGCTCCGGAATCTCCCGCCGGGAAGGTAGGAACCACCTCTCAAACATACTGGAAGCACGTGCCGGACATGCCGGCACCACGTACTGGACAGACCAGAAACACCTGCCGGACCTGCCTGAACCACCTGCTGAGCACACCGGAACAACTTGCTCGACTCGCTGGAGCCACCTGCTGGACACCCCAAAATCACCAGCCAGCTATGCCAGAACCACTTGCCGTACACTCCGGAATCACCTGCTGGTTACACCAGAGCCACTTGGTGGACAATCCAGAATCACCTGCCGGACATGCCAGAACCACCTGTCACACATGCCGGAACCACGTGCCTGACACGCCGGAACCACCTCGCGGACAGACCGGAACCACCTACCAGACATGCCTGAACCACCTGCCGAGCATGCCGGAACCACCTGCCGGACACGCCAAAACCACCTGCGGGCTAGGCCAGAACCACTTGTAGGACTCTCCTGGAGCACCTGCCGGGCATGCGGGAACCACCTCTCAGACGTGCCAGAACCACGTGCGGCACATGACGGAACCCATTACCGGACAGACCGGAACCACCTGCTGGACACGCCAGAATCACCTGCCAAGAACACCGGAACCACCTGAACAGCTCGCCAGAAACACCTGCCGGACATGCCAAAATCACCTGCCGGCTACACCAGAACCTCTTGCCGGACACTCCGGAATCACCTGCCAGACATGATGCAACCAAATGTCAGACGTGCCAGAACCACGTGCCAGAGACACCGGATGCAACTGCCGAGCATGCCGGAACCTCCTGCTCAACTCGCTGTAACCACCTGCCGGGGACGCCAAAATCACCTGTCAGCTAGGCCAGAACCACGTGGCGGACTCTATGGAATCACCCGCCGGGCATGCCGGAACCAGCTCTCAGACGTGCCAGAAGCACGTGCCGGACACGCCGGAACCACCTACTAGAGAGACCGGAACCACCTGCCAGACCCGCCTGAACCACCTGCTGAGTACGCTGGAACAACCTGCTCTACTCGCTGGAGCCACCTGCTGGACACGCCAAAATCACCTGATGGCTACGCCAGCACCACTCGGCAGACAAGCCAGAATCACCTGCAGGGTATGCCGGAACCACCTCTCAGACGTGCCAGAACCCCTTGTCGGACACTCCGGAATCACCTGTCAGGCATGCCGGAACCACCTCTCGAGCGTGCCAGAATGACGTGCCAGAGACACCGGATGCACCTGCCGAGCACGCCGGAACCTCCTCTTCGACTCGCCGGAACCACCAGCCAGAGACGCCAAAATCCCCTGCCAGGTAGGCCAGAATCACATGGCGGACGCTCCGGAATCTCCCGCCGGGAAGGTAGGAACCACCTCTCAAACATACTGGAAGCACGTGCCGGACATGCCGGCACCACGTACTGGACAGACCAGAAACACCTGCCGGACCTGCCTGAACCACCTGCTGAGCACACCGGAACAACTTGCTCGACTCGCTGGAGCCACCTGCTGGACACCCCAAAATCACCAGCCAGCTATGCCAGAACCACTTGCCGTACACTCCGGAATCACCTGCTGGTTACACCAGAGCCACTTGGTGGACAATCCAGAATCACCTGCCGGACATGCCAGAACCACCTGTCACACATGCCGGAACCACGTGCCTGACACGCCGGAACCACCTCGCGGACAGACCGGAACCACCTACCAGACATGCCTGAACCACCTGCCGAGCATGCCGGAACCACCTGCCGGACACGCCAAAATCACCTGCGGGCTAGGCCAGAACCACTTGTAGGACTCTCCTGGAGCACCTGCCGGGCATGCGGGAACCACCTCTCAGACGTGCCAGAACCACGTGCGGCACATGACGGAACCCATTACCGGACAGACCGGAACCACCTGCTGGACACGCCAGAATCACCTGCCAAGAACACCGGAACCACCTGAACAGCTCGCCAGAAACACCTGCCGGACATGCCAAAATCACCTGCCGGCTACACCAGAACCTCTTGCCGGACACTCCGGAATCACCTGCCAGACATGATGCAACCAAATGTCAGACGTGCCAGAACCACGTGCCAGAGACACCGGATGCAACTGCCGAGCATGCCGGAACCTCCTGCTCAACTCGCTGTAACCACCTGCCGGGGACGCCAAAATCACCTGTCAGCTAGGCCAGAACCACGTGGCGGACTCTATGGAATCACCCGCCGGGCATGCCGGAACCAGCTCTCAGACGTGCCAGAAGCACGTGCCGGACACGCCGGAACCACCTACTAGAGAGACCGGAACCACCTGCCAGACCCGCCTGAACCACCTGCTGAGTACGCTGGAACAACCTGCTCTACTCGCTGGAGCCACCTGCTGGACGCGCCAAAATCACCTGATGGCTACGCCAGCACCACTCGGCAGACAAGCCAGAATCACCTGCAGGGTATGCCGGAACCACCTCTCAGACGTGCCAGAACCCCTTGTCGGACACTCCGGAATCACCTGTCAGGCATGCCGGAACCACCTCTCGAGCGTGCCAGAATGACGTGCCAGAGACACCGGATGCACCTGCCGAGCACGCCGGAACCTCCTCTTCGACTCGCCGGAACCACCAGCCAGAGACGCCAAAATCCCCTGCCAGGTAGGCCAGAATCACATGGCGGACGCTCCGGAATCTCCCGCCGGGAAGGTAGGAACCACCTCTCAAACATACTGGAAGCACGTGCCGGACATGCCGGCACCACGTACTGGACAGACCAGAAACACCTGCCGGACCTGCCTGAACCACCTGCTGAGCACACCGGAACAACTTGCTCGACTCGCTGGAGCCACCTGCTGGACACCCCAAAATCACCAGCCAGCTATGCCAGAACCACTTGCCGTACACTCCGGAATCACCTGCTGGTTACACCAGAGCCACTTGGTGGACAATCCAGAATCACCTGCCGGACATGCCAGAACCACCTGTCACACATGCCGGAACCACGTGCCTGACACGCCGGAACCACCTCGCGGACAGACCGGAACCACCTACCAGACATGCCTGAACCACCTGCCGAGCATGCCGGAGCCACCTGCTCGCCTCGCCGGAACCACCTGCCGGGCCCAGCGGAAGCACGTGCCAAGCACGCCGGAGCCACCTGCTCGCCTCGCCGGAACCACCTGCCGGGCCCAGCGGAAGCACCTGCCGAGCGGGCCGGAGCCACCTGCTCGCCTCGCCGGAACCACGTGCCGGGCCCTAACCCTAACCCTAACCCTAACCCTATCCCCAAACCCTAACCCTAACCCTAACCCCTAACCCTAACCCTAACACTAACCCTAACCCTATCCCCAAACCCTAACCCTAACCCTAACCCCTAACCCTAAGCCTAACCCTAAACCCTAACCCAACCGTAACCCTAACCCTAACCCTACCCCTAACCCTAACCCCTAACCCCAAACCCTAAACCCTAACCCTAACCGTAACCCTAACCCTATCCCTAACCCTAACCTGACGGACAGGCTGGAACCAGCTGCTCAACTCGCCGGAACCACCTGCCAGACATGCCAGAACCACCTGCCGAGCACGCCGGAGCCACCTGCTGGACTCACCAGAACCACCTGCCTGACAGGCCAAAATCAACAGCTGGCTATGAGAGAACCACCTGGCAGACAATCCGCAATAACCTGCCAGGCATGCAGGAACCACCTCTCAGACGTAAGAGAACCACGTGCCGGACACGCTGGAACCACGTCCTGGACAGACTGGAACCACCTGCCGGACATGCCTGGACCACCTGCCGAGCACGCCGGAACCACCTGCTCGACTCGCAGGACCCATGTGCCAGACACGCCAAAATGAACTGCCGGCTACACCAGAACCACTTACCGGACACTCCGGAATAACCTGCCCGGCATGCCAGAACCACCTCTCAGAAGTGCCAGAAGCACGTGCTGGACATGCCGGAACAACCTATCGGACAGAACGGAACAACCTGCCGGACACACCAAAATCACCTGCGGGCTACGCCAGAACCACTTGGAGGACTCTCCGGGAAAACCTGCCGGGCATGCTGGAACCACCTCTCAGACGCGCCTGAACCACGTGGCGGACACTCCGGAAACGCATGTCGGGCCGGCCGGAACCACCTCTCAGACGTGCCAGAACCTCATGACGGACACCCCAGAACCAGCTGCTGGACAGACCGGAAACACCTGCCGGACACGCCGGAACCACATGTTCGACTCGCTGGAACCACATTCTCGACATGGCAAAATCACCTGCCACCTATGCCAGAACCGCTTGGCGAACACTCCGGAATCACCTGTCAGGCATGCCGGAACCACCTCTCAGACCTGCCAGAAGCACATGCCAATGACACCGGAAGCACCTGCCGAGCATGCCGGAAGCACCTGCTCGACTCGCCAGAACCACCTGTCGGACACGGCAAAATCACCTGCCGGCTACGCCACAGCCAGTTGGTGAACACTCCGGAAACACCTGCCGGGCTGGCTGGAACCACCTGCCAGTCACGCCAACATCACCTGCCAGCTACGCCAGAACCACTTGGCGGAGACTCCAGAAACACCTGTTGGGCCAGCCGGAACCACCTCTCAGACGTGCCAGAACCATGTGCCTGAGATGCTGGAACCACACCCCAAACAGACCGAAGCCACCTGCCAGACCCAACTGAACCACCTGCCGAGCGCGCCGGAGCCACCTGCTCGCCTCGCCGGAACCACCTGCCGGGCGCAGCGGAAGCCCCTGCCGGGCGCGCCGGAGCCACCTGCTCGGCTCGCCGGAACCACCTGCCGGGCCCTAACCCTAACCCTAACCCTAACCCTATCCCCAAACCCTAACCCTAAGCGTAACCCCTAACCCTAAGCCTAACCCTAAACCCTAACCCAACCGTAACCCTAACCCTAACCCTACCCCTAACCCTAACCCCTAACCCCAAACCCTAAACCCTAACCCTAACCGTAACCCCTATACCTAACCCTAACCTGACGGACAGGCTGGAACCAGCTGCTCAACTCGCCGGAACCACCTGCCCGGCGCGCCGGAGCCACCTGCTCGCCTCGCCGGAACCACCTGCCAGGCCCAGCAGAAGCACCTGCCGGGCGCGCCGGAGCCACCTGCTCGCCTCGCCGGAACCACCTGCCGGGTGCAGCGGAAGCACCTGCCGAGCGCGCCGGAGCCACCTGCTCGCCTCGCCGGAACCACCTGCCGGGCCCAGCGGAAGCACGTGCCAAGCACGCAGGAGCCACCTGCTCGCCTCGCCGGAACCACGTGCCGGGCCCTAAACCTAACCCTAACCCTAACCCTATCCCCAAACCCTAACCCTAACCCTAACCCCTAACCCTAAGCCTAACCCTAAACCCTAACCCAACCGTAACCCTAACCCTAACCCTACCCCTAACCCTAACCCCTAACCCCAAACCCTAAACCCTAACCCTAACCGTAACCCTAACCCTATCCCTAACCCTAACCTGACGGACAGGCTGGAACCAGCTGCTCAACTCGCCGGAACCACCTGCCAGACATGCCAGAACCACCTGCCGAGCACGCCGGAGCCACCTGCTGGACTCACCAGAACCACCTGCCTGACAGGCCAAAATCAACAGCTGGCTATGAGAGAACCACCTGGCAGACAATCCGCAATAACCTGCCAGGCATGCAGGAACCACCTCTCAGACGTAAGAGAACCACGTGCCGGACACGCTGGAACCACGTCCTGGACAGACTGGAACCACCTGCCTGACATGCCTGGACCACCTGCCGAGCACGCCGGAACCACCTGCTCGACTCGCAGGACCCATGTGCCAGACACGCCAAAATGAACTGCCGGCTACACCAGAACCACTTACCGGACACTCCGGAATAACCTGCCCGGCATGCCAGAACCACCTCTCAGAAGTGCCAGAAGCACGTGCTGGACATGCCGGAACAACCTATCGGACAGAACGGAACAACCTGCCGGACACACCAAAATCACCTGCGGGCTACGCCAGAACCACTTGGAGGACTCTCCGGGAAAACCTGCCGGGCATGCTGGAACCACCTCTCAGACGTGCCTGAACCACGTGGCGGACACTCCGGAAACGCATGTCAGGCCGGCCAGAACCACCTCTCAGACGTGCCAGAACCTCATGCCGGACACCCCAGAACCACCTGCTGGACAGACCGGAAACACCTGCCGGACACGCCGGAACCACATGTTCAACTCGCTGGAACCACATTCTGGACATGGCAAAATCACCTGCCGCCTATGCCAGAACCGCTTGGCGAACACTCCGGAATCACCTGTCAGGCATGCCGGAACCACCTCTCAGACATGCCAGAACCGCATGCCAATGACACCGGAAGCACCTGCCGAGCATGCCGGAAGCACCTGCTCGACTCTCCAGAACCACCTGTCGGACACGCCAAAATCACCTGCCGGCTACGCCACAGCCAGTTGGTGAACACTCCGGAAACACCTGCCGGGCTGGCTGGAACCACCTGCCAGTCATGCCAACATCACCTGCCAGCTACGCCAGAACCACTTGGCGGAGACTCCAGAAACACCTTCTGGGCCAGCCGGAACCACCTCTCAGACGTGCCAGAACCATGTGCCTGAGATGCTGGAACCACACCCCGAACAGACCGAAACCACCTGCCAGACCCAACTGAACCACCTGCCGAGCACGCAGGAACAACCTGCTCGCCTCACCGGAACCACCTGCCGGGCGCAGCGGAAGCACCTGCCGAGCGCGCCGGAGCCACATGCTCGCCTCGCCGGAAACAACTGCCCGGCGCGCCGGAGCCACCTGCTCGCCTCGCCGAAACCACCTGCCGGGCCCAGCGGAAGCACGTGCCAAGCACGCAGGAGCCACCTGCTCGCCTCGCCGGAACCACCTGCCGGGCCCAGCGGAAGCACCTGCCGAGCGCGCCGGAGCCACCTGCTCGCCTCGCCGGAACCACCTGCCGGGCGCAGCGGAAGCACCTGCCGAGCGCGCCGGAGCCACCTGCTCGCCTCGCCGGAACCACCTGCCGGGTGCAGCGGAAGCACCTGCCGGGCGCGCCGGAGCCACCTGCTCGCCTCGCCGGAACCACCTGCCGGGCCCAGCGGAAGCACGTGCCAAGCATGCCGGAGCCACCTGCTCGCCTCGCCGGAACCACCTGCCGGGCCCAGCGGAAGCACCTGCCGGGCGCGCCGGAGCCACCTGCTCGCATCGGCGGAACCACGTGCCGGGCCCTAACCCTAACACTAACCCTAACCCTATCCCCAAACCCTAACCCTAACCCTAACCCCTAACCCTAAGCCTAACCCTAAACCCTAACCCAACCGTAACCCTAACCCTAACCCTACCCCTAACCCTACCCCTAACCCCAAACCCTAAACCCTAACCCTAACCGTAACCCTAACCCTATCCCTAACCCTAACCTGACGGACAGGCTGGAACCAGCTGCTCAACTCGCCGGAACCACCTGCCAGACATGCCAGAACCACCTGCCGAGCACGCCGGAGCCACCTGCTGGACTCACCAGAACCACCTGCCTGACAGGCCAAAATCAACAGCTGGCTATGAGAGAACCACCTGGCAGACAATCTGCAATAACCTGCCAGGCATGCAGGAACCACCTCTCAGACGTAAGAGAACCACGTGCCGGACACGCTGGAACCACGTCCTGGACAGACTGGAAACACCTGCCGGACATGCCTGGACCACCTGCCGAGCACGCCGGAACCACCTGCTCGACTCGCAGGACCCATGTGCCAGACACGCCAAAATGAACTGCCGGCTACACCAGAACCACTTACCGGACACTCCGGAATAACCTGCCCGGCATGCCAGAACCACCTCTCAGAAGTGCCAGAAGCACGTGCTGGACATGCCGGAACAACCTATCGGACAGAACGGAACAACCTGCCGGACACACCAAAATCACCTGCGGGCTACGCCAGAACCACTTGGAGGACTCTCCGGGAAAACCTGCCGGGCATGCTGGAACCACCTCTCAGACGTGCCTGAACCACGTGGCGGACACTCCGGAAACGCATGTCAGGCCGGCCAGAACCACCTCTCAGACGTGCCAGAACCTCATGCCGGACACCCCAGAACCACCTGCTGGACAGACCGGAAACACCTGCCGGACACGCCGGAACCACATGTTCAACTCGCTGGAACCACATTCTGGACATGGCAAAATCACCTGCCGCCTATGCCAGAACCGCTTGGCGAACACTCCGGAATCACCTGTCAGGCATGCCGGAACCACCTCTCAGACATGCCAGAACCGCATGCCAATGACACCGGAAGCACCTGCCGAGCATGCCGGAAGCACCTGCTCGACTCTCCAGAACCACCTGTCGGACACGCCAAAATCACCTGCCGGCTACGCCACAGCCAGTTGGTGAACACTCCGGAAACACCTGCCGGGCTGGCTGGAACCACCTGCCAGTCACGCCAACATCACCTGCCAGCTACGCCAGAACCACTTGGCGGAGACTCCAGAAACACCTTCTGGGCCAGCCGGAACCACCTCTCAGACGTGCCAGAACCATGTGCCTGAGATGCTGGAACCACACCCCGAACAGACCGAAACCACCTGCCAGACCCAACTGAACCACCTGCCGAGCACGCAGGAACAACCTGCTCGCCTCACCGGAACCACCTGCCGGGCGCAGCGGAAGCACCTGCCGAGCGCGCCGGAGCCACATGCTCGCCTCGCCGGAAACAACTGCCCGGCGCGCCGGAGCCACCTGCTCGCCTCGCCGAAACCACCTGCCGGGCCCAGCGGAAGCACGTGCCAAGCACGCAGGAGCCACCTGCTCGCCTCGCCGGAACCACCTACCGGGCCCAGCGGAAGCACCTGCCGAGCGCGCCGGAGCCACCTGCTCGCCTCGCCGGAACCACCTGCCGGGTGCAGCGGAAGCACCTGCCGGGCGCGCCGGAGCCACCTGCTCGCCTCGCCGGAACCACCTGCCGGGCCCAGCGGAAGCACGTGCCAAGCATGCCGGAGCCACCTGCTCGCCTCGCCGGAACCACCTGCCGGGCCCAGCGGAAGCACCTGCCGGGCGCGCCGGAGCCACCTGCTCGCATCGGCGGAACCACGTGCCGGGCCCTAACCCTAACACTAACCCTAACCCTATCCCCAAACCCTAACCCTAACCCTAACCCCTAACCCTAAGCCTAACCCTAAACCCTAACCCAACCGTAACCCTAACCCTAACCCTACCCCTAACCCTAACCCCTAACCCCAAACCCTAAACCCTAACCCTAACCGTAACCCTAACCCTATCCCTAACCCTAACCTGACGGACAGGCTGGAACCAGCTGCTCAACTCGCCGGAACCACCTGCCTGACAGGCCAAAATCAACAGCTGGCTATGAGAGAACCACCTGGCAGACAATCCGCAATAACCTGCCAGGCATGCAGGAACCACCTCTCAGACGTAAGAGAACCATGTGCCGGACACGCTGGAACCACGTCCTGGACAGACTGGAACCACCTGCCGGACATGCCTGGACCACCTGCCGAGCACGCCGGAACCACCTGCTCGACTCGCAGGACCCATGTGCCAGACACGCCAAAATGAACTGCCGGCTACACCAGAACCACTTACCGGACACTCCGGAATAACCTGCCCGGCATGCCAGAACCACCTCTCAGAAGTGCCAGAAGCACGTGCTGGACATGCCGGAACAACCTATCGGACAGAACGGAACAACCTGCCGGACACACCAAAATCACCTGCGGGCTACGCCAGAACCACTTGGAGGACTCTCCGGGAAAACCTGCCGGGCATGCTGGAACCACCTCTCAGACGTGCCTGAACCACGTGGCGGACACTCCGGAAACGCATGTCGGGCCGGCCGGAACCACCTCTCAGACGTGCCAGAACCTCATGCCGGACACCCCAGAACCACCTGCTGGACCGACCGGAAACACCTGCCGGACACGCCGGAACCACATGTTCGACTCGCTGGAACCACATTCTGGACATGGCAAAATCACCTGCCGCCTATGCCAGAACCGCTTGGCGAACACTCCGGAATCACCTGTCAGGCATGCCGGAACCACCTCTCAGACCTGCCAGAACCACATGCCAATGACACCGGAAGAACCTGCCGAGGATGCCGGAAGCACCTGCTCGACTCGCCAGAACCACCTGTCGGACACGCCAAAATCACCTGCCGGCTACGCCACAGCCAGTTGGTGAACACTCCGGAAACACCTGCCGGGCTGGCTGGAACCACCTGCCAGTCACGCCAACATCACCTGCCAGCTACGCCAGAACCACTTGGCGGAGACTCCAGAAACACCTGTTGGGCCAGCCGGAACCACCTCTCAGACGTGCCAGAACCATGTGCCTGAGATGCTGGAACCACACCCCGAACAGACCGAAACCACCTGCCAGACCCAACTGAACCACCTGCCTAGCACGCAGGAACAACCTGCTCGCCTCGCTGGAACCACCTGCCGGGCGCAGCGGAAGCACCTGCCGAGCGCGCCGGAGCCACCTGCTCGCGTCGCCGGAACCACGTGCCGGGCCCTAACCCTAACCCTAACCCTAACCCTATCCCCAAACCCTAACCCTAACCCTAACCCCTAACCCTAAGCCTAACCCTAAACCCTAACCCAACCGTAACCCTAACCCTAACCCTACCCCTAACCCTAACCCCTAACCCCAAACCCTAAACCCTAACCCTAACCGTAACCCTAACCCTATCCCTAACCCTAACCTGACGGACAGGCTGGAACCAGCTGCTCAACTCGCCGGAACCACCTGCCAGACATGCCAGAACCACCTGCCGAGCACGCCGGAGCCACCTGCTGGACTCACCAGAACCACCTGCCTGACAGGCCAAAATCAACAGCTGGCTATGAGAGAACCACCTGGCAGACAATCCGCAATAACCTGCCAGGCATGCAGGAACCACCTCTCAGACGTAAGAGAACCACGTGCCGGACACGCTGGAACCACGTCCTGGACAGACTGGAACCACCTGCCGGACATGCCTGGACCACCTGCCGAGCACGCCGGAACCACCTGCTCGACTCGCAGGACCCATGTGCCAGACACGCCAAAATGAACTGCCGGCTACACCAGAACCACTTACCGGACACTCTGGAATAACCTGCCCGGCATGCCAGAACCACCTCTCAGAAGTGCCAGAAGCACGTGCTGGACATGCCGGAACAACCTATTGGACAGAACGGAACAACCTGCCGGACACACCAAAATCACCTGCGGGCTACGCCAGAACCACTTGGAGGACTCTCCGGGAAAACCTGCCGGGCATGCTGGAACCACCTCTCAGACGTGCCTGAACCACGTGGCAGACACTACGGAAACGCACGTCGGGCCGGCCGTAACCACCTCTCAGACGTGCCAGAACCTCATGCCGGACACCCCAGAACCACCTGCTGGACAGACCAGAAACACCTGCCGGACACGCCGGAACCACATGTTCGACTCGCTGGAACCACATTCTGGACATGGCAAAATCACCTGCCGCCTATGCCAGAACCGCTTGGCGAACACTCCGGAATCACCTGTCAGGCATGCCGGAACCACCTCTCAGACCTGCCAGAACCACATGCCAATGACACCGGAAGCACCTGCCGAGCATGCCGGAAGCACCTGCTCGACTCGCCAGAACCACCTGTCGGACACGGCAAAATCACCTGCCGGCTACGCCACAGCCAGTTGGTGAACACTCCGGAAACACCTGCCGGGCTGGCTGGAACCACCTGCCAGTCACGCCAACATCACCTGCCAGCTACGCCAGAACCACTTGGCGGAGACTCCAGAAACACCTGTTGGGCCAGCCGGAACCACCTCTCAGACGTGCCAGAACCATGTGCCTGAGATGCTGGAACCACACCCCAAACAGACCGAAGCCACCTGCCAGACCCAACTGAACCACCTGCCGAGCGCGCCGGAGCCACCTGCTCGCCTCGCCGGAACCACCTGCCGGGCGCAGCGGAAGCCCCTGCCGGGCGCGCCGGAGCCACCTGCTCGGCTCGCCGGAACCACCTGCCGGGCCCTAACCCTAACCCTAACCCTAACCCTATCCCCAAACCCTAACCCTAAGCGTAACCCCTAACCCTAAGCCTAACCCTAAACCCTAACCCAACCGTAACCCTAACCCTAACCCTACCCCTAACCCTAACCCCTAACCCCAAACCCTAAACCCTAACCCTAACCGTAACCCCTATACCTAACCCTAACCTGACGGACAGGCTGGAACCAGCTGCTCAACTCGCCGGAACCACCTGCCCGGCGCGCCGGAGCCACCTGCTCGCCTCGCCGGAACCACCTGCCAGGCCCAGCAGAAGCACCTGCCGGGCGCGCCGGAGCCACCTGCTCGCCTCGCCGGAACCACCTGCCGGGTGCAGCGGAAGCACCTGCCGAGCGCGCCGGAGCCACCTGCTCGCCTCGCCGGAACCACCTGCCGGGCCCAGCGGAAGCACGTGCCAAGCACGCAGGAGCCACCTGCTCGCCTCGCCAGAACCACGTGCCGGGCCCTAACCCTAACCCTAACCCTAACCCTATCCCCAAACCCTAACCCTAACCCTAACCCCTAACCCTAAGCCTAACCCTAAACCCTAACCCAACCGTAACCCTAACCCTAACCCTACCCCTAACCCTAACCCCTAACCCCAAACCCTAAACCCTAACCCTAACCGTAACCCTAACCCTATCCCTAACCCTAACCTGACGGACAGGCTGGAACCAGCTGCTCAACTCGCCGGAACCACCTGCCAGACATGCCAGAACCACCTGCCGAGCACGCTGGAGCCACCTGCTGGACTCACCAGAACCACCTGCCTGACAGGCCAAAATCAACAGCTGGCTATGAGAGAACCACCTGGCAGACAATCCGCAATAACCTGCCAGGCATGCAGGAACCACCTCTCAGACGTAAGAGAACCACGTGCCGGACACGCTGGAACCACGTCCTGGACAGACTGGAACCACCTGCCTGACATGCCTGGACCACCTGCCGAGCACGCCGGAACCACCTGCTCGACTCGCAGGACCCATGTGCCAGACACGCCAAAATGAACTGCCGGCTACACCAGAACCACTTACCGGACACTCCGGAATAACCTGCCCGGCATGCCAGAACCACCTCTCAGAAGTGCCAGAAGCACGTGCTGGACATGCCGGAACAACCTATCGGACAGAACGGAACAACCTGCCGGACACACCAAAATCACCTGCGGGCTACGCCAGAACCACTTGGAGGACTCTCCGGGAAAACCTGCCGGGCATGCTGGAACCACCTCTCAGACGTGCCTGAACCACGTGGCGGACACTCCGGAAACGCATGTCAGGCCGGCCAGAACCACCTCTCAGACGTGCCAGAACCTCATGCCGGACACCCCAGAACCACCTGCTGGACAGACCGGAAACACCTGCCGGACACGCCGGAACCACATGTTCAACTCGCTGGAACCACATTCTGGACATGGCAAAATCACCTGCCGCCTATGCCAGAACCGCTTGGCGAACACTCCGGAATCACCTGTCAGGCATGCCGGAACCACCTCTCAGACATGCCAGAACCGCATGCCAATGACACCGGAAGCACCTGCCGAGCATGCCGGAAGCACCTGCTCGACTCTCCAGAACCACCTGTCGGACACGCCAAAATCACCTGCCGGCTACGCCACAGCCAGTTGGTGAACACTCCGGAAACACCTGCCGGGCTGGCTGGAACCACCTGCCAGTCACGCCAACATCACCTGCCAGCTACGCCAGAACCACTTGGCGGAGACTCCAGAAACACCTTCTGGGCCAGCCGGAACCACCTCTCAGACGTGCCAGAACCATGTGCCTGAGATGCTGGAACCACACCCCGAACAGACCGAAACCACCTGCCAGACCCAACTGAACCACCTGCCGAGCACGCAGGAACAACCTGCTCGCCTCACCGGAACCACCTGCCGGGCGCAGCGGAAGCACCTGCCGAGCGCGCCGGAGCCACATGCTCGCCTCGCCGGAAACAACTGCCCGGCGCGCCGGAGCCACCTGCTCGCCTCGCCGAAACCACCTGCCGGGCCCAGCGGAAGCACGTGCCAAGCACGCAGGAGCCACCTGCTCGCCTCGCCGGAACCACCTGCCGGGCCCAGCGGAAGCACCTGCCGAGCGCGCCGGAGCCACCTGCTCGCCTCGCCGGAACCACCTGCCGGGCGCAGCGGAAGCACCTGCCGAGCGCGCCGGAGCCACCTGCTCGCCTCGCCGGAACCACCTGCCGGGTGCAGCGGAAGCACCTGCCGGGCGCGCCGGAGCCACCTGCTCGCCTCGCCGGAACCACCTGCCGGGCCCAGCGGAAGCACGTGCCAAGCATGCCGGAGCCACCTGCTCGCCTCGCCGGAACCACCTGCCGGGCCCAGCAGAAGCACCTGCCGGGCGCGCCGGAGCCACCTGCTCGCATCGGCGGAACCACGTGCCGGGCCCTAACCCTAACACTAACCCTAACCCTATCCCCAAACCCTAACCCTAACCCTAACCCCTAACCCTAAGCCTAACCCTAAACCCTAACCCAACCGTAACCCTAACCCTAACCCTACCCCTAACCCTAACCCCTAACCCCAAACCCTAAACCCTAACCCTAACCGTAACCCTAACCCTATCCCTAACCCTAACCTGACGGACAGGCTGGAACCAGCTGCTCAACTCGCCGGAACCACCTGCCAGACATGCCAGAACCACCTGCCGAGCACGCCGGAGCCACCTGCTGGACTCACCAGAACCACCTGCCTGACAGGCCAAAATCAACAGCTGGCTATGAGAGAACCACCTGGCAGACAATCCGCAATAACCTGCCAGGCATGCAGGAACCACCTCTCAGACGTAAGAGAACCACGTGCCGGACACGCTGGAACCACGTCCTGGACAGACTGGAACCACCTGCCGGACATGCCTGGACCACCTGCCGAGCACGCCGGAACCACCTGCTCGACTCGCAGGACCCATGTGCCAGACACGCCAAAATGAACTGCCGGCTACACCAGAACCACTTACCGGACACTCCGGAATAACCTGCCCGGCATGCCAGAACCACCTCTCAGAAGTGCCAGAAGCACGTGCTGGACATGCCGGAACAACCTATCGGACAGAACGGAACAACCTGCCGGACACACCAAAATCACCTGCGGGCTACGCCAGAACCACTTGGAGGACTCTCCGGGAAAACCTGCCGGGCATGCTGGAACCACCTCTCAGACGTGCCTGAACCACGTGGCGGACACTCCGGAAACGCATGTCAGGCCGGCCAGAACCACCTCTCAGACGTGCCAGAACCTCATGCCGGACACCCCAGAACCACCTGCTGGACAGACCGGAAACACCTGCCGGACACGCCGGAACCACATGTTCAACTCGCTGGAACCACATTCTGGACATGGCAAAATCACCTGCCGCCTATGCCAGAACCGCTTGGCGAACACTCCGGAATCACCTGTCAGGCATGCCGGAACCACCTCTCAGACATGCCAGAACCGCATGCCAATGACACCGGAAGCACCTGCCGAGCATGCCGGAAGCACCTGCTCGACTCTCCAGAACCACCTGTCGGACACGCCAAAATCACCTGCCGGCTACGCCACAGCCAGTTGGTGAACACTCCGGAAACACCTGCCGGGCTGGCTGGAACCACCTGCCAGTCACGCCAACATCACCTGCCAGCTACGCCAGAACCACTTGGCGGAGACTCCAGAAACACCTTCTGGGCCAGCCGGAACCACCTCTCAGACGTGCCAGAACCATGTGCCTGAGATGCTGGAACCACACCCCGAACAGACCGAAACCACCTGCCAGACCCAACTGAACCACCTGCCGAGCACGCAGGAACAACCTGCTCGCCTCACCGGAACCACCTGCCGGGCGCAGCGGAAGCACCTGCCGAGCGCGCCGGAGCCACATGCTCGCCTCGCCGGAAACAACTGCCCGGCGCGCCGGAGCCACCTGCTCGCCTCGCCGAAACCACCTGCCGGGCCCAGCGGAAGCACGTGCCAAGCACGCAGGAGCCACCTGCTCACCTCGCCGGAACCACCTGCCGGGCCCAGCGGAAGCACCTGCCGAGCGCGCCGGAGCCACCTGCTCGCCTCGCCGGAACCACCTGCCGGGCGCAGCGGAAGCACCTGCCGAGCGCGCCGGAGCCACCTGCTCGCCTCGCCGGAACCACCTGCCGGGTGCAGCGGAAGCACCTGCCGGGCGCGCCGGAGCCACCTGCTCGCCTCGCCGGAACCACCTGCCGGGTGCAGCGGAAGCACCTGCCGGGCGCGCCGGAGCCACCTGCTCGACTCGCCAGAACCACCTGTCGGACACGGCAAAATCACCTGCCGGCTACGCCACAGCCAGTTGGTGAACACTCCGGAAACACCTGCCGGGCTGGCTGGAACCACCTGCCAGTCACGCCAACATCACCTGCCAGCTACGCCAGAACCACTTGGCGGAGACTCCAGAAACACCTGTTGGGCCAGCCGGAACCACCTCTCAGACGTGCCAGAACCATGTGCCTGAGATGCTGGAACCACACCCCAAACAGACCGAAGCCACCTGCCAGACCCAACTGAACCACCTGCCGAGCGCGCCGGAGCCACCTGCTCGCCTCGCCGGAACCACCTGCCGGGCGCAGCGGAAGCCCCTGCCGGGCGCGCCGGAGCCACCTGCTCGGCTCGCCGGAACCACCTGCCGGGCCCTAACCCTAACCCTAACCCTAACCCTATCCCCAAACCCTAACCCTAAGCGTAACCCCTAACCCTAAGCCTAACCCTAAACCCTAACCCAACCGTAACCCTAACCCTAACCCTACCCCTAACCCTAACCCCTAACCCCAAACCCTAAACCCTAACCCTAACCGTAACCCCTATACCTAACCCTAACCTGACGGACAGGCTGGAACCAGCTGCTCAACTCGCCGGAACCACCTGCCCGGCGCGCCGGAGCCACCTGCTCGCCTCGCCGGAACCACCTGCCAGGCCCAGCAGAAGCACCTGCCGGGCGCGCCGGAGCCACCTGCTCGCCTCGCCGGAACCACCTGCTGGGTGCAGCGGAAGCACCTGCCGAGCGCGCCGGAGCCACCTGCTCGCCTCGCCGGAACCACCTGCCGGGCCCAGCGGAAGCACGTGCCAAGCACGCAGGAGCCACCTGCTCGCCTCGCCGGAACCACGTGCCGGGCCCTAACCCTAACCCTAACCCTAACCCTATCCCCAAACCCTAACCCTAACCCTAACCCCTAACCCTAAGCCTAACCCTAAACCCTAACCCAACCGTAACCCTAACCCTAACCCTACCCCTAACCCTAACCCCTAACCCCAAACCCTAAACCCTAACCCTAACCGTAACCCTAACCCTATCCCTAACCCTAACCTGACGGACAGGCTGGAACCAGCTGCTCAACTCGCCGGAACCACCTGCCAGACATGCCAGAACCACCTGCCGAGCACGCCGGAGCCACCTGCTGGACTCACCAGAACCACCTGCCTGACAGGCCAAAATCAACAGCTGGCTATGAGAGAACCACCTGGCAGACAATCCGCAATAACCTGCCAGGCATGCAGGAACCACCTCTCAGACGTAAGAGAACCACGTGCCGGACACGCTGGAACCACGTCCTGGACAGACTGGAACCACCTGCCTGACATGCCTGGACCACCTGCCGAGCACGCCGGAACCACCTGCTCGACTCGCAGGACCCATGTGCCAGACACGCCAAAATGAACTGCCGGCTACACCAGAACCACTTACCGGACACTCCGGAATAACCTGCCCGGCATGCCAGAACCACCTCTCAGAAGTGCCAGAAGCACGTGCTGGACATGCCGGAACAAACTATCGGACAGAACGGAACAACCTGCCAGACACACCAAAATCACCTGCGGGCTACGCCAGAACCACTTGGAGGACTCTCCGGGAAAACCTGCCGGGCATGCTGGAACCACCTCTCAGACGTGCCTGAACCACGTGGCGGACACTCCGGAAACGCATGTCGGGCCGGCCGGAACCACCTCTCAGACGTGCCAGAACCTCATGCCGGACACCCCAGAACCAGCTGCTGGACAGACCGGAAACACCTGCCGGACACGCCGGAACCACATGTTCGACTCGCTGGAACCACATTCTGGACATGGCAAAATCACCTGCCGCCTATGCCAGAACCGCTTGGCGAACACTCCGGAATCACCTGTCAGGCATGCCGGAACCACCTCTCAGACCTGCCAGAACCACATGCCAATGACACCGGAAGCACCTGCCGAGCATGCCGGAAGCACCTGCTCGACTCGCCAGAACCACCTGTCGGACACGCCAAAATCACCTGCCGGCTACGCCACAGCCAGTTGGTGAACACTCCGGAAACACCTGCCGGGCTGGCTGGAACCACCTGCCAGTCACGCCAACATCACCTGCCAGCTACGCCAGAACCACTTGGCGGAGACTCCAGAAACACCTGTTGGGCCAGCCGGAACCATCTCTCAGACGTGCCAGAACCATGTGCCTGAGATGCTGGAACCACACCCCGAACAGACCGAAACCACCTGCCAGACGCAACTGAAGCACCTGCCGAGCACGCAGGAACAACCTGCTCGCCTCGCCGGAACCACCTGCCGGGCGCAGCGGAAGCACCTGCCGAGCGTGCCGGAGCCAGCTGCTCGCCTCGCCACAACCACCTGCCGGGTGCAGCGGAAGCACGTGCCGAGCGCGCCGGAGCCACCTGCTCGCCTCGCCGGAACCACCTGCCGGGCCCAGCGGAAGCACGTGCCAAGCACGCCGGAGCCACCTGCTCGCCTCGCCGGAACCACCTGCCGGGCCAAGCGGAAGCACCTGCCGGGCGCGCCGGAGCCACCTGCTCGCCTCGGCGGAACCACGTGCCGGGCCCTAACCCTAACCCTAACCCTTACCCTATCCCCAAACCCTAACCCTAACCCTAACCCCTAACCCTAAGCCTAACCCTAAACCCTAACCCAACCGTAACCCTAATCCTAACCCTACCCCTAACCCTAACCCCTAACCCCAAACCCTAAACCCTAACCCTAACCGTAACCCTAACCCTATCCCTAATCCTAACCTGACGGACAGGCTGGAACCAGCTGCTCAACTCGCCGGAACCACCTGCCAGACATGCCAGAACCACCTGCCGAGCACGCCGGAGCCACCTGCTGGACTCACCAGAACCACCTGCCTGACAGGCCAAAATCAACAGCTGGCTATGAGAGAACCACCTGGCAGACAATCCGCAATAACCTGCCAGGCATGCAGGAACCACCTCTCAGACGTAAGAGAACCACGTGCCGGACACGCTGGAACCACGTCCTGGACAGACTGGAACCACCTGCCGGACATGCCTGGACCACCTGCCGAGCACGCCGGAACCACCTGCTCGACTCGCAGGACCCATGTGCCAGACACGCCAAAATGAACTGCCGGCTACACCAGAACCACTTACCGGACACTCCGGAATAACCTGCCCGGCATGCCAGAACCACCTCTCAGAAGTGCCAGAAGCACGTGCTGGACATGCCGGAACAAACTATCGGACAGAACGGAACAACCTGCCAGACACACCAAAATCACCTGCGGGCTACGCCAGAACCACTTGGAGGACTCTCCGGGAAAACCTGCCGGGCATGCTGGAACCACCTCTCAGACGTGCCTGAACCACGTGGCGGACACTCCGGAAACGCATGTCAGGCCGGCCAGAACCACCTCTCAGACGTGCCAGAACCTCATGCCGGACACCCCAGAACCACCTGCTGGACAGACCGGAAACACCTGCCGGACACGCCGGAACCACATGTTCAACTCGCTGGAACCACATTCTGGACATGGCAAAATCACCTGCCGCCTATGCCAGAACCGCTTGGCGAACACTCCGGAATCACCTGTCAGGCATGCCGGAACCACCTCTCAGACATGCCAGAACCGCATGCCAATGACACCGGAAGCACCTGCCGAGCATGCCGGAAGCACCTGCTCGACTCTCCAGAACCACCTGTCGGACACGCCAAAATCACCTGCCGGCTACGCCACAGCCAGTTGGTGAACACTCCGGAAACACCTGCCGGGCTGGCTGGAACCACCTGCCAGTCACGCCAACATCACCTGCCAGCTACGCCAGAACCACTTGGCGGAGACTCCAGAAACACCTGCTGGGCCAGCCGGAACCACCTCTCAGACGTGCCAGAACCATGTGCCTGAGATGCTGGAACCACACCCCGAACAGACCGAAACCACCTGCCAGACCCAACTGAACCACCTGCCGAGCACGCAGGAACAACCTGCTCGCCTCACCGGAACCACCTGCCGGGCGCAGCGGAAGCACCTGCCGAGCGCGCCGGAGCCACATGCTCGCCTCGCCAGAAACAACTGCCCGGCGCGCCGGAGCCACCTGCTCGCCTCGCCGAAACCACCTGCCGGGCACAGCGGAAGCACGTGCCAAGCACGCAGGGGCCACCTGCTCGCCTCGCCGGAACCACCTGCCGGGCCCAGCGGAAGCACCTGCCGAGCGCGCCGGAGCCACCTGCTCGCCTCGCCGGAACCACGTGCCGGGCCCTAACCCTAACCCTAACCCTAACCCTATCCCCAAACCCTAACCCTAACCCTAACCCCTAACCCTAAGCCTAACCCTAAACCCTAACCCAACCGTAACCCTAACCCTAACCCTAACCCCTAACCCTAAGCCTAACCCAAACCCTAACCCAACCGTAACCCTAACCCTAACCCTACCCCTAACCCTAACCCCTAACCCCAAACCCTAAACCCTAACCCTAACCGTAACCCTAACCCTATCCCTAACCCTAACCTGACGGACAGGCTGGAACCAGCTGCTCAACTCGCCAGAACCACCTGCCAGACATGCCAGAACCACCTGCCGAGCACGCCGGAGCCACCTGCTGGACTCACCAGAACCACCTGCCTGACAGGCCAAAATCAACAGCTGGCTATGAGAGAACCACCTGGCAGACAATCCGCAATAACCTGCCAGGCATGCAGGAACCACCTCTCAGACGTAAGAGAACCACGTGCCGGACACGCTGGAACCACGTCCTGGACAGACTGGAACCACCTGCCGGACATGCCTGGACCACCTGCCGAGCACGCCGGAACCACCTGCTCGACTCGCAGGACCCATGTGCCAGACACGCCAAAATGAACTGCCGGCTACACCAGAACCACTTACCGGACACTCCGGAATAACCTGCCCGGCATGCCAGAACCACCTCTCAGAAGTGCCAGAAGCACGTGCTGGACATGCCGGAACAACCTATCGGACAGAACGGAACAACCTGCCGGACACACCAAAATCACCTGCGGGCTACGCCAGAACCACTTGGAGGACTCTCCGGGAAAACCTGCCGGGCATGCTGGAACCACCTCTCAGACGCGCCTGAACCACGTGGCGGACACTCCGGAAACGCATGTCGGGCCGGCCGGAACCACCTCTCAGACGTGCCAGAACCTCATGATGGACACCCCAGAACCAGCTGCTGGACAGACCGGAAACACCTGCCGGACACGCCGGAACCACATGTTCGACTCGCTGGAACCACATTCTGGACATGGCAAAATCACCTGCCGCCTATGCCAGAACCGCTTGGCGAACACTCCGGAATCACCTGTCAGGCATGCCGGAACCACCTCTCAGACCTGCCAGAACCACATGCCAATGACACCGGAAGCACCTGCCGAGCATGCCGGAAGCACCTGCTCGACTCGCCAGAACCACCTGTCGGACACGCCAAAATCACCTGCCGGCTACGCCACAGCCAGTTGGTGAACACTCCGGAAACACCTGCCGGGCTGGCTGGAACCACCTGCCAGTCACGCCAACATCACCTGCCAGCTACGCCAGAACCACTTGGCGGAGACTCCAGAAACACCTGTTGGGCCAGCCGGAACCACCTCTCAGACATGCCAGAACCATGTGCCTGAGATGCTGGAACCACACCCCAAACAGACCGAAACCACCTGCCAGACCCAACTGAACCACCTGCCAAGCACGCAGGAACAACCTGCTCGCCTCGCCGGAACCACCTGCCGGGCGCAGCGGAAGCACCTGCGGAGCGCGCCGGAGCCACCTGCGCGCCTCGCCGGAACCACCTGCCGGGTGCAGCGGAAGCACGTGCCGAGCGCGCCGGAGCCACCTGCTGGCCTCGCCGGAACCACCTGCCGGGCCCAGCGGAAGCACGTGCCAAGCACGCCGGAGCCACCTGCTCGCCTCGCCGGAACTACCTGCCGGGCCCAGCGGAAGCACCTGCCGAGCGCGCCGGAGCCACCTGCTCGCCTCGCCGGAACCAACTGCCGGGCCCAGCGGAAGCACCTGCCGGGCGCGCCGGAGCCACCTGCTCGGCTCGCCGGAATCACCTGCCGGGCCCTAACCCTAACCCTAACCCTAACCCTATCCCCAAACCCTAACCCTAACCCTAACCCCTAACCCTAAGCCTAACCCTAAACCCTAACCCAACCGTAACCCTAACCCTAACCCTACCCCTAACCCTAACCCCTAACCCCAAACCCTAAACCCTAACCCTAACCGTAACCCTAACCCTATCCCTAACCCTAACCTGACGGACAGGCTGGAACCAGCTGCTCAACTCGCCGGAACCACCTGCCAGACATGCCAGAACCACCTGCCGAGCACGCCGGAGCCACCTGCTGGACTCACCAGAACCACCTGCCTGACAGGCCAAAATCAACAGCTGGCTATGAGAGACCCACCTGGCAGACAATCCGCAATAACCTGCCAGGCATGCAGGAACCACCTCTCAGACGTAAGAGAACCACGTGCCGGACACGCTGGAACCACGTCCTGGACAGACTGGAACCACCTGCCGGACATGCCTGGACCACCTGCCGAGCACGCCGGAACCACCTGCTCGACTCGCAGGACCCATGTGCCAGACACGCCAAAATGAACTGCCGGCTACACCAGAACCACTTACCGGACACTCCGGAATAACCTGCCCGGCATGCCAGAACCACCTCTCAGAAGTGCCAGAAGCACGTGCTGGACATGCCGGAACAACCTATCGGACAGAACGGAACAACCTGCCGGACACACCAAAATCACCTGCGGGCTACGCCAGAACCACTTGGAGGACTCTCCGGGAAAACCTGCCGGGCATGCTGGAACCACCTCTCAGACGTGCCTGAACCACGTGGCGGACACTCCGGAAACGCATGTCGGGCCGGCCGGAACCACCTCTCAGACGTGCCAGAACCTCATGCCGGACACCCCAGAACCACCTGCTGGACAGACCGGAAACACCTGCCGGACACGCCGGAACCACATGTTCGACTCGCTGGAACCACATTCTGGACATGGCAAAATCACCTGCCGCCTATGCCAGAACCGCTTGGCGAACACTCCGGAATCACCTGTCAGGCATGCCGGAACCACCTCTCAGACCTGCCAGAACCACATGCCAATGACACCGGAAGCACCTGCCGAGCATGCCGGAAGCACCTGCTCGACTCGCCAGAACCACCTGTCGGACACGCCAAAATCACCTGCCGGCTACGCCACAGCCAGTTGGTGAACACTCCGGAAACACCTGCCGGGCTGGCTGGAACCACCTGCCAGTCACGCCAACATCACCTGCCAGCTACGCCAGAACCACTTGGCGGAGACTCCAGAAACACCTGTTGGGCCAGCCGGAACCACCTCTCAGAAGTGCCAGAACCATGTGCCTGAGATGCTGGAACCACACCCCGAACAGACCGAAACCACCTGCCAGACCCGCCTGAACCACCTGCTGAGTAGCATGGAACAACCTGCTCTACTCGCTGGAGCCACCTGCTGGACACGCCAAAATCACCTGATGGTTACGCCAGCACCACTCGGCAGACAAGCCAGAATCACCTGCAGGGTATGCCGGAACCACCTCTCAGACGTGCCAGAACCCCTTGTCGGACACTCCGGAATCACCTGTCAGGCATGCCGGAACCACCTCTCGAGCGTGCCAGAATGACGTGCCAGAGACACCGGATGCACCTGCCGAGCACGCCGGAACCTCCTCTTCGACTCGCCGGAACCACCAGCCAGAGACGCCAAAATCCCCTGCCAGGTAGGCCAGAATCACATGGCGGACGCTCCGGAATCTCCCGCCGGGAAGGTAGGAACCACCTCTCAAACATACTGGAAGCACGTGCCGGACATGCCGGCACCACGTACTGGACAGACCAGAAACACCTGCCGGACCTGCCTGAACCACCTGCTGAGCACACCGGAACAACTTGCTCAACTCGCTGGAGCCACCTGCTGGACACCCCAAAATCACCAGCCAGCTATGCCAGAACCACTTGCCGTACACTCCGGAATCACCTGCTGGTTACACCAGAGCCACTTGGTGGACAATCCAGAATCACCTGCCGGACATGCCAGAACCACCTGTCACACATGCCGGAACCACGTGCCTGACACGCCGGAACCACCTCGCGGACAGACCGGAACCACCTACCAGACATGCCTGAACCACCTGCCGAGCATGCCGGAACCACCTGCCGGACATGCCAAAACCACCTGCGGGCTAGGCCAGAACCACTTGTAGGACTCTCCTGGAGCACCTGCCGGGCATGCGGGAACCACCTCTCAGACGTGCCAGAACCACGTGCGGCACATGACGGAACCCATTACCGGACAGACCGGAACCACCTGCTGGACACGCCAGAATCACCTGCCAAGAACACCGGAACCACCTGAACAGCTCGCCAGAAACACCTGCCGGACATGCCAAAATCACCTGCCGGCTACACCAGAACCTCTTGCCGGACACTCCGGAATCACCTGCCAGACATGATGCAACCAAATGTCAGACGTGCCAGAACCACGTGCCAGAGACACCGGATGCAACTGCCGAGCATGCCGGAACCTCCTGCTCAACTCGCTGTAACCACCTGCCGGGGACGCCAAAATCACCTGTCAGCTAGGCCAGAACCACGTGGCGGACTCTATGGAATCACCCGCCGGGCATGCCGGAACCAGCTCTCAGACGTGCCAGAAGCACGTGCCGGACACGCCGGAACCACCTACTAGAGAGACCGGAACCACCTGCCAGACCCGCCTGAACCACCTGCTGAGTACGCTGGAACAACCTGCTCTACTCGCTGGAGCCACCTGCTGGACACGCCAAAATCACCTGATGGCTACGCCAGCACCACTCGGCAGACAAGCCAGAATCACCTGCAGGGTATGCCGGAACCACCTCTCAGACGTGCCAGAACCCCTTGTCGGACACTCCGGAATCACCTGTCAGGCATGCCGGAACCACCTCTCGAGCGTGCCAGAATGACGTGCCAGAGACACCGGATGCACCTGCCGAGCACGCCGGAACCTCCTCTTCGACTCGCCGGAACCACCAGCCAGAGACGCCAAAATCCCCTGCCAGGTAGGCCAGAATCACATGGCGGACGCTCCGGAATCTCCCGCCGGGAAGGTAGGAACCACCTCTCAAACATACTGGAAGCACGTGCCGGACATGCCGGCACCACGTACTGGACAGACCAGAAACACCTGCCGGACCTGCCTGAACCACCTGCTGAGCACACCGGAACAACTTGCTCGACTCGCTGGAGCCACCTGCTGGACACCCCAAAATCACCAGCCAGCTATGCCAGAACCACTTGCCGTACACTCCGGAATCACCTGCTGGTTACACCAGAGCCACTTGGTGGACAATCCAGAATCACCTGCCGGACATGCCAGAACCACCTGTCACACATGCCGGAACCACGTGCCTGACACGCCGGAACCACCTCGCGGACAGACCGGAACCACCTACCAGACATGCCTGAACCACCTGCCGAGCATGCCGGAACCACCTGCCGGACACGCCAAAACCACCTGCGGGCTAGGCCAGAACCACTTGTAGGACTCTCCTGGAGCACCTGCCGGGCATGCGGGAACCACCTCTCAGACGTGCCAGAACCACGTGCGGCACATGACGGAACCCATTACCGGACAGACCGGAACCACCTGCTGGACACGCCAGAATCACCTGCCAAGAACACCGGAACCACCTGAACAGCTCGCCAGAAACACCTGCCGGACATGCCAAAATCACCTGCCGGCTACACCAGAACCTCTTGCCGGACACTCCGGAATCACCTGCCAGACATGATGCAACCAAATGTCAGACGTGCCAGAACCACGTGCCAGAGACACCGGATGCAACTGCCGAGCATGCCGGAACCTCCTGCTCAACTCGCTGTAACCACCTGCCGGGGACGCCAAAATCACCTGTCAGCTAGGCCAGAACCACGTGGCGGACTCTATGGAATCACCCGCCGGGCATGCCGGAACCAGCTCTCAGACGTGCCAGAAGCACGTGCCGGACACGCCGGAACCACCTACTAGAGAGACCGGAACCACCTGCCAGACCCGCCTGAACCACCTGCTGAGTACGCTGGAACAACCTGCTCTACTCGCTGGAGCCACCTGCTGGACACGCCAAAATCACCTGATGGCTACGCCAGCACCACTCGGCAGACAAGCCAGAATCACCTGCAGGGTATGCCGGAACCACCTCTCAGACGTGCCAGAACCCCTTGTCGGACACTCCGGAATCACCTGTCAGGCATGCCGGAACCACCTCTCGAGCGTGCCAGAATGACGTGCCAGAGACACCGGATGCACCTGCCGAGCACGCCGGAACCTCCTCTTCGACTCGCCGGAACCACCAGCCAGAGACGCCAAAATCCCCTGCCAGGTAGGCCAGAATCACATGGCGGACGCTCCGGAATCTCCCGCCGGGAAGGTAGGAACCACCTCTCAAACATACTGGAAGCACGTGCCGGACATGCCGGCACCACGTACTGGACAGACCAGAAACACCTGCCGGACCTGCCTGAACCACCTGCTGAGCACACCGGAACAACTTGCTCGACTCGCTGGAGCCACCTGCTGGACACCCCAAAATCACCAGCCAGCTATGCCAGAACCACTTGCCGTACACTCCGGAATCACCTGCTGGTTACACCAGAGCCACTTGGTGGACAATCCAGAATCACCTGCCGGACATGCCAGAACCACCTGTCACACATGCCGGAACCACGTGCCTGACACGCCGGAACCACCTCGCGGACAGACCGGAACCACCTACCAGACATGCCTGAACCACCTGCCGAGCATGCCGGAACCACCTGCCGGACACGCCAAAACCACCTGCGGGCTAGGCCAGAACCACTTGTAGGACTCTCCTGGAGCACCTGCCGGGCATGCGGGAACCACCTCTCAGACGTGCCAGAACCACGTGCGGCACATGACGGAACCCATTACCGGACAGACCGGAACCACCTGCTGGACACGCCAGAATCACCTGCCAAGAACACCGGAACCACCTGAACAGCTCGCCAGAAACACCTGCCGGACATGCCAAAATCACCTGCCGGCTACACCAGAACCTCTTGCCGGACACTCCGGAATCACCTGCCAGACATGATGCAACCAAATGTCAGACGTGCCAGAACCACGTGCCAGAGACACCGGATGCAACTGCCGAGCATGCCGGAACCTCCTGCTCAACTCGCTGTAACCACCTGCCGGGGACGCCAAAATCACCTGTCAGCTAGGCCAGAACCACGTGGCGGACTCTATGGAATCACCCGCCGGGCATGCCGGAACCAGCTCTCAGACGTGCCAGAAGCACGTGCCGGACACGCCGGAACCACCTACTAGAGAGACCGGAACCACCTGCCAGACCCGCCTGAACCACCTGCTGAGTACGCTGGAACAACCTGCTCTACTCGCTGGAGCCACCTGCTGGACACGCCAAAATCACCTGATGGCTACGCCAGCACCACTCGGCAGACAAGCCAGAATCACCTGCAGGGTATGCCGGAACCACCTCTCAGACGTGCCAGAACCCCTTGTCGGACACTCCGGAATCACCTGTCAGGCATGCCGGAACCACCTCTCGAGCGTGCCAGAATGACGTGCCAGAGACACCGGATGCACCTGCCGAGCACGCCGGAACCTCCTCTTCGACTCGCCGGAACCACCAGCCAGAGACGCCAAAATCCCCTGCCAGGTAGGCCAGAATCACATGGCGGACGCTCCGGAATCTCCCGCCGGGAAGGTAGGAACCACCTCTCAAACATACTGGAAGCACGTGCCGGACATGCCGGCACCACGTACTGGACAGACCAGAAACACCTGCCGGACCTGCCTGAACCACCTGCTGAGCACACCGGAACAACTTGCTCGACTCGCTGGAGCCACCTGCTGGACACCCCAAAATCACCAGCCAGCTATGCCAGAACCACTTGCCGTACACTCCGGAATCACCTGCTGGTTACACCAGAGCCACTTGGTGGACAATCCAGAATCACCTGCCGGACATGCCAGAACCACCTGTCACACATGCCGGAACCACGTGCCTGACACGCCGGAACCACCTCGCGGACAGACCGGAACCACCTACCAGACATGCCTGAACCACCTGCCGAGCATGCCGGAACCACCTGCCGGACACGCCAAAACCACCTGCGGGCTAGGCCAGAACCACTTGTAGGACTCTCCTGGAGCACCTGCCGGGCATGCGGGAACCACCTCTCAGACGTGCCAGAACCACGTGCGGCACATGACGGAACCCATTACCGGACAGACCGGAACCACCTGCTGGACACGCCAGAATCACCTGCCAAGAACACCGGAACCACCTGAACAGCTCGCCAGAAACACCTGCCGGACATGCCAAAATCACCTGCCGGCTACACCAGAACCTCTTGCCGGACACTCCGGAATCACCTGCCAGACATGATGCAACCAAATGTCAGACGTGCCAGAACCACGTGCCAGAGACACCGGATGCAACTGCCGAGCATGCCGGAACCTCCTGCTCAACTCGCTGTAACCACCTGCCGGGGACGCCAAAATCACCTGTCAGCTAGGCCAGAACCACGTGGCGGACTCTATGGAATCACCCGCCGGGCATGCCGGAACCAGCTCTCAGACGTGCCAGAAGCACGTGCCGGACACGCCGGAACCACCTACTAGAGAGACCGGAACCACCTGCCAGACCCGCCTGAACCACCTGCTGAGTACGCTGGAACAACCTGCTCTACTCGCTGGAGCCACCTGCTGGACACGCCAAAATCACCTGATGGCTACGCCAGCACCACTCGGCAGACAAGCCAGAATCACCTGCAGGGTATGCCGGAACCACCTCTCAGACGTGCCAGAACCCCTTGTCGGACACTCCGGAATCACCTGTCAGGCATGCCGGAACCACCTCTCGAGCGTGCCAGAATGACGTGCCAGAGACACCGGATGCACCTGCCGAGCACGCCGGAACCTCCTCTTCGACTCGCCGGAACCACCAGCCAGAGACGCCAAAATCCCCTGCCAGGTAGGCCAGAATCACATGGCGGACGCTCCGGAATCTCCCGCCGGGAAGGTAGGAACCACCTCTCAAACATACTGGAAGCACGTGCCGGACATGCCGGCACCACGTACTGGACAGACCAGAAACACCTGCCGGACCTGCCTGAACCACCTGCTGAGCACACCGGAACAACTTGCTCGACTCGCTGGAGCCACCTGCTGGACACCCCAAAATCACCAGCCAGCTATGCCAGAACCACTTGCCGTACACTCCGGAATCACCTGCTGGTTACACCAGAGCCACTTGGTGGACAATCCAGAATCACCTGCCGGACATGCCAGAACCACCTGTCACACATGCCGGAACCACGTGCCTGACACGCCGGAACCACCTCGCGGACAGACCGGAACCACCTACCAGACATGCCTGAACCACCTGCCGAGCATGCCGGAACCACCTGCCGGACACGCCAAAACCACCTGCGGGCTAGGCCAGAACCACTTGTAGGACTCTCCTGGAGCACCTGCCGGGCATGCGGGAACCACCTCTCAGACGTGCCAGAACCACGTGCGGCACATGACGGAACCCATTACCGGACAGACCGGAACCACCTGCTGGACACGCCAGAATCACCTGCCAAGAACACCGGAACCACCTGAACAGCTCGCCAGAAACACCTGCCGGACATGCCAAAATCACCTGCCGGCTACACCAGAACCTCTTGCCGGACACTCCGGAATCACCTGCCAGACATGATGCAACCAAATGTCAGACGTGCCAGAACCACGTGCCAGAGACACCGGATGCAACTGCCGAGCATGCCGGAACCTCCTGCTCAACTCGCTGTAACCACCTGCCGGGGACGCCAAAATCACCTGTCAGCTAGGCCAGAACCACGTGGCGGACTCTATGGAATCACCCGCCGGGCATGCCGGAACCAGCTCTCAGACGTGCCAGAAGCACGTGCCGGACACGCCGGAACCACCTACTAGAGAGACCGGAACCACCTGCCAGACCCGCCTGAACCACCTGCTGAGTACGCTGGAACAACCTGCTCTACTCGCTGGAGCCACCTGCTGGACACGCCAAAATCACCTGATGGCTACGCCAGCACCACTCGGCAGACAAGCCAGAATCACCTGCAGGGTATGCCGGAACCACCTCTCAGACGTGCCAGAACCCCTTGTCGGACACTCCGGAATCACCTGTCAGGCATGCCGGAACCACCTCTCGAGCGTGCCAGAATGACGTGCCAGAGACACCGGATGCACCTGCCGAGCACGCCGGAACCTCCTCTTCGACTCACCGGAACCACCAGCCAGAGACGCCAAAATCCCCTGCCAGGTAGGCCAGAATCACATGGCGGACGCTCCGGAATCTCCCGCCGGGAAGGTAGGAACCACCTCTCAAACATACTGGAAGCACGTGCCGGACATGCCGGCACCACGTACTGGACAGACCAGAAACACCTGCCGGACCTGCCTGAACCACCTGCTGAGCACACCGGAACAACTTGCTCGACTCGCTGGAGCCACCTGCTGGACACCCCAAAATCACCAGCCAGCTATGCCAGAACCACTTGCCGTACACTCCGGAATCACCTGCTGGTTACACCAGAGCCACTTGGTGGACAATCCAGAATCACCTGCCGGACATGCCAGAACCACCTGTCACACATGCCGGAACCACGTGCCTGACACGCCGGAACCACCTCGCGGACAGACCGGAACCACCTACCAGACATGCCTGAACCACCTGCCGAGCATGCCGGAACCACCTGCCGGACACGCCAAAACCACCTGCGGGCTAGGCCAGAACCACTTGTAGGACTCTCCTGGAGCACCTGCCGGGCATGCGGGAACCACCTCTCAGACGTGCCAGAACCACGTGCGGCACATGACGGAACCCATTACCGGACAGACCGGAACCACCTGCTGGACACGCCAGAATCACCTGCCAAGAACACCGGAACCACCTGAACAGCTCGCCAGAAACACCTGCCGGACATGCCAAAATCACCTGCCGGCTACACCAGAACCTCTTGCCGGACACTCCGGAATCACCTGCCAGACATGATGCAACCAAATGTCAGACGTGCCAGAACCACGTGCCAGAGACACCGGATGCAACTGCCGAGCATGCCGGAACCTCCTGCTCAACTCGCTGTAACCACCTGCCGGGGACGCCAAAATCACCTGTCAGCTAGGCCAGAACCACGTGGCGGACTCTATGGAATCACCCGCCGGGCATGCCGGAACCAGCTCTCAGACGTGCCAGAAGCACGTGCCGGACACGCCGGAACCACCTACTAGAGAGACCGGAACCACCTGCCAGACCCGCCTGAACCACCTGCTGAGTACGCTGGAACAACCTGCTCTACTCGCTGGAGCCACCTGCTGGACACGCCAAAATCACCTGATGGCTACGCCAGCACCACTCGGCAGACAAGCCAGAATCACCTGCAGGGTATGCCGGAACCACCTCTCAGACGTGCCAGAACCCCTTGTCGGACACTCCGGAATCACCTGTCAGGCATGCCGGAACCACCTCTCGAGCGTGCCAGAATGACGTGCCAGAGACACCGGATGCACCTGCCGAGCACGCCGGAACCTCCTCTTCGACTCGCCGGAACCACCAGCCAGAGACGCCAAAATCCCCTGCCAGGTAGGCCAGAATCACATGGCGGACGCTCCGGAATCTCCCGCCGGGAAGGTAGGAACCACCTCTCAAACATACTGGAAGCACGTGCCGGACATGCCGGCACCACGTACTGGACAGACCAGAAACACCTGCCGGACCTGCCTGAACCACCTGCTGAGCACACCGGAACAACTTGCTCAACTCGCTGGAGCCACCTGCTGGACACCCCAAAATCACCAGCCAGCTATGCCAGAACCACTTGCCGTACACTCCGGAATCACCTGCTGGTTACACCAGAGCCACTTGGTGGACAATCCAGAATCACCTGCCGGACATGCCAGAACCACCTGTCACACATGCCGGAACCACGTGCCTGACACGCCGGAACCACCTCGCGGACAGACCGGAACCACCTACCAGACATGCCTGAACCACCTGCCGAGCATGCCGGAACCACCTGCCGGACACGCCAAAACCACCTGCGGGCTAGGCCAGAACCACTTGTAGGACTCTCCTGGAGCACCTGCCGGGCATGCGGGAACCACCTCTCAGACGTGCCAGAACCACGTGTGGCACATGACGGAACCCATTACCGGACAGACCGGAACCACCTGCTGGACACGCCAGAATCACCTGCCAAGAACACCGGAACCACCTGAACAGCTCGCCAGAAACACCTGCCGGACATGCCAAAATCACCTGCCGGCTACACCAGAACCTCTTGCCGGACACTCCGGAATCACCTGCCAGACATGATGCAACCAAATGTCAGACGTGCCAGAACCACGTGCCAGAGACACCGGATGCAACTGCCGAGCATGCCGGAACCTCCTGCTCAACTCGCTGTAACCACCTGCCGGGGACGCCAAAATCACCTGTCAGCTAGGCCAGAACCACGTGGCGGACTCTATGGAATCACCCGCCGGGCATGCCGGAACCAGCTCTCAGACGTGCCAGAAGCACGTGCCGGACACGCCGGAACCACCTACTAGAGAGACCGGAACCACCTGCCAGACCCGCCTGAACCACCTGCTGAGTACGCTGGAACAACCTGCTCTACTCGCTGGAGCCACCTGCTGGACACGCCAAAATCACCTGATGGCTACGCCAGCACCACTCGGCAGACAAGCCAGAATCACCTGCAGGGTATGCCGGAACCACCTCTCAGACGTGCCAGAACCCCTTGTCGGACACTCCGGAATCACCTGTCAGGCATGCCGGAACCACGTCTCGAGCGTGCCAGAATGACGTGCCAGAGACACCGGATGCACCTGCCGAGCACGCCGGAACCTCCTCTTCGACTCGCCGGAACCACCAGCCAGAGACGCCAAAATCCCCTGCCAGGTAGGCCAGAATCACATGGCGGACGCTCCGGAATCTCCCGCCGGGAAGGTAGGAACCACCTCTCAAACATACTGGAAGCACGTGCCGGACATGCCGGCACCACGTACTGGACAGACCAGAAACACCTGCCGGACCTGCCTGAACCACCTGCTGAGCACACCGGAACAACTTGCTCAACTCGCTGGAGCCACCTGCTGGACACCCCAAAATCACCAGCCAGCTATGCCAGAACCACTTGCCGTACACTCCGGAATCACCTGCTGGTTACACCAGAGCCACTTGGTGGACAATCCAGAATCACCTGCCGGACATGCCAGAACCACCTGTCACACATGCCGGAACCACGTGCCTGACACGCCGGAACCACCTCGCGGACAGACCGGAACCACCTACCAGACATGCCTGAACCACCTGCCGAGCATGCCGGAACCACCTGCCGGACACGCCAAAACCACCTGCGGGCTAGGCCAGAACCACTTGTAGGACTCTCCTGGAGCACCTGCCGGGCATGCGGGAACCACCTCTCAGACGTGCCAGAACCACGTGCGGCACATGACGGAACCCATTACCGGACAGACCGGAACCACCTGCTGGACACGCCAGAATCACCTGCCAAGAACACCGGAACCACCTGAACAGCTCGCCAGAAACACCTGCCGGACATGCCAAAATCACCTGCCGGCTACACCAGAACCTCTTGCCGGACACTCCGGAATCACCTGCCAGACATGATGCAACCAAATGTCAGACGTGCCAGAACCACGTGCCAGAGACACCGGATGCAACTGCCGAGCATGCCGGAACCTCCTGCTCAACTCGCTGTAACCACCTGCCGGGGACGCCAAAATCACCTGTCAGCTAGGCCAGAACCACGTGGCGGACTCTATGGAATCACCCGCCGGGCATGCCGGAACCAGCTCTCAGACGTGCCAGAAGCACGTGCCGGACACGCCGGAACCACCTACTAGAGAGACCGGAACCACCTGCCAGACCCGCCTGAACCACCTGCTGAGTACGCTGGAACAACCTGCTCTACTCGCTGGAGCCACCTGCTGGACACGCCAAAATCACCTGATGGCTACGCCAGCACCACTCGGCAGACAAGCCAGAATCACCTGCAGGGTATGCCGGAACCACCTCTCAGACGTGCCAGAACCCCTTGTCGGACACTCCGGAATCACCTGTCAGGCATGCCGGAACCACCTCTCGAGCGTGCCAGAATGACGTGCCAGAGACACCGGATGCACCTGCCGAGCACGCCGGAACCTCCTCTTCGACTCGCCGGAACCACCAGCCAGAGACGCCAAAATCCCCTGCCAGGTAGGCCAGAATCACATGGCGGACGCTCCGGAATCTCCCGCCGGGAAGGTAGGAACCACCTCTCAAACATACTGGAAGCACGTGCCGGACATGCCGGCACCACGTACTGGACAGACCAGAAACACCTGCCGGACCTGCCTGAACCACCTGCTGAGCACACCGGAACAACTTGCTCGACTCGCTGGAGCCACCTGCTGGACACCCCAAAATCACCAGCCAGCTATGCCAGAACCACTTGCCGTACACTCCGGAATCACCTGCTGGTTACACCAGAGCCACTTGGTGGACAATCCAGAATCACCTGCCGGACATGCCAGAACCACCTGTCACACATGCTGGAACCACGTGCCTGACACGCCGGAACCACCTCGCGGACAGACCGGAACCACCTACCAGACATGCCTGAACCACCTGCCGAGCATGCCGGAACCACCTGCCGGACACGCCAAAACCACCTGCGGGCTAGGCCAGAACCACTTGTAGGACTCTCCTGGAGCACCTGCCGGGCATGCGGGAACCACCTCTCAGACGTGCCAGAACCACGTGCGGCACATGACGGAACCCATTACCGGACAGACCGGAACCACCTGCTGGACACGCCAGAATCACCTGCCAAGAACACCGGAACCACCTGAACAGCTCGCCAGAAACACCTGCCGGACATGCCAAAATCACCTGCCGGCTACACCAGAACCTCTTGCCGGACACTCCGGAATCACCTGCCAGACATGATGCAACCAAATGTCAGACGTGCCAGAACCACGTGCCAGAGACACCGGATGCAACTGCCGAGCATGCCGGAACCTCCTGCTCAACTCGCTGTAACCACCTGCCGGGGACGCCAAAATCACCTGTCAGCTAGGCCAGAACCACGTGGCGGACTCTATGGAATCACCCGCCGGGCATGCCGGAACCAGCTCTCAGACGTGCCAGAAGCACGTGCCGGACACGCCGGAACCACCTACTAGAGAGACCGGAACCACCTGCCAGACCCGCCTGAACCACCTGCTGAGTACGCTGGAACAACCTGCTCTACTCGCTGGAGCCACCTGCTGGACACGCCAAAATCACCTGATGGCTACGCCAGCACCACTCGGCAGACAAGCCAGAATCACCTGCAGGGTATGCCGGAACCACCTCTCAGACGTGCCAGAACCCCTTGTCGGACACTCCGGAATCACCTGTCAGGCATGCCGGAACCACCTCTCGAGCGTGCCAGAATGACGTGCCAGAGACACCGGATGCACCTGCCGAGCACGCCGGAACCTCCTCTTCGACTCGCCGGAACCACCAGCCAGAGACGCCAAAATCCCCTGCCAGGTAGGCCAGAATCACATGGCGGACGCTCCGGAATCTCCCGCCGGGAAGGTAGGAACCACCTCTCAAACATACTGGAAGCACGTGCCGGACATGCCGGCACCACGTACTGGACAGACCAGAAACACCTGCCGGACCTGCCTGAACCACCTGCTGAGCACACCGGAACAACTTGCTCGACTCGCTGGAGCCACCTGCTGGACACCCCAAAATCACCAGCCAGCTATGCCAGAACCACTTGCCGTACACTCCGGAATCACCTGCTGGTTACACCAGAGCCACTTGGTGGACAATCCAGAATCACCTGCCGGACATGCCAGAACCACCTGTCACACATGCCGGAACCACGTGCCTGACACGCCGGAACCACCTCGCGGACAGACCGGAACCACCTACCAGACATGCCTGAACCACCTGCCGAGCATGCCGGAACCACCTGCCGGACACGCCAAAATCACCTGCGGGCTAGGCCAGAACCACTTGTAGGACTCTCCTGGAGCACCTGCCGGGCATGCGGGAACCACCTCTCAGACGTGCCAGAACCACGTGCGGCACATGACGGAACCCATTACCGGACAGACCGGAACCACCTGCTGGACACGCCAGAATCACCTGCCAAGAACACCGGAACCACCTGAACAGCTCGCCAGAAACACCTGCCGGACATGCCAAAATCACCTGCCGGCTACACCAGAACCTCTTGCCGGACACTCCGGAATCACCTGCCAGACATGATGCAACCAAATGTCAGACGTGCCAGAACCACGTGCCAGAGACACCGGATGCAACTGCCGAGCATGCCGGAACCTCCTGCTCAACTCGCTGTAACCACCTGCCGGGGACGCCAAAATCACCTGTCAGCTAGGCCAGAACCACGTGGCGGACTCTATGGAATCACCCGCCGGGCATGCCGGAACCAGCTCTCAGACGTGCCAGAAGCACGTGCCGGACACGCCGGAACCACCTACTAGAGAGACCGGAACCACCTGCCAGACCCGCCTGAACCACCTGCTGAGTACGCTGGAACAACCTGCTCTACTCGCTGGAGCCACCTGCTGGACGCGCCAAAATCACCTGATGGCTACGCCAGCACCACTCGGCAGACAAGCCAGAATCACCTGCAGGGTATGCCGGAACCACCTCTCAGACGTGCCAGAACCCCTTGTCGGACACTCCGGAATCACCTGTCAGGCATGCCGGAACCACCTCTCGAGCGTGCCAGAATGACGTGCCAGAGACACCGGATGCACCTGCCGAGCACGCCGGAACCTCCTCTTCGACTCGCCGGAACCACCAGCCAGAGACGCCAAAATCCCCTGCCAGGTAGGCCAGAATCACATGGCGGACGCTCCGGAATCTCCCGCCGGGAAGGTAGGAACCACCTCTCAAACATACTGGAAGCACGTGCCGGACATGCCGGCACCACGTACTGGACAGACCAGAAACACCTGCCGGACCTGCCTGAACCACCTGCTGAGCACACCGGAACAACTTGCTCGACTCGCTGGAGCCACCTGCTGGACACCCCAAAATCACCAGCCAGCTATGCCAGAACCACTTGCCGTACACTCCGGAATCACCTGCTGGTTACACCAGAGCCACTTGGTGGACAATCCAGAATCACCTGCCGGACATGCCAGAACCACCTGTCACACATGCCGGAACCACGTGCCTGACACGCCGGAACCACCTCGCGGACAGACCGGAACCACCTACCAGACATGCCTGAACCACCTGCCGAGCATGCCGGAACCACCTGCCGGACACGCCAAAACCACCTGCGGGCTAGGCCAGAACCACTTGTAGGACTCTCCTGGAGCACCTGCCGGGCATGCGGGAACCACCTCTCAGACGTGCCAGAACCACGTGCGGCACATGACGGAACCCATTACCGGACAGACCGGAACCACCTGCTGGACACGCCAGAATCACCTGCCAAGAACACCGGAACCACCTGAACAGCTCGCCAGAAACACCTGCCGGACATGCCAAAATCACCTGCCGGCTACACCAGAACCTCTTGCCGGACACTCCGGAATCACCTGCCAGACATGATGCAACCAAATGTCAGACGTGCCAGAACCACGTGCCAGAGACACCGGATGCAACTGCCGAGCATGCCGGAACCTCCTGCTCAACTCGCTGTAACCACCTGCCGGGGACGCCAAAATCACCTGTCAGCTAGGCCAGAACCACGTGGCGGACTCTATGGAATCACCCGCCGGGCATGCCGGAACCAGCTCTCAGACGTGCCAGAAGCACGTGCCGGACACGCCGGAACCACCTACTAGAGAGACCGGAACCACCTGCCAGACCCGCCTGAACCACCTGCTGAGTACGCTGGAACAACCTGCTCTACTCGCTGGAGCCACCTGCTGGACGCGCCAAAATCACCTGATGGCTACGCCAGCACCACTCGGCAGACAAGCCAGAATCACCTGCAGGGTATGCCGGAACCACCTCTCAGACGTGCCAGAACCCCTTGTCGGACACTCCGGAATCACCTGTCAGGCATGCCGGAACCACCTCTCGAGCGTGCCAGAATGACGTGCCAGAGACACCGGATGCACCTGCCGAGCACGCCGGAACCTCCTCTTCGACTCGCCGGAACCACCAGCCAGAGACGCCAAAATCCCCTGCCAGGTAGGCCAGAATCACATGGCGGACGCTCCGGAATCTCCCGCCGGGAAGGTAGGAACCACCTCTCAAACATACTGGAAGCACGTGCCGGACATGCCGGCACCACGTACTGGACAGACCAGAAACACCTGCCGGACCTGCCTGAACCACCTGCTGAGCACACCGGAACAACTTGCTCGACTCGCTGGAGCCACCTGCTGGACACCCCAAAATCACCAGCCAGCTATGCCAGAACCACTTGCCGTACACTCCGGAATCACCTGCTGGTTACACCAGAGCCACTTGGTGGACAATCCAGAATCACCTGCCGGACATGCCAGAACCACCTGTCACACATGCCGGAACCACGTGCCTGACACGCCGGAACCACCTCGCGGACAGACCGGAACCACCTACCAGACATGCCTGAACCACCTGCCGAGCATGCCGGAACCACCTGCCGGACACGCCAAAACCACCTGCGGGCTAGGCCAGAACCACTTGTAGGACTCTCCTGGAGCACCTGCCGGGCATGCGGGAACCACCTCTCAGACGTGCCAGAACCACGTGCGGCACATGACGGAACCCATTACCGGACAGACCGGAACCACCTGCTGGACACGCCAGAATCACCTGCCAAGAACACCGGAACCACCTGAACAGCTCGCCAGAAACACCTGCCGGACATGCCAAAATCACCTGCCGGCTACACCAGAACCTCTTGCCGGACACTCCGGAATCACCTGCCAGACATGATGCAACCAAATGTCAGACGTGCCAGAACCACGTGCCAGAGACACCGGATGCAACTGCCGAGCATGCCGGAACCTCCTGCTCAACTCGCTGTAACCACCTGCCGGGGACGCCAAAATCACCTGTCAGCTAGGCCAGAACCACGTGGCGGACTCTATGGAATCACCCGCCGGGCATGCCGGAACCAGCTCTCAGACGTGCCAGAAGCACGTGCCGGACACGCCGGAACCACCTACTAGAGAGACCGGAACCACCTGCCAGACCCGCCTGAACCACCTGCTGAGTACGCTGGAACAACCTGCTCTACTCGCTGGAGCCACCTGCTGGACACGCCAAAATCACCTGATGGCTACGCCAGCACCACTCGGCAGACAAGCCAGAATCACCTGCAGGGTATGCCGGAACCACCTCTCAGACGTGCCAGAACCCCTTGTCGGACACTCCGGAATCACCTGTCAGGCATGCCGGAACCACCTCTCGAGCGTGCCAGAATGACGTGCCAGAGACACCGGATGCACCTGCCGAGCACGCCGGAACCTCCTCTTCGACTCGCCGGAACCACCAGCCAGAGACGCCAAAATCCCCTGCCAGGTAGGCCAGAATCACATGGCGGACGCTCCGGAATCTCCCGCCGGGAAGGTAGGAACCACCTCTCAAACATACTGGAAGCACGTGCCGGACATGCCGGCACCACGTACTGGACAGACCAGAAACACCTGCCGGACCTGCCTGAACCACCTGCTGAGCACACCGGAACAACTTGCTCGACTCGCTGGAGCCACCTGCTGGACACCCCAAAATCACCAGCCAGCTATGCCAGAACCACTTGCCGTACACTCCGGAATCACCTGCTGGTTACACCAGAGCCACTTGGTGGACAATCCAGAATCACCTGCCGGACATGCCAGAACCACCTGTCACACATGCCGGAACCACGTGCCTGACACGCCGGAACCACCTCGCGGACAGACCGGAACCACCTACCAGACATGCCTGAACCACCTGCCGAGCATGCCGGAACCACCTGCCAGACACGCCAAAACCACCTGCGGGCTAGGCCAGAACCACTTGTAGGACTCTCCTGGAGCACCTGCCGGGCATGCGGGAACCACCTCTCAGACGTGCCAGAACCACGTGCGGCACATGACGGAACCCATTACCGGACAGACCGGAACCACCTGCTGGACACGCCAGAATCACCTGCCAAGAACACCGGAACCACCTGAACAGCTCGCCAGAAACACCTGCCGGACATGCCAAAATCACCTGCCGGCTACACCAGAACCTCTTGCCGGACACTCCGGAATCACCTGCCAGACATGATGCAACCAAATGTCAGACGTGCCAGAACCACGTGCCAGAGACACCGGATGCAACTGCCGAGCATGCCGGAACCTCCTGCTCAACTCGCTGTAACCACCTGCCGGGGACGCCAAAATCACCTGTCAGCTAGGCCAGAACCACGTGGCGGACTCTATGGAATCACCCGCCGGGCATGCCGGAACCAGCTCTCAGACGTGCCAGAAGCACGTGCCGGACACGCCGGAACCACCTACTAGAGAGACCGGAACCACCTGCCAGACCCGCCTGAACCACCTGCTGAGTACGCTGGAACAACCTGCTCTACTCGCTGGAGCCACCTGCTGGACGCGCCAAAATCACCTGATGGCTACGCCAGCACCACTCGGCAGACAAGCCAGAATCACCTGCAGGGTATGCCGGAACCACCTCTCAGACGTGCCAGAACCCCTTGTCGGACACTCCGGAATCACCTGTCAGGCATGCCGGAACCACCTCTCGAGCGTGCCAGAATGACGTGCCAGAGACACCGGATGCACCTGCCGAGCACGCCGGAACCTCCTCTTCGACTCGCCGGAACCACCAGCCAGAGACGCCAAAATCCCCTGCCAGGTAGGCCAGAATCACATGGCGGACGCTCCGGAATCTCCCGCCGGGAAGGTAGGAACCACCTCTCAAACATACTGGAAGCACGTGCCGGACATGCCGGCACCACGTACTGGACAGACCAGAAACACCTGCCGGACCTGCCTGAACCACCTGCTGAGCACACCGGAACAACTTGCTCGACTCGCTGGAGCCACCTGCTGGACACCCCAAAATCACCAGCCAGCTATGCCAGAACCACTTGCCGTACACTCCGGAATCACCTGCTGGTTACACCAGAGCCACTTGGTGGACAATCCAGAATCACCTGCCGGACATGCCAGAACCACCTGTCACACATGCCGGAACCACGTGCCTGACACGCCGGAACCACCTCGCGGACAGACCGGAACCACCTACCAGACATGCCTGAACCACCTGCCGAGCATGCCGGAACCACCTGCCGGACACGCCAAAACCACCTGCGGGCTAGGCCAGAACCACTTGTAGGACTCTCCTGGAGCACCTGCCGGGCATGCGGGAACCACCTCTCAGACGTGCCAGAACCACGTGCGGCACATGACGGAACCCATTACCGGACAGACCGGAACCACCTGCTGGACACGCCAGAATCACCTGCCAAGAACACCGGAACCACCTGAACAGCTCGCCAGAAACACCTGCCGGACATGCCAAAATCACCTGCCGGCTACACCAGAACCTCTTGCCGGACACTCCGGAATCACCTGCCAGACATGATGCAACCAAATGTCAGACGTGCCAGAACCACGTGCCAGAGACACCGGATGCAACTGCCGAGCATGCCGGAACCTCCTGCTCAACTCGCTGTAACCACCTGCCGGGGACGCCAAAATCACCTGTCAGCTAGGCCAGAACCACGTGGCGGACTCTATGGAATCACCCGCCGGGCATGCCGGAACCAGCTCTCAGACGTGCCAGAAGCACGTGCCGGACACGCCGGAACCACCTACTAGAGAGACCGGAACCACCTGCCAGACCCGCCTGAACCACCTGCTGAGTACGCTGGAACAACCTGCTCTACTCGCTGGAGCCACCTGCTGGACACGCCAAAATCACCTGATGGCTACGCCAGCACCACTCGGCAGACAAGCCAGAATCACCTGCAGGGTATGCCGGAACCACCTCTCAGACGTGCCAGAACCCCTTGTCGGACACTCCGGAATCACCTGTCAGGCATGCCGGAACCACCTCTCGAGCGTGCCAGAATGACGTGCCAGAGACACCGGATGCACCTGCCGAGCACGCCGGAACCTCCTCTTCGACTCGCCGGAACCACCAGCCAGAGACGCCAAAATCCCCTGCCAGGTAGGCCAGAATCACATGGCGGACGCTCCGGAATCTCCCGCCGGGAAGGTAGGAACCACCTCTCAAACATACTGGAAGCACGTGCCGGACATGCCGGCACCACGTACTGGACAGACCAGAAACACCTGCCGGACCTGCCTGAACCACCTGCTGAGCACACCGGAACAACTTGCTCGACTCGCTGGAGCCACCTGCTGGACACCCCAAAATCACCAGCCAGCTATGCCAGAACCACTTGCCGTACACTCCGGAATCACCTGCTGGTTACACCAGAGCCACTTGGTGGACAATCCAGAATCACCTGCCGGACATGCCAGAACCACCTGTCACACATGCCGGAACCACGTGCCTGACACGCCGGAACCACCTCGCGGACAGACCGGAACCACCTACCAGACATGCCTGAACCACCTGCCGAGCATGCCGGAACCACCTGCCGGACACGCCAAAACCACCTGCGGGCTAGGCCAGAACCACTTGTAGGACTCTCCTGGAGCACCTGCCGGGCATGCGGGAACCACCTCTCAGACGTGCCAGAACCACGTGCGGCACATGACGGAACCCATTACCGGACAGACCGGAACCACCTGCTGGACACGCCAGAATCACCTGCCAAGAACACCGGAACCACCTGAACAGCTCGCCAGAAACACCTGCCGGACATGCCAAAATCACCTGCCGGCTACACCAGAACCTCTTGCCGGACACTCCAGAATCACCTGCCAGACATGATGCAACCAAATGTCAGACGTGCCAGAACCACGTGCCAGAGACACCGGATGCAACTGCCGAGCATGCCGGAACCTCCTGCTCAACTCGCTGTAACCACCTGCCGGGGACGCCAAAATCACCTGTCAGCTAGGCCAGAACCACGTGGCGGACTCTATGGAATCACCCGCCGGGCATGCCGGAACCAGCTCTCAGACGTGCCAGAAGCACGTGCCGGACACGCCGGAACCACCTACTAGAGAGACCGGAACCACCTGCCAGACCCGCCTGAACCACCTGCTGAGTACGCTGGAACAACCTGCTCTACTCGCTGGAGCCACCTGCTGGACACGCCAAAATCACCTGATGGCTACGCCAGCACCACTCGGCAGACAAGCCAGAATCACCTGCAGGGTATGCCGGAACCACCTCTCAGACGTGCCAGAACCCCTTGTCGGACACTCCGGAATCACCTGTCAGGCATGCCGGAACCACCTCTCGAGCGTGCCAGAATGACGTGCCAGAGACACCGGATGCACCTGCCGAGCACGCCGGAACCTCCTCTTCGACTCGCCGGAACCACCAGCCAGAGACGCCAAAATCCCCTGCCAGGTAGGCCAGAATCACATGGCGGACGCTCCGGAATCTCCCGCCGGGAAGGTAGGAACCACCTCTCAAACATACTGGAAGCACGTGCCGGACATGCCGGCACCACGTACTGGACAGACCAGAAACACCTGCCGGACCTGCCTGAACCACCTGCTGAGCACACCGGAACAACTTGCTCGACTCGCTGGAGCCACCTGCTGGACACCCCAAAATCACCAGCCAGCTATGCCAGAACCACTTGCCGTACACTCCGGAATCACCTGCTGGTTACACCAGAGCCACTTGGTGGACAATCCAGAATCACCTGCCGGACATGCCAGAACCACCTGTCACACATGCCGGAACCACGTGCCTGACACGCCGGAACCACCTCGCGGACAGACCGGAACCACCTACCAGACATGCCTGAACCACCTGCCGAGCATGCCGGAACCACCTGCCGGACACGCCAAAACCACCTGCGGGCTAGGCCAGAACCACTTGTAGGACTCTCCTGGAGCACCTGCCGGGCATGCGGGAACCACCTCTCAGACGTGCCAGAACCACGTGCGGCACATGACGGAACCCATTACCGGACAGACCGGAACCACCTGCTGGACACGCCAGAATCACCTGCCAAGAACACCGGAACCACCTGAACAGCTCGCCAGAAACACCTGCCGGACATGCCAAAATCACCTGCCGGCTACACCAGAACCTCTTGCCGGACACTCCGGAATCACCTGCCAGACATGATGCAACCAAATGTCAGACGTGCCAGAACCACGTGCCAGAGACACCGGATGCAACTGCCGAGCATGCCGGAACCTCCTGCTCAACTCGCTGTAACCACCTGCCGGGGACGCCAAAATCACCTGTCAGCTAGGCCAGAACCACGTGGCGGACTCTATGGAATCACCCGCCGGGCATGCCGGAACCAGCTCTCAGACGTGCCAGAAGCACGTGCCGGACACGCCGGAACCACCTACTAGAGAGACCGGAACCACCTGCCAGACCCGCCTGAACCACCTGCTGAGTACGCTGGAACAACCTGCTCTACTCGCTGGAGCCACCTGCTGGACACGCCAAAATCACCTGATGGCTACGCCAGCACCACTCGGCAGACAAGCCAGAATCACCTGCAGGGTATGCCGGAACCACCTCTCAGACGTGCCAGAACCCCTTGTCGGACACTCCGGAATCACCTGTCAGGCATGCCGGAACCACCTCTCGAGCGTGCCAGAATGACGTGCCAGAGACACCGGATGCACCTGCCGAGCACGCCGGAACCTCCTCTTCGACTCGCCGGAACCACCAGCCAGAGACGCCAAAATCCCCTGCCAGGTAGGCCAGAATCACATGGCGGACGCTCCGGAATCTCCCGCCGGGAAGGTAGGAACCACCTCTCAAACATACTGGAAGCACGTGCCGGACATGCCGGCACCACGTACTGGACAGACCAGAAACACCTGCCGGACCTGCCTGAACCACCTGCTGAGCACACCGGAACAACTTGCTCGACTCGCTGGAGCCACCTGCTGGACACCCCAAAATCACCAGCCAGCTATGCCAGAACCACTTGCCGTACACTCCGGAATCACCTGCTGGTTACACCAGAGCCACTTGGTGGACAATCCAGAATCACCTGCCGGACATGCCAGAACCACCTGTCACACATGCCGGAACCACGTGCCTGACACGCCGGAACCACCTCGCGGACAGACCGGAACCACCTACCAGACATGCCTGAACCACCTGCCGAGCATGCCGGAACCACCTGCCGGACACGCCAAAACCACCTGCGGGCTAGGCCAGAACCACTTGTAGGACTCTCCTGGAGCACCTGCCGGGCATGCGGGAACCACCTCTCAGACGTGCCAGAACCACGTGCGGCACATGACGGAACCCATTACCGGACAGACCGGAACCACCTGCTGGACACGCCAGAATCACCTGCCAAGAACACCGGAACCACCTGAACAGCTCGCCAGAAACACCTGCCGGACATGCCAAAATCACCTGCCGGCTACACCAGAACCTCTTGCCGGACACTCCGGAATCACCTGCCAGACATGATGCAACCAAATGTCAGACGTGCCAGAACCACGTGCCAGAGACACCGGATGCAACTGCCGAGCATGCCGGAACCTCCTGCTCAACTCGCTGTAACCACCTGCCGGGGACGCCAAAATCACCTGTCAGCTAGGCCAGAACCACGTGGCGGACTCTATGGAATCACCCGCCGGGCATGCCGGAACCAGCTCTCAGACGTGCCAGAAGCACGTGCCGGACACGCCGGAACCACCTACTAGAGAGACCGGAACCACCTGCCAGACCCGCCTGAACCACCTGCTGAGTACGCTGGAACAACCTGCTCTACTCGCTGGAGCCACCTGCTGGACACGCCAAAATCACCTGATGGCTACGCCAGCACCACTCGGCAGACAAGCCAGAATCACCTGCAGGGTATGCCGGAACCACCTCTCAGACGTGCCAGAACCCCTTGTCGGACACTCCGGAATCACCTGTCAGGCATGCCGGAACCACCTCTCGAGCGTGCCAGAATGACGTGCCAGAGACACCGGATGCACCTGCCGAGCACGCCGGAACCTCCTCTTCGACTCGCCGGAACCACCAGCCAGAGACGCCAAAATCCCCTGCCAGGTAGGCCAGAATCACATGGCGGACGCTCCGGAATCTCCCGCCGGGAAGGTAGGAACCACCTCTCAAACATACTGGAAGCACGTGCCGGACATGCCGGCACCACGTACTGGACAGACCAGAAACACCTGCCGGACCTGCCTGAACCACCTGCTGAGCACACCGGAACAACTTGCTCGACTCGCTGGAGCCACCTGCTGGACACCCCAAAATCACCAGCCAGCTATGCCAGAACCACTTGCCGTACACTCCGGAATCACCTGCTGGTTACACCAGAGCCACTTGGTGGACAATCCAGAATCACCTGCCGGACATGCCAGAACCACCTGTCACACATGCCGGAACCACGTGCCTGACACGCCGGAACCACCTCGCGGACAGACCGGAACCACCTACCAGACATGCCTGAACCACCTGCCGAGCATGCCGGAACCACCTGCCGGACACGCCAAAACCACCTGCGGGCTAGGCCAGAACCACTTGTAGGACTCTCCTGGAGCACCTGCCGGGCATGCGGGAACCACCTCTCAGACGTGCCAGAACCACGTGCGGCACATGACGGAACCCATTACCGGACAGACCGGAACCACCTGCTGGACACGCCAGAATCACCTGCCAAGAACACCGGAACCACCTGAACAGCTCGCCAGAAACACCTGCCGGACATGCCAAAATCACCTGCCGGCTACACCAGAACCTCTTGCCGGACACTCCGGAATCACCTGCCAGACATGATGCAACCAAATGTCAGACGTGCCAGAACCACGTGCCAGAGACACCGGATGCAACTGCCGAGCATGCCGGAACCTCCTGCTCAACTCGCTGTAACCACCTGCCGGGGACGCCAAAATCACCTGTCAGCTAGGCCAGAACCACGTGGCGGACTCTATGGAATCACCCGCCGGGCATGCCGGAACCAGCTCTCAGACGTGCCAGAAGCACGTGCCGGACACGCCGGAACCACCTACTAGAGAGACCGGAACCACCTGCCAGACCCGCCTGAACCACCTGCTGAGTACGCTGGAACAACCTGCTCTACTCGCTGGAGCCACCTGCTGGACACGCCAAAATCACCTGATGGCTACGCCAGCACCACTCGGCAGACAAGCCAGAATCACCTGCAGGGTATGCCGGAACCACCTCTCAGACGTGCCAGAACCCCTTGTCGGACACTCCGGAATCACCTGTCAGGCATGCCGGAACCACCTCTCGAGCGTGCCAGAATGACGTGCCAGAGACACCGGATGCACCTGCCGAGCACGCCGGAACCTCCTCTTCGACTCGCCGGAACCACCAGCCAGAGACGCCAAAATCCCCTGCCAGGTAGGCCAGAATCACATGGCGGACGCTCCGGAATCTCCCGCCGGGAAGGTAGGAACCACCTCTCAAACATACTGGAAGCACGTGCCGGACATGCCGGCACCACGTACTGGACAGACCAGAAACACCTGCCGGACCTGCCTGAACCACCTGCTGAGCACACCGGAACAACTTGCTCGACTCGCTGGAGCCACCTGCTGGACACCCCAAAATCACCAGCCAGCTATGCCAGAACCACTTGCCGTACACTCCGGAATCACCTGCTGGTTACACCAGAGCCACTTGGTGGACAATCCAGAATCACCTGCCGGACATGCCAGAACCACCTGTCACACATGCCGGAACCACGTGCCTGACACGCCGGAACCACCTCGCGGACAGACCGGAACCACCTACCAGACATGCCTGAACCACCTGCCGAGCATGCCGGAACCACCTGCCGGACACGCCAAAACCACCTGCGGGCTAGGCCAGAACCACTTGTAGGACTCTCCTGGAGCACCTGCCGGGCATGCGGGAACCACCTCTCAGACGTGCCAGAACCACGTGCGGCACATGACGGAACCCATTACCGGACAGACCGGAACCACCTGCTGGACACGCCAGAATCACCTGCCAAGAACACCGGAACCACCTGAACAGCTCGCCAGAAACACCTGCCGGACATGCCAAAATCACCTGCCGGCTACACCAGAACCTCTTGCCGGACACTCCGGAATCACCTGCCAGACATGATGCAACCAAATGTCAGACGTGCCAGAACCACGTGCCAGAGACACCGGATGCAACTGCCGAGCATGCCGGAACCTCCTGCTCAACTCGCTGTAACCACCTGCCGGGGACGCCAAAATCACCTGTCAGCTAGGCCAGAACCACGTGGCGGACTCTATGGAATCACCCGCCGGGCATGCCGGAACCAGCTCTCAGACGTGCCAGAAGCACGTGCCGGACACGCCGGAACCACCTACTAGAGAGACCGGAACCACCTGCCAGACCCGCCTGAACCACCTGCTGAGTACGCTGGAACAACCTGCTCTACTCGCTGGAGCCACCTGCTGGACACGCCAAAATCACCTGATGGCTACGCCAGCACCACTCGGCAGACAAGCCAGAATCACCTGCAGGGTATGCCGGAACCACCTCTCAGACGTGCCAGAACCCCTTGTCGGACACTCCGGAATCACCTGTCAGGCATGCCGGAACCACCTCTCGAGCGTGCCAGAATGACGTGCCAGAGACACCGGATGCACCTGCCGAGCACGCCGGAACCTCCTCTTCGACTCGCCGGAACCACCAGCCAGAGACGCCAAAATCCCCTGCCAGGTAGGCCAGAATCACATGGCGGACGCTCCGGAATCTCCCGCCGGGAAGGTAGGAACCACCTCTCAAACATACTGGAAGCACGTGCCGGACATGCCGGCACCACGTACTGGACAGACCAGAAACACCTGCCGGACCTGCCTGAACCACCTGCTGAGCACACCGGAACAACTTGCTCGACTCGCTGGAGCCACCTGCTGGACACCCCAAAATCACCAGCCAGCTATGCCAGAACCACTTGCCGTACACTCCGGAATCACCTGCTGGTTACACCAGAGCCACTTGGTGGACAATCCAGAATCACCTGCCGGACATGCCAGAACCACCTGTCACACATGCCGGAACCACGTGCCTGACACGCCGGAACCACCTCGCGGACAGACCGGAACCACCTACCAGACATGCCTGAACCACCTGCCGAGCATGCCGGAACCACCTGCCGGACACGCCAAAACCACCTGCGGGCTAGGCCAGAACCACTTGTAGGACTCTCCTGGAGCACCTGCCGGGCATGCGGGAACCACCTCTCAGACGTGCCAGAACCACGTGCGGCACATGACGGAACCCATTACCGGACAGACCGGAACCACCTGCTGGACACGCCAGAATCACCTGCCAAGAACACCGGAACCACCTGAACAGCTCGCCAGAAACACCTGCCGGACATGCCAAAATCACCTGCCGGCTACACCAGAACCTCTTGCCGGACACTCCGGAATCACCTGCCAGACATGATGCAACCAAATGTCAGACGTGCCAGAACCACGTGCCAGAGACACCGGATGCAACTGCCGAGCATGCCGGAACCTCCTGCTCAACTCGCTGTAACCACCTGCCGGGGACGCCAAAATCACCTGTCAGCTAGGCCAGAACCACGTGGCGGACTCTATGGAATCACCCGCCGGGCATGCCGGAACCAGCTCTCAGACGTGCCAGAAGCACGTGCCGGACACGCCGGAACCACCTACTAGAGAGACCGGAACCACCTGCCAGACCCGCCTGAACCACCTGCTGAGTACGCTGGAACAACCTGCTCTACTCGCTGGAGCCACCTGCTGGACACGCCAAAATCACCTGATGGCTACGCCAGCACCACTCGGCAGACAAGCCAGAATCACCTGCAGGGTATGCCGGAACCACCTCTCAGACGTGCCAGAACCCCTTGTCGGACACTCCGGAATCACCTGTCAGGCATGCCGGAACCACCTCTCGAGCGTGCCAGAATGACGTGCCAGAGACACCGGATGCACCTGCCGAGCACGCCGGAACCTCCTCTTCGACTCGCCGGAACCACCAGCCAGAGACGCCAAAATCCCCTGCCAGGTAGGCCAGAATCACATGGCGGACGCTCCGGAATCTCCCGCCGGGAAGGTAGGAACCACCTCTCAAACATACTGGAAGCACGTGCCGGACATGCCGGCACCACGTACTGGACAGACCAGAAACACCTGCCGGACCTGCCTGAACCACCTGCTGAGCACACCGGAACAACTTGCTCGACTCGCTGGAGCCACCTGCTGGACACCCCAAAATCACCAGCCAGCTATGCCAGAACCACTTGCCGTACACTCCGGAATCACCTGCTGGTTACACCAGAGCCACTTGGTGGACAATCCAGAATCACCTGCCGGACATGCCAGAACCACCTGTCACACATGCCGGAACCACGTGCCTGACACGCCGGAACCACCTCGCGGACAGACCGGAACCACCTACCAGACATGCCTGAACCACCTGCCGAGCATGCCGGAACCACCTGCCGGACACGCCAAAATCACCTGCGGGCTAGGCCAGAACCACTTGTAGGACTCTCCTGGAGCACCTGCCGGGCATGCGGGAACCACCTCTCAGACGTGCCAGAACCACGTGCGGCACATGACGGAACCCATTACCGGACAGACCGGAACCACCTGCTGGACACGCCAGAATCACCTGCCAAGAACACCGGAACCACCTGAACAGCTCGCCAGAAACACCTGCCGGACATGCCAAAATCACCTGCCGGCTACACCAGAACCTCTTGCCGGACACTCCGGAATCACCTGCCAGACATGATGCAACCAAATGTCAGACGTGCCAGAACCACGTGCCAGAGACACCGGATGCAACTGCCGAGCATGCCGGAACCTCCTGCTCAACTCGCTGTAACCACCTGCCGGGGACGCCAAAATCACCTGTCAGCTAGGCCAGAACCACGTGGCGGACTCTATGGAATCACCCGCCGGGCATGCCGGAACCAGCTCTCAGACGTGCCAGAAGCACGTGCCGGACACGCCGGAACCACCTACTAGAGAGACCGGAACCACCTGCCAGACCCGCCTGAACCACCTGCTGAGTACGCTGGAACAACCTGCTCTACTCGCTGGAGCCACCTGCTGGACACGCCAAAATCACCTGATGGCTACGCCAGCACCACTCGGCAGACAAGCCAGAATCACCTGCAGGGTATGCCGGAACCACCTCTCAGACGTGCCAGAACCCCTTGTCGGACACTCCGGAATCACCTGTCAGGCATGCCGGAACCACCTCTCGAGCGTGCCAGAATGACGTGCCAGAGACACCGGATGCACCTGCCGAGCACGCCGGAACCTCCTGTTCGACTCGCCGGAACCACCAGCCAGAGACGCCAAAATCCCCTGCCAGGTAGGCCAGAATCACATGGCGGACGCTCCGGAATCTCCCGCCGGGAAGGTAGGAACCACCTCTCAAACATACTGGAAGCACGTGCCGGACATGCCGGCACCACGTACTGGACAGACCAGAAACACCTGCCGGACCTGCCTGAACCACCTGCTGAGCACACCGGAACAACTTGCTCGACTCGCTGGAGCCACCTGCTGGACACCCCAAAATCACCAGCCAGCTATGCCAGAACCACTTGCCGTACACTCCGGAATCACCTGCTGGTTACACCAGAGCCACTTGGTGGACAATCCAGAATCACCTGCCGGACATGCCAGAACCACCTGTCACACATGCCGGAACCACGTGCCTGACACGCCGGAACCACCTCGCGGACAGACCGGAACCACCTACCAGACATGCCTGAACCACCTGCCGAGCATGCCGGAACCACCTGCCGGACACGCCAAAATCACCTGCGGGCTAGGCCAGAACCACTTGTAGGACTCTCCTGGAGCACCTGCCGGGCATGCGGGAACCACCTCTCAGACGTGCCAGAACCACGTGCGGCACATGACGGAACCCATTACCGGACAGACCGGAACCACCAGCTGGACACGCCAGAATCACCTGCCAAGAACACCGGAACCACCTGAACAGCTCGCCAGAAACACCTGCCGGACATGCCAAAATCACCTGCCGGCTACACCAGAACCTCTTGCCGGACACTCCGGAATAACCTGCCCTGCATGCCAGAACCACCTCTCAGAAGTGCCAGAAGCACGTGCTGGACATGCCGGAACAACCTATCGGACAGAACGGAACAACCTGCCGGACACACCAAAATCACCTGCGGGCTACGCCAGAACCACTTGGAGGACTCTCCGGGAAAACCTGCCGGGCATGCTGGAACCACCTCTCAGACGTGCCTGAACCACGTGGCGGACACTCCGGAAACGCATGTCGGGCCGGCCGGAACCACCTCTCAGACGTGCCAGAACCTCATGCCGGACACCCCAGAACCACCTGCTGGACAGACCGGAAACACCTGCCGGACACGCCGGAACCACATGTTCGACTCGCTGGAACCACATTCTGGACATGGCAAAATCACCTGCCGCCTATGCCAGAACCGCTTGGCGAACACTCCGGAATCACCTGTCAGGCATGCCGGAACCACCTCTCAGACATGCCAGAACCACATGCCAATGACACCGGAAGCACCTGCCGAGCATGCCGGAAGCACCTGCTCGACTCGCCAGAACCACCTGTCGGACACGCCAAAATCACCTGCCGGCTACGCCACAGCCAGTTGGTGAACACTCCGGAAACACCTGCCGGGCTGGCTGGAACCACCTGCCAGTCACGCCAACATCACCTGCCAGCTACGCCAGAACCACTTGGCGGAGACTCCAGAAACACCTGTTGGGCCAGCCGGAACCACCTCTCAGACGTGCCAGAACCATGTGCCTGAGATGCTGGAACCACACCCCGAACAGACCGAAACCACCTGCCAGACCCAACTGAACCACCTGCTAAGCACGCAGGATCAACCTGCTCGCCTCGCCGGAACCACATGCCGGGCGCAGCGGAAGCACCTGCCGAGCGCGCCGGAGCCACCTGCTCGCCTCGCCGGAACCACCTGCCCGGCGCGCCGGAGCCACCTGCTCGCCTCGCCGGAACCTCCTGCCAGGCCCAGCAGAAGCACCTGCCGGGCGCGCCGGAGCCACCTGCTCGCCTCGCCGGAACCACCTGCCGGGTGCAGGGGAAGCACCTGCCGAGCGCGCCGGAGCCACCTGCTGGCCTCGCCGGAACAACCTGCCGGGCCCAGCGGAAGCACGTGCCAAGCACGCCGGAGCCACCTGCTCGCCTCGCCGGAACCAACTGCCGGGCCCAGCGGAAGCACCTGCCGAGCGCGCCGGAGCCACCTGCTCGCCTCGCCGGAACCACGCGCCGGGCCCCAACCCTATCCCTAACCCTAACCCTATCCCCAAACCCTAACCCTAACCCTAACCCCTAACCCTAAGCCTAACCCTAAACCCTAACCCAACCGTAACCCTAACCCTAACCCTACCCCTAACCCTAACCCCTAACCCCAAACCCTAAACCCTAACCCTAACCGTAACCCTAACCCTATCCCTAACCCTAACCTGACGGACAGGCTGGAACCAGCTGCTCAACTCGCCGGAACCACCTGCCAGACATGCCAGAACCACCTGCCGAGCACGCCGGAGCCACCTGCTGGACTCACCAGAACCACCTGCCTGACAGGCCAAAATCAACAGCTGGCTATGAGAGAACCACCTGGCAGTCAATCCGCAATAACCTGCCAGGCATGCAGGAACCACCTCTCAGACGTAAGAGAACCACGTGCCGGACACGCTGGAACCACGTCCTGGACAGACTGGAACCACCTGCCGGACATGCCTGGACCACCTGCCGAGCACGCCGGAACCACCTGCTCGACTCGCAGGACCCATGTGCCAGACACGCCAAAATGAACTGCCGGCTACACCAGAACCACTTACCGGACACTCCGGAATAACCTGCCCGGCATGCCAGAACCACCTCTCAGAAGTGCCAGAAGCACGTGCTGGACATGCCGGAACAACCTATCGGACAGAACGGAACAACCTGCCGGACACACCAAAATCACCTGCGGGCTACGCCAGAACCACTTGGAGGACTCTCCGGGAAAACCTGCCGGGCATGCTGGAACCACCTCTCAGACGTGCCTGAACCACGTGGCGGACACTCCGGAAACGCATGTCAGGCCGGCCAGAACCACCTCTCAGACGTGCCAGAACCTCATGCCGGACACCCCAGAACCACCTGCTGGACAGACCGGAAACACCTGCCGGACACGCCGGAACCACATGTTCAACTCGCTGGAACCACATTCTGGACATGGCAAAATCACCTGCCGCCTATGCCAGAACCGCTTGGCGAACACTCCGGAATCACCTGTCAGGCATGCCGGAACCACCTCTCAGACATGCCAGAACCGCATGCCAATGACACCGGAAGCACCTGCCGAGCATGCCGGAAGCACCTGCTCGACTCTCCAGAACCACCTGTCGGACACGCCAAAATCACCTGCCGGCTACGCCACAGCCAGTTGGTGAACACTCCGGAAACACCTGCCGGGCTGGCTGGAACCACCTGCCAGTCACGCCAACATCACCTGCCAGCTACGCCAGAACCACTTGGCGGAGACTCCAGAAACACCTTCTGGGCCAGCCGGAACCACCTCTCAGACGTGCCAGAACCATGTGCCTGAGATGCTGGAACCACACCCCGAACAGACCGAAACCACCTGCCAGACCCAACTGAACCACCTGCCGAGCACGCAGGAACAACCTGCTCGCCTCACCGGAACCACCTGCCGGGCGCAGCGGAAGCACCTGCCGAGCGCGCCGGAGCCACATGCTCGCCTCGCCGGAAACAACTGCCCGGCGCGCCGGAGCCACCTGCTCGCCTCGCCGAAACCACCTGCCGGGCCCAGCGGAAGCACGTGCCAAGCACGCAGGAGCCACCTGCTCGCCTCGCCGGAACCACCTGCCGGGCCCAGCGGAAGCACCTGCCGAGCGCGCCGGAGCCACCTGCTCGCCTCGCCGGAACCACCTGCCGGGCGCAGCGGAAGCACCTGCCGAGCGCGCCGGAGCCACCTGCTCGCCTCGCCGGAACCACCTGCCGGGTGCAGCGGAAGCACCTGCCGGGCGCGCCGGAGCCACCTGCTCGCCTCGCCGGAACCACCTGCTGGGCCCAGCGGAAGCACGTGCCAAGCATGCCGGAGCCACCTGCTCGCCTCGCCGGAACCACCTGCCGGGCCCAGCGGAAGCACCTGCCGGGCGCGCCGGAGCCACCTGCTCGCATCGGCGGAACCACGTGCCGGGCCCTAACACTAACACTAACCCTAACCCTATCCCCAAACCCTAACCCTAACCCTAACCCCTAACCCTAAGCCTAACCCTAAACCCTAACCCAACCGTAACCCTAACCCTAACCCTACCCCTAACCCTAACCCCTAACCCCAAACCCTAAACCCTAACCCTAACCGTAACCCTAACCCTATCCCTAACCCTAACCTGACGGACAGGCTGGAACCAGCTGCTCAACTCGCCGGAACCACCTGCCAGACATGCCAGAACCACCTGCCGAGCACGCCGGAGCCACCTGCTGGACTCACCAGAACCACCTGCCTGACAGGCCAAAATCAACAGCTGGCTATGAGAGAACCACCTGGCAGACAATCCGCAATAACCTGCCAGGCATGCAGGAACCACCTCTCAGACGTAAGAGAACCATGTGCCGGACACGCTGGAACCACGTCCTGGACAGACTGGAACCACCTGCCGGACATGCCTGGACCACCTGCCGAGCACGCCGGAACCACCTGCTCGACTCGCAGGACCCATGTGCCAGACACGCCAAAATGAACTGCCGGCTACACCAGAACCACTTACCGGACACTCCGGAATAACCTGCCCGGCATGCCAGAACCACCTCTCAGAAGTGCCAGAAGCACGTGCTGGACATGCCGGAACAACCTATCGGACAGAACGGAACAACCTGCCGGACACACCAAAATCACCTGCGGGCTACGCCAGAACCACTTGGAGGACTCTCCGGGAAAACCTGCCGGGCATGCTGGAACCACCTCTCAGACGTGCCTGAACCACGTGGCGGACACTCCGGAAACGCATGTCGGGCCGGCCGGAACCACCTCTCAGACGTGCCAGAACCTCATGCCGGACACCCCAGAACCACCTGCTGGACCGACCGGAAACACCTGCCGGACACGCCGGAACCACATGTTCGACTCGCTGGAACCACATTCTGGACATGGCAAAATCACCTGCCGCCTATGCCAGAACCGCTTGGCGAACACTCCGGAATCACCTGTCAGGCATGCCGGAACCACCTCTCAGACCTGCCAGAACCACATGCCAATGACACCGGAAGAACCTGCCGAGGATGCCGGAAGCACCTGCTCGACTCGCCAGAACCACCTGTCGGACACGCCAAAATCACCTGCCGGCTACGCCACAGCCAGTTGGTGAACACTCCGGAAACACCTGCCGGGCTGGCTGGAACCACCTGCCAGTCACGCCAACATCACCTGCCAGCTACGCCAGAACCACTTGGCGGAGACTCCAGAAACACCTGTTGGGCCAGCCGGAACCACCTCTCAGACGTGCCAGAACCATGTGCCTGAGATGCTGGAACCACACCCCGAACAGACCGAAACCACCTGCCAGACCCAACTGAACCACCTGCCTAGCACGCAGGAACAACCTGCTCGCCTCGCTGGAACCACCTGCCGGGCGCAGCGGAAGCACCTGCCGAGCGCGCCGGAGCCACCTGCTCGCGTCGCCGGAACCACGTGCCGGGCCCTAACCCTAACCCTAACCCTAACCCTATCCCCAAACCCTAACCCTAACCCTAACCCCTAACCCTAAGCCTAACCCTAAACCCTAACCCAACCGTAACCCTAACCCTAACCCTACCCCTAACCCTAACCCCTAACCCCAAACCCTAAACCCTAACCCTAACCGTAACCCTAACCCTATCCCTAACCCTAACCTGACGGACAGGCTGGAACCAGCTGCTCAACTCGCCGGAACCACCTGCCAGACATGCCAGAACCACCTGCCGAGCACGCCGGAGCCACCTGCTGGACTCACCAGAACCACCTGCCTGACAGGCCAAAATCAACAGCTGGCTATGAGAGAACCACCTGGCAGACAATCCGCAATAACCTGCCAGGCATGCAGGAACCACCTCTCAGACGTAAGAGAACCACGTGCCGGACACGCTGGAACCACGTCCTGGACAGACTGGAACCACCTGCCGGACATGCCTGGACCACCTGCCGAGCACGCCGGAACCACCTGCTCGACTCGCAGGACCCATGTGCCAGACACGCCAAAATGAACTGCCGGCTACACCAGAACCACTTACCGGACACTCCGGAATAACCTGCCCGGCATGCCAGAACCACCTCTCAGAAGTGCCAGAAGCACGTGCTGGACATGCCGGAACAACCTATCGGACAGAACGGAACAACCTGCCGGACACACCAAAATCACCTGCGGGCTACGCCAGAACCACTTGGAGGACTCTCCGGGAAAACCTGCCGGGCATGCTGGAACCACCTCTCAGACGTGCCTGAACCACGTGGCGGACACTCTGGAAACGCATGTCGGGCCGGCCGGAACCACCTCTCAGACGTGCCAGAACCTCATGCCGGACACCCCAGAACCACCTGCTGGACAGACCGGAAACACCTGCCGGACACGCCGGAACCACATGTTCGACTCGCTGGAACCACATTCTGGACATGGCAAAATCACCTGCCGCCTATGCCAGAACCGCTTGGCGAACACTCCGGAATCACCTGTCAGGCATGCCGGAACCACCTCTCAGACCTGCCAGAACCACATGCCAATGACACCGGAAGCACCTGCCGAGCATGCCGGAAGCACCTGCTCGACTCGCCAGAACCACCTGTCGGACACGCCAAAATCACCTGCCGGCTACGCCACAGCCAGTTGGTGAACACTCCGGAAACACCTGCCGGGCTGGCTGGAACCACCTGCCAGCTACGCCAGAACCACTTGGCGGAGACTCCAGAAACACCTGTTGGGCCAGCCGGAACCACCTCTCAGACGTGCCAGAACCATGTGCCTGAGATGCTGGAACCACACCCCGAACAGACCGAAACCACCTGCCAGACCCAACTGAACCACCTGCCGAGCATGCAGGAACAACCTGCTCGCCTCGCCGGAACCACCTGCCGGGCGCAGCGGAAGCACCTGCCGAGCGCGCCGGAGCCACCTGCTCGCCTCGCCGGAAACACCAGCCGGGCCCAGCGGAAGCACCTGCCGAGCGCGCCGGAGCCACCTGCTCGCCTCGCCGGAACCACCTGCCCGGCGCGCCGGAGCCACCTGCTCGCCTCGCCGGAACCACCTGCCGGGCGCAGCGGAAGCACCTGCCGGGCACGCCGGAGCCACCTGCTTGGCTCGCCCGAACCACCTGCCAGGCCCTAACCCTAACCTTAACCCTAACCCTATCCCCAAACCCTAACCCTAACCCTAACCCCTAACCCTAAGCCTAACCCTAAACCCTAACCCAACCGTAACCCTAACCCTACCCCTACCCCTAACCCTAACCCCTAACCCCAAACCCTAAACCCTAACCCTAACCGTAACCCTAACCCTATCCCTAACCCTAACCTGACGGACAGGCTGGAACCAGCTGCTCCACTCGCCGGAACCACCTGACAGACATGCCAGAACCACCTGCCGAGCACGCCGGAGCCACCTGCTGGACTCACCAGAACCACCTGCCTGACAGGCCAAAATCAACAGCTGGCTATGAGAGAACCACTTGGCAGAAAATCCGCAATAACCTGCCAGGCATGCAGGAACCACCTCTCAGACGTAAGAGAACCACGTGCCGGACACGCTGGAACCACGTCCTGGACAGACTGGAACCACCTGCCGGACATGCCTGGACCACCTGCCGAGCACGCTGGAACCACCTGCTCGACTCGCAGGACCCATGTGCCAGACACGCCAAAATGAACTGCCGGCTACACCAGAACCACTTACCGGACACTCCGGAATAACCTGCCCGGCATGCCAGAACCACCTCTCAGAAGTGCCAGAAGCACGTGCTGGACATGCCGGAACAACCTATCGGACAGAACGGAACAACCTGCCGGACACACCAAAATCACCTGCGGGCTACGCCAGAACCAATTGGAGGACTCTCCGGGAAAACCTGCCGGGCATGCTGGAACCACCTCTCAGACGTGCCTGAACCACGTGGCGGACACTCCGGAAACGCATGTCGGGCCGGCCGGAACCACCTCTCAGATGTGCCAGAACCTCATTCCGGACACCCCAGAACCACCTGCTGGACAGACCGGAAACACCTGCCGGACACGCCGGAACCACATGTTCGACTCGCTGGAACCACATTCTGGACATGGCAAAATCACCTGCCGCCTATGCCAGAACCGCTTGGCGAACACTCCGGAATCACCTGTCAGGCATGCCGGAACCACCTCTCAGACATGCCAGAACCACATGCCAATGACACCGGAAGCACCTGCCGAGCATGCCGGAAGCACCTGCTCGACTCGCCAGAACCACCTGTCGGACACGCCAAAATCACCTGCCGGCTACGCCACAGCCAGTTGGTGAACACTCCGGAAACACCTGCCGGGCTGGCTGGAACGACCTGCCAGCTACGCCAGAACCACTTGGCGGAGACTCCAGAAACACCTGTTGGGCCAGCCGGAACCACCTCTCAGACGTGCCAGAACCATGTGCCTGAGATGCTGGAACCACACCCCGAACAGACCGAAACCACCTGCCAGACCCAACTGAACCACCTGCCGAGCATGCAGGAACAACCTGCTCGCCTCGCCGGAACCACCTGCCGGGCCCAGCGGAAGCACCTGCCGAGCGCGCCGGAGCCACCTGCTCGCCTCGCCGGAAACACCAGCCGGGCCCAGCGGAAGCACCTGCCGAGCGCGCCGGAGCCACCTGCTCGCCTCGCCGGAACCACCTGCCCGGCGCGCCGGAGCCACCTGCTCGCCTCGCCGGAACCACCTGCCGGGCGCAGCGGAAGCACCTGCCGGGCACGCCGGAGCCACCTGCTTGGCTCGCCCGAACCACCTGCCAGGCCCTAACCCTAACCTTAACCCTAACCCTATCCCCAAACCCTAACCCTAACCCTAACCCCTAACCCTAAGCCTAATCCTAAACCCTAACCCAACCGTAACCCTAACCCTAACCCTACCCCTAACCCTAACCCCTAACCCCAAACCCTAAACCCTAACCCTAACCGTAACCCTAACCCTATCCCTAACCCTAACCTGACGGACAGGCTGGAACCAGCTGCTCCACTCGCCGGAACCACCTGACAGACATGCCAGAACCACCTGCTGAGCACGCCGGAGCCACCTGCTGGACTCACCAGAACCACCTGCCTGACAGGCCAAAATCAACAGCTGGCTATGAGAGAACCACTTGGCAGAAAATCCGCAATAACCTGCCAGGCATGCAGGAACCACCTCTCAGACGTAAGAGAACCACGTGCCGGACACGCTGGAACCACGTCCTGGACAGACTGGAACCACCTGCCGGACATGCCTGGACCACCTGCCGAGCACGCTGGAACCACCTGCTCGACTCGCAGGACCCATGTGCCAGACACGCCAAAATGAACTGCCGGCTACACCAGAACCACTTACCGGACACTCCGGAATAACCTGCCCGGCATGCCAGAACCACCTCTCAGAAGTGCCAGAAGCACGTGCTGGACATGCCGGAACAACCTATCGGACAGAACGGAACAACCTGCCGGACACACCAAAATCACCTGCGGGCTACGCCAGAACCAATTGGAGGACTCTCCGGGAAAACCTGCCGGGCATGCTGGAACCACCTCTCAGACGTGCCTGAACCACGTGGCGGACACTCCGGAAACGCATGTCGGGCCGGCCGGAACCACCTCTCAGATGTGCCAGAACCTCATTCCGGACACCCCAGAACCACCTGCTGGACAGACCGGAAACACCTGCCGGACACGCCGGAACCACATGTTCGACTCGCTGGAACCACATTCTGGACATGGCAAAATCACCTGCCGCCTATGCCAGAACCGCTTGGCGAACACTCCGGAATCACCTGTCAGGCATGCCGGAACCACCTCTCAGACATGCCAGAACCACATGCCAATGACACCGGAAGCACCTGCCGAGCATGCCGGAAGCACCTGCTCGACTCGCCAGAACCACCTGTCGGACACGCCAAAATCACCTGCCGGCTACGCCACAGCCAGTTGGTGAACACTCCGGAAACACCTGCCGGGCTGGCTGGAACGACCTGCCAGCTACGCCAGAACCACTTGGCGGAGACTCCAGAAACACCTGTTGGGCCAGCCGGAACCACCTCTCAGACGTGCCAGAACCATGTGCCTGAGATGCTGGAACCACACCCCGAACAGACCGAAACCACCTGCCAGACCCAACTGAACCACCTGCCGAGCATGCAGGAACAACCTGCTCGCCTCGCCGGAACCACCTGCCGGGCCCAGCGGAAGCACCTGCCGAGCGCGCCGGAGCCACCTGCTCGCCTCGCCGGAAACACCAGCCGGGCCCAGCGGAAGCACCTGCCGAGCGCGCCGGAGCCACCTGCTCGCCTCGCCGGAACCACCTGCCCGGCGCGCCGGAGCCACCTGCTCGCCTCGCCGGAACCACCTGCCGGGCGCAGCGGAAGCACCTGCCGGGCACGCCGGAGCCACCTGCTTGGCTCGCCCGAACCACCTGCCAGGCCCTAACCCTAACCTTAACCCTAACCCTATCCCCAAACCCTAACCCTAACCCTAACCCCTAACCCTAAGCCTAATCCTAAACCCTAACCCAACCGTAACCCTAACCCTAACCCTACCCCTAACCCTAACCCCTAACCCCAAACCCTAAACCCTAACCCTAACCGTAACCCTAACCCTATCCCTAACCCTAACCTGACGGACAGGCTGGAACCAGCTGCTCCACTCGCCGGAACCACCTGACAGACATGCCAGAACCACCTGCTGAGCACGCCGGAGCCACCTGCTGGACTCACCAGAACCACCTGCCTGACAGGCCAAAATCAACAGCTGGCTATGAGAGAACCACTTGGCAGAAAATCCGCAATAACCTGCCAGGCATGCAGGAACCACCTCTCAGACGTAAGAGAACCACGTGCCGGACACGCTGGAACCACGTCCTGGACAGACTGGAACCACCTGCCGGACATGCCTGGACCACCTGCCGAGCACGCCGGAACCACCTGCTCGACTCGCAGGACCCATGTGCCAGACACGCCAAAATGAACTGCCGGCTACACCAGAACCACTTACCGGACACTCCGGAATAACCTGCCCGGCATGCCAGAACCACCTCTCAGAAGTGCCAGAAGCACGTGCTGGACATGCCGGAACAACCTATCGGACAGAACGGAACAACCTGCCGGACACACCAAAATCACCTGCGGGCTACGCCAGAACCAATTGGAGGACTCTCCGGGAAAACCTGCCGGGCATGCTGGAACCACCTCTCAGACGTGCCTGAACCACGTGGCGGACACTCCGGAAACGCATGTCGGGCCGGCCGGAACCACCTCTCAGATGTGCCAGAACCTCATTCCGGACACCCCAGAACCACCTGCTGGACAGACCGGAAACACCTGCCGGACACGCCGGAACCACATGTTCGACTCGCTGGAACCACATTCTGGACATGGCAAAATCACCTGCCGCCTATGCCAGAACCGCTTGGCGAACACTCCGGAATCACCTGTCAGGCATGCCGGAACCACCTCTCAGACCTGCCAGAACCACATGCCAATGACACCGGAAGCACCTGCCGAGCATGCCGGAAGCACCTGCTCGACTCGCCAGAACCACCTGTCGGACACGCCAAAATCACCTGCCGGCTACGCCACAGCCAGTTGGTGAACACTCCGGAAACACCTGCCGGGCTGGCTGGAACCACCTGCCAGTCACGCCAACATCACCTGCCAGCTACGCCAGAACCACTTGGCGGAGACTCCAGAAACACCTGTTGGGCCAGCCGGAACCACCTCTCAGACGTGCCAGAACCATGTGCCTGAGATGCTGGAACCACACCCCGAACAGACCGAAACCACCTGCCAGACCCAACTGAACCACCTGCCAAGCACGCAGGAACAACCTGCTCGCCTCGCCGGAACCACCTGCCGGGCGCAGCGGAAGCACCTGCCGAGCGCGCCGGAGCCACCTGCTCGCCTCGCCGGAACCACCTGCCCGGCGCGCCGGAGCCACCTGCTCGCCTCGCCGGAACCACCTGCCAGTCCCAGCAGAAGCACCTGCCGGGCGCGCCGGATCCACCTGCTCGCCTCACCGGAACCACCTGCCGGGTGCAGCGGAAGCACCTGCCGAGCGCGCCGGAGCCACCTGCTCGCCTCGCCGGAACCACCTGCCGGGCCCAGCGGAAGCACGTGCCAAGCACGCCGGAGCCACCTGCTCGCCTCGCCGGAACCACCTGCCGGGCCCAGCGGAAGCACCTGCCGAGCGGGCCGGAGCCACCTGCTCGCCTCGCCGGAACCATGTGCCGGGCCCTAACCCTAACCCTAACCCTAACCCTATCCCCAAACCCTAACCCTAACCCTAACCCCTAACCCTAAGCCTAACCCTAAACCCTAACCCAACCGTAACCCTAACCCTAACCCTAACCCCTAACCCTAAGCCTAACCCAAACCCTAACCCAACCGTAACCCTAACCCTAACCCTACCCCTAACCCTAACCCCTAACCCCAAACCCTAAACCCTAACCCTAACCGTAACCCTAACCCTATCCCTAACCCTAACCTGACGGACAGGCTGGAACCAGCTGCTCAACTCGCCGGAACCACCTGCCAGACATGCCAGAACCACCTGCCGAGCACGCCGGAGCCACCTGCTGGACTCACCAGAACCACCTGCCTGACAGGCCAAAATCAACAGCTGGCTATGAGAGAACCACCTGGCAGACAATCCGCAATAACCTGCCAGGCATGCAGGAACCACCTCTCAGACGTAAGAGAACCACGTGCCGGACACGCTGGAACCACGTCCTGGACAGACTGGAACCACCTGCCGGACATGCCTGGACCACCTGCCGAGCACGCCGGAACCACCTGCTCGACTCGCAGGACCCATGTGCCAGACACGCCAAAATGAACTGCCGGCTACACCAGAACCACTTACCGGACACTCCGGAATAACCTGCCCGGCATGCCAGAACCACCTCTCAGAAGTGCCAGAAGCACGTGCTGGACATGCCGGAACAACCTATCGGACAGAACGGAACAACCTGCCGGACACACCAAAATCACCTGCGGGCTACGCCAGAACCACTTGGAGGACTCTCCGGGAAAACCTGCCGGGCATGCTGGAACCACCTCTCAGACGTGCCTGAACCACGTGGCGGACACTCCGGAAACGCATGTCGGGCCGGCCGGAACCACCTCTCAGACGTGCCAGAACCTCATGCCGGACACCCCAGAACCACCTGCTGGACAGACCGGAAACACCTGCCGGACACGCCGGAACCACATGTTCGACTCGCTGGAACCACATTCTGGACATGGCAAAATCACCTGCCGCCTATGCCAGAACCGCTTGGCGAACACTCCGGAATCACCTGTCAGGCATGCCGGAACCACCTCTCAGACCTGCCAGAACCACATGCCAATGACACCGGAAGCACCTGCCGAGCATGCCGGAAGCACCTGCTCGACTCGCCAGAACCACCTGTCGGACACGCCAAAATCACCTGCCGGCTACGCCACAGCCAGTTGGTGAACACTCCGGAAACACCTGCCGGGCTGGCTGGAACCACCTGCCAGCTACGCCAGAACCACTTGGCGGAGACTCCAGAAACACCTGTTGGGCCAGCCGGAACCACCTCTCAGACGTGCCAGAACCATGTGCCTGAGATGCTGGAACCACACCCCGAACAGACCGAAACCACCTGCCAGACCCAACTGAACCACCTGCCGAGCACACAGGAACAACCTGCTCGCCTCGCCGGAACCACCTGCCGGGCGCAGCGGGAGCACCTGCCGAGCGCGCCGGAGCCACCTGCTCGCCTCGCCGGAACCACCTGCCCGGCGCGCCGGAGCCACCTGCTCGCCTCGCCGGAACCACCTGCCGGGCCCTGCGGAAGCACCTGCCGAGCGCGCCGGAGCCACCTGCTCGCCTCGCCGGAACCACCTGCCGGGCCCAGCGGAAGCACCTGCCGGGCACGCCGGAGCCACCTGCTCGGCTCGCCTGAACCACCTGCCGGGCCCTAACCCTAACCCTAACCCTAACCCTATCCCCAAACCCTAACCCTAACCCTAACCCCTAACCCTAAGCCTAACCCTAAACCCTAACCCAACCGTAACCCTAACCCTAACCCTACCCCTAACCCTAACCCCTAACCCCAAACCCTAAACCCTAACCCTAACCGTAACCCTAACCCTATCCCTAACCCTAACCTGACGGACAGGCTGGAACCAGCTGCTCAACTCGCCGGAACCACCTGCCAGACATGCCAGAACCACCTGCCGAGCACGCCGGAGCCACCTGCTGGACTCACCAGAACCACCTGCCTGACAGGCCAAAATCAACAGCTGGCTATGAGAGAACCACCTGGCAGACAATCCGCAATAACCTGCCAGGCATGCAGGAACCACCTCTCAGACGTAAGAGAACCACGTGCCGGACACGCTGGAACCACGTCCTGGACAGACTGGAACCACCTGCCGGACATGCCTGGACCACCTGCCGAGCACGCCGGAACCACCTGCTCGACTCGCAGGACCCATGTGCCAGACACGCCAAAATGAACTGCCGGCTACACCAGAACCACTTACCGGACACTCCGGAATAACCTGCCCGGCATGCCAGAACCACCTCTCAGAAGTGCCAGAGGCACGTGCTGGACATGCCGGAACAACCTATCGGACAGAACGGAACAACCTGCCGGACACACCAAAATCACCTGCGGGCTACGCCAGAACCACTTGGAGGACTCTCCGGGAAAACCTGCCGGGCATGCTGGAACCACCTCTCAGACGTGCCAGAACCTCATGCCGGACACGCCGGAACCACATGTTCGACTCGCTGGAACCACATTCTGGACATGGCAAAATCACCTGCCGCCTATGCCAGAACCGCTTGGCGAACACTCCGGAATCACCTGTCAGGCATGCCGGAACCACCTCTCAGACCTGCCAGAACCACATGCCAATGACACCGGAAGCACCTGCCGAGCATGCCGGAAGCACCTGCTCGACTCGCCAGAACCACCTGTCGGACACGCCAAAATCACCTGCCGGCTACGCCACAGCCAGTTGGTGAACACTCCGGAAACACCTGCCGGGCTGGCTGGAACCACCTGCCAGTCACGCCAACATCACCTGCCAGCTACGCCAGAACCACTTGGCGGAGACTCCAGAAACACCTGTTGGGCCAGCCGGAACCACCTCTCAGACGTGCCAGAACCATGTGCCTGAGATGCTGGAACCACACCCCGAACAGACCGAAACCACCTGCCAGACCCAAATGAACCACCTGCCGAGCACGCAGGAACAACCTGCTCGCCTCGCCGGAACCACCTGCCGGGCGCAGCGGAAGCACCTGCCGAGCGCGCCGGAGCCACCTGCTCGCCTCGCCGGAACCACGTGCCGGGCCCTAACCCTAACCCTAACCCTAACCCTAACCCTAACCCTAACCCTAACCCTAACCCTAACCCTAACCACCTGCCGGGCCCTAACCCTAACCCTAACCCTAACCCTATCCCCAAACCCTAACCCTAACCCTAACCCCTAACCCTAAGCCTAACCCTAAACCCTAACCCAACCGTAACCCTAACCCTAACCCTAACCCCTAACCCTAAGCCTAACCCAAACCCTAACCCAACCGTAACCCTAACCCTAACCCTACCCCTAACCCTAACCCCTAACCCCAAACCCTAAACCCTAACCCTAACCGTAACCCTAACCCTATCCCTAACCCTAACCTGACGGACAGGCTGGAACCAGCTGCTCAACTCGCCGGAACCACCTGCCAGACATGCCAGAACCACCTGCCGAGCACGCCGGAGCCACCTGCTGGACTCACCAGAACCACCTGCCTGACAGGCCAAAATCAACAGCTGGCTATGAGAGAACCACCTGGCAGACAATCCGCAATAACCTGCCAGGCATGCAGGAACCACCTCTCAGACGTAAGAGAACCACGTGCCGGACACGCTGGAACCACGTCCTGGACAGACTGGAACCACCTGCCGGACATGCCTGGACCACCTGCCGAGCACGCCGGAACCACCTGCTCGACTCGCAGGACCCATGTGCCAGACACGCCAAAATGAACTGCCGGCTACACCAGAACCACTTACCGGACACTCCGGAATAACCTGCCCGGCATGCCAGAACCACCTCTCAGAAGTGCCAGAAGCACGTGCTGGACATGCCGGAACAACCTATCGGACAGAACGGAACAACCTGCCGGACACACCAAAATCACCTGCGGGCTACGCCAGAACCACTTGGAGGACTCTCCGGGAAAACCTGCCGGGCATGCTGGAACCACCTCTCAGACGTGCCTGAACCACGTGGCGGACACTCCGGAAACGCATGTCGGGCCGGCCGGAACCACCTCTCAGACGTGCCAGAACCTCATGCCGGACACCCCAGAACCACCTGCTGGACAGACCGGAAACAACTGCCGGACACGCCGGAACCACATGTTCGACTCGCTGGAACCACATTCTGGACATGGCAAAATCACCTGCTGCCTATGCCAGAACCGCTTGGCGAACACTCCGGAATCACCTGTCAGGCATGCCGGAACCACCTCTCAGACCTGCCAGAACCACATGCCAATGACACCGGAAGCACCTGCCGAGCATGCCGGAAGCACCTGCTCGACTCGCCAGAACCACCTGTCGGACACGCCAAAATCACCTGCCGGCTACGCCACAGCCAGTTGGTGAACACTCCGGAAACACCTGCCGGGCTGGCTGGAACCACCTGCCAGCTACGCCAGAACCACTTGGCGGAGACTCCAGAAACACCTGTTGGGCCAGCCGGAACCACCTCTCAGACGTGCCAGAACCATGTGCCTGAGATGCTGGAACCACACCCCGAACAGACCGAAACCACCTGCCAGACCCAACTGAACCACCTGCCGAGCACGCAGGAACAACCTGCTCGCCTCGCCGGAACCACCTGCCGGGCCCAGCGGAAGCACCTGCCGAGCGCGCCGGAGCCACCTGCTCGCGTCGCCGGAACCACGTGCCGGGCCCTAACCCTAACCCTAACCCTATCCCCAAACCCTAACCCCAACCCTAACCCCTAACCCTAAGCCTAACCCTAAACCCTAACCCAACCGTAACCCTAACCCTAACCCTACCCCTAACCCTAACCCCTAACCCCAAACCCTAAACCCTAACCCTAACCGTAACCCTAACCCTATCCCTAACCCTAACCTGACGGACAGGCTGGAACCAGCTGCTCAACTCGCCGGAACCACCTGCCAGACATGCCAGAACCACCTGCCGAGCACGCCGGAGCCACCTGCTGGACTCACCAGAACCACCTGCCTGACAGGCCAAAATCAACAGCTGGCTATGAGAGAACCACCTGGCAGACAATCCGCAATAACCTGCCAGGCATGCAGGAACCACCTCTCAGACGTAAGAGAACCACGTGCCGGACACGCTGGAACCACGTCCTGGACAGACTGGAACCACCTGCCGGACATGCCTGGACCACCTGCCGAGCACGCCGGAACCACCTGCTCGACTCGCAGGACCCATGTGCCAGACACGCCAAAATGAACTGCCGGCTACACCAGAACCACTTACCGGACACTCCGGAATAACCTGCCCGGCATGCCAGAACCACCTCTCAGAAGTGCCAGAAGCACGTGCTGGACATGCCGGAACAACCTATCGGACAGAACGGAACAACCTGCCGGACACACCAAAATCACCTGCGGGCTACGCCAGAACCACTTGGAGGACTCTCCGGGAAAACCTGCCGGGCATGCTGGAACCACCCCTCAGACGTGCCTGAACCACGTGGCGGACACTCCGGAAACGCATGTCGGGCCGGCCGGAACCACCTCTCAGACGTGCCAGAACCTCATGCCGGACACCCCAGAACCACCTGCTGGACAGACCGGAAACACCTGCCGGACACGCCGGAACCACATGTTCGACTCGCTGGAACCACATTCTGGACATGGCAAAATCACCTGCCGCCTATGCCAGAACCGCTTGGCGAACACTCCGGAATCACCTGTCAGGCATGCCGGAACCACCTCTCAGACCTGCCAGAACCACATGCCAATGACACCGGAAGCACCTGCCGAGCATGCCGGAAGCACCTGCTCGACTCGCCAGAACCACCTGTCGGACACGCCAAAATCACCTGCCGGCTACGCCACAGCCAGTTGGTGAACACTCCGGAAACACCTGCCGGGCTGGCTGGAACCACCTGCCAGTCACGCCAACATCACCTGCCAGCTACGCCAGAACCACTTGGCGGAGACTCCAGAAACACCTGTTGGGCCAGCCGGAACCACCTCTCAGACGTGCCAGAACCATGTGCCTGAGATGCTGGAACCGCACCCCGAACAGACCGAAACCACCTGCCAGACCCAACTGAACCACCTGCCGAGCACGCAGGAACAACCTGCTCGCCTCGCCGGAACCACCTGCCGGGCGCAGCGGAAGCACCTGCCGAGCGCGCCGGAGCCACCTGCTCGCCTCGCCGGAACCACCTGCCGGGTGCAGCGGAAGCACCTGCCGAGCGCGCCGGAGCCACCTGCTCGCCTCGCCGGAACCACCTGCCCGGCGCGCCGGAGCCACCTGCTCGCCTCGCCGGAACCACCTGCCGGGCCCTGCGGAAGCACCTGCCGAGCGCGCCGGAGCCACCTGCTCGCCTCGCCGGAACCACCTGCCGGGCCCAGCGGAAGCACCTGCCGGGCACGCCGGAGCCACCTGCTCGGCTCGCCTGAACCACCTGCCGGGCCCTAACCCTAACCCTAACCCTAACCCTATCCCCAAACCCTAACCCTAACCCTAACCCCTAACCCTAAGCCTAACCCTAAACCCTAACCCAACCGTAACCCTAACCCTAACCCTACCCCTAACCCTAACCCCTAACCCCAAACCCTAAACCCTAACCCTAACCGTAACCCTAACCCTATCCCTAACCCTAACCTGACGGACAGGCTGGAACCAGCTGCTCAACTCGCCGGAACCACCTGCCAGACATGCCAGAACCACCTGCCGAGCACGCCGGAGCCACCTGCTGGACTCACCAGAACCACCTGCCTGACAGGCCAAAATCAACAGCTGGCTATGAGAGAACCACCTGGCAGACAATCCGCAATAACCTGCCAGGCATGCAGGAACCACCTCTCAGACGTAAGAGAACCACGTGCCGGACACGCTGGAACCACGTCCTGGACAGACTGGAACCACCTGCCGGACATGCCTGGACCACCTGCCGAGCACGCCGGAACCACCTGCTCGACTCGCAGGACCCATGTGCCAGACACGCCAAAATGAACTGCCGGCTACACCAGAACCACTTACCGGACACTCCGGAATAACCTGCCCGGCATGCCAGAACCACCTCTCAGAAGTGCCAGAGGCACGTGCTGGACATGCCGGAACAACCTATCGGACAGAACGGAACAACCTGCCGGACACACCAAAATCACCTGCGGGCTACGCCAGAACCACTTGGAGGACTCTCCGGGAAAACCTGCCGGGCATGCTGGAACCACCTCTCAGACGTGCCAGAACCTCATGCCGGACACGCCGGAACCACATGTTCGACTCGCTGGAACCACATTCTGGACATGGCAAAATCACCTGCCGCCTATGCCAGAACCGCTTGGCGAACACTCCGGAATCACCTGTCAGGCATGCCGGAACCACCTCTCAGACCTGCCAGAACCACATGCCAATGACACCGGAAGCACCTGCCGAGCATGCCGGAAGCACCTGCTCGACTCGCCAGAACCACCTGTCGGACACGCCAAAATCACCTGCCGGCTACGCCACAGCCAGTTGGTGAACACTCCGGAAACACCTGCCGGGCTGGCTGGAACCACCTGCCAGTCACGCCAACATCACCTGCCAGCTACGCCAGAACCACTTGGCGGAGACTCCAGAAACACCTGTTGGGCCAGCCGGAACCACCTCTCAGACGTGCCAGAACCATGTGCCTGAGATGCTGGAACCACACCCCGAACAGACCGAAACCACCTGCCAGACCCAAATGAACCACCTGCCGAGCACGCAGGAACAACCTGCTCGCCTCGCCGGAACCACCTGCCGGGCGCAGCGGAAGCACCTGCCGAGCGCGCCGGAGCCACCTGCTCGCCTCGCCGGAACCACGTGCCGGGCCCTAACCCTAACCCTAACCCTAACCCTAACCCTAACCCTAACCCTAACCCTAACCCTAACCCTAACCACCTGCCGGGCCCTAACCCTAACCCTAACCCTAACCCTATCCCCAAACCCTAACCCTAACCCTAACCCCTAACCCTAAGCCTAACCCTAAACCCTAACCCAACCGTAACCCTAACCCTAACCCTAACCCCTAACCCTAAGCCTAACCCAAACCCTAACCCAACCGTAACCCTAACCCTAACCCTACCCCTAACCCTAACCCCTAACCCCAAACCCTAAACCCTAACCCTAACCGTAACCCTAACCCTATCCCTAACCCTAACCTGACGGACAGGCTGGAACCAGCTGCTCAACTCGCCGGAACCACCTGCCAGACATGCCAGAACCACCTGCCGAGCACGCCGGAGCCACCTGCTGGACTCACCAGAACCACCTGCCTGACAGGCCAAAATCAACAGCTGGCTATGAGAGAACCACCTGGCAGACAATCCGCAATAACCTGCCAGGCATGCAGGAACCACCTCTCAGACGTAAGAGAACCACGTGCCGGACACGCTGGAACCACGTCCTGGACAGACTGGAACCACCTGCCGGACATGCCTGGACCACCTGCCGAGCACGCCGGAACCACCTGCTCGACTCGCAGGACCCATGTGCCAGACACGCCAAAATGAACTGCCGGCTACACCAGAACCACTTACCGGACACTCCGGAATAACCTGCCCGGCATGCCAGAACCACCTCTCAGAAGTGCCAGAAGCACGTGCTGGACATGCCGGAACAACCTATCGGACAGAACGGAACAACCTGCCGGACACACCAAAATCACCTGCGGGCTACGCCAGAACCACTTGGAGGACTCTCCGGGAAAACCTGCCGGGCATGCTGGAACCACCTCTCAGACGTGCCTGAACCACGTGGCGGACACTCCGGAAACGCATGTCGGGCCGGCCGGAACCACCTCTCAGACGTGCCAGAACCTCATGCCGGACACCCCAGAACCACCTGCTGGACAGACCGGAAACAACTGCCGGACACGCCGGAACCACATGTTCGACTCGCTGGAACCACATTCTGGACATGGCAAAATCACCTGCTGCCTATGCCAGAACCGCTTGGCGAACACTCCGGAATCACCTGTCAGGCATGCCGGAACCACCTCTCAGACCTGCCAGAACCACATGCCAATGACACCGGAAGCACCTGCCGAGCATGCCGGAAGCACCTGCTCGACTCGCCAGAACCACCTGTCGGACACGCCAAAATCACCTGCCGGCTACGCCACAGCCAGTTGGTGAACACTCCGGAAACACCTGCCGGGCTGGCTGGAACCACCTGCCAGCTACGCCAGAACCACTTGGCGGAGACTCCAGAAACACCTGTTGGGCCAGCCGGAACCACCTCTCAGACGTGCCAGAACCATGTGCCTGAGATGCTGGAACCACACCCCGAACAGACCGAAACCACCTGCCAGACCCAACTGAACCACCTGCCGAGCACGCAGGAACAACCTGCTCGCCTCGCCGGAACCACCTGCCGGGCCCAGCGGAAGCACCTGCCGAGCGCGCCGGAGCCACCTGCTCGCGTCGCCGGAACCACGTGCCGGGCCCTAACCCTAACCCTAACCCTATCCCCAAACCCTAACCCCAACCCTAACCCCTAACCCTAAGCCTAACCCTAAACCCTAACCCAACCGTAACCCTAACCCTAACCCTACCCCTAACCCTAACCCCTAACCCCAAACCCTAAACCCTAACCCTAACCGTAACCCTAACCCTATCCCTAACCCTAACCTGACGGACAGGCTGGAACCAGCTGCTCAACTCGCCGGAACCACCTGCCAGACATGCCAGAACCACCTGCCGAGCACGCCGGAGCCACCTGCTGGACTCACCAGAACCACCTGCCTGACAGGCCAAAATCAACAGCTGGCTATGAGAGAACCACCTGGCAGACAATCCGCAATAACCTGCCAGGCATGCAGGAACCACCTCTCAGACGTAAGAGAACCACGTGCCGGACACGCTGGAACCACGTCCTGGACAGACTGGAACCACCTGCCGGACATGCCTGGACCACCTGCCGAGCACGCCGGAACCACCTGCTCGACTCGCAGGACCCATGTGCCAGACACGCCAAAATGAACTGCCGGCTACACCAGAACCACTTACCGGACACTCCGGAATAACCTGCCCGGCATGCCAGAACCACCTCTCAGAAGTGCCAGAAGCACGTGCTGGACATGCCGGAACAACCTATCGGACAGAACGGAACAACCTGCCGGACACACCAAAATCACCTGCGGGCTACGCCAGAACCACTTGGAGGACTCTCCGGGAAAACCTGCCGGGCATGCTGGAACCACCCCTCAGACGTGCCTGAACCACGTGGCGGACACTCCGGAAACGCATGTCGGGCCGGCCGGAACCACCTCTCAGACGTGCCAGAACCTCATGCCGGACACCCCAGAACCACCTGCTGGACAGACCGGAAACACCTGCCGGACACGCCGGAACCACATGTTCGACTCGCTGGAACCACATTCTGGACATGGCAAAATCACCTGCCGCCTATGCCAGAACCGCTTGGCGAACACTCCGGAATCACCTGTCAGGCATGCCGGAACCACCTCTCAGACCTGCCAGAACCACATGCCAATGACACCGGAAGCACCTGCCGAGCATGCCGGAAGCACCTGCTCGACTCGCCAGAACCACCTGTCGGACACGCCAAAATCACCTGCCGGCTACGCCACAGCCAGTTGGTGAACACTCCGGAAACACCTGCCGGGCTGGCTGGAACCACCTGCCAGTCACGCCAACATCACCTGCCAGCTACGCCAGAACCACTTGGCGGAGACTCCAGAAACACCTGTTGGGCCAGCCGGAACCACCTCTCAGACGTGCCAGAACCATGTGCCTGAGATGCTGGAACCGCACCCCGAACAGACCGAAACCACCTGCCAGACCCAACTGAACCACCTGCCGAGCACGCAGGAACAACCTGCTCGCCTCGCCGGAACCACCTGCCGGGCGCAGCGGAAGCACCTGCCGAGCGCGCCGGAGCCACCTGCTCGCCTCGCCGGAACCACCTGCCGGGTGCAGCGGAAGCACCTGCCGAGCGCGCCGGAGCCACCTGCTCGCCTCGCCGGAACCACCTGCCGGGCCCAGCGGAAGCACGTGCCAAGCACGCCGGAGCCACCTGCTCGCCTCGCCGGAACCACCTGCCGGGCCCAGCGGAAGCACCTGCCGAGCGCGCCGGAGCCACCTGCTCGCCTCGCCGGAACCACGTGCCGGGCCCTAACCCTAACCCTAACCCTAACCCTAACCCTATCCCCAAACCCTTACCCTAACCCTAACCCCTAACCCTAAGCCTAACCCTAAACCCTAACCCAACCGTAACCCTAACCCTAACCCTAACCCCTAACCCTAAGCCTAACCCAAACCCTAACCCAACCGTAACCCTAACCCTAACCCTACCCCTAACCCTAACCCCTAACCCCAAACCCTAAACCCTAACCCTAACCGTAACCCTAACCCTATCCCTAACCCTAACCTGACGGACAGGCTGGAACCAGCTGCTCAACTCGCCGGAACCACCTGCCAGACATGCCAGAACCACCTGCCGAGCACGCCGGAGCCACCTGCTGGACTCACCAGAACCACCTGCCTGACAGGCCAAAATCAACAGCTGGCTATGAGAGAACCACCTGGCAGACAATCCGCAATAACCTGCCAGGCATGCAGGAACCACCTCTCAGACGTAAGAGAACCACGTGCCGGACACGCTGGAACCACGTCCTGGACAGACTGGAACCACCTGCCGGACATGCCTGGACCACCTGCCGAGCATGCCGGAACCACCTGCTCGACTCGCAGGACCCATGTGCCAGACACGCCAAAATGAACTGCCGGCTACACCAGAACCACTTACCGGACACTCCGGAATAACCTGCCCGGCATGCCAGAACCACCTCTCAGAAGTGCCAGAAGCACGTGCTGGACATGCCGGAACAACCTATCGGACAGAACGGAACAACCTGCCGGACACACCAAAATCACCTGCGGGCTACGCCAGAACCACTTGGAGGACTCTCCGGGAAAACCTGCCGGGCATGCTGGAACCACCTCTCAGACGTGCCTGAACCACGTGGCGGACACTCCGGAAACGCATGTCGGGCCGGCCGGAACCACCTCTCAGACGTGCCAGAACCTCATGCCGGACACCCCAGAACCACCTGCTGGACAGACCGGAAACACCTGCCGGACACGCCGGAACCACATGTTCGACTCGCTGGAACCACATTCTGGACATGGCAAAATCACCTGCCGCCTATGCCAGAACCGCTTGGCGAACACTCCGGAATCACCTGTCAGGCATGCCGGAACCACCTCTCAGACCTGCCAGAACCACATGCCAATGACACCGGAAGCACCTGCCGAGCATGCCGGAAGCACCTGCTCGACTCGCCAGAACCACCTGTCGGACACGCCAAAATCACCTGCCGGCTACGCCACAGCCAGTTGGTGAACACTCCGGAAACACCTGCCGGGCTGGCTGGAACCACCTGCCAGCTACGCCAGAACCACTTGGCGGAGACTCCAGAAACACCTGTTGGGCCAGCCGGAACCACCTCTCAGACGTGCCAGAACCATGTGCCTGAGATGCTGGAACCACACCCCGAACAGACCGAAACCACCTGCCAGACCCAACTGAACCACCTGCCGAGCACGCAGGAACAACCTGCTCGCCTCGCCGGAACCACCTGCCGGGCCCAGCGGAAGCATGTGCCAAGCACGCCGGAGCCACCTGATCGCCTCGCCGGAACCACCTGCCGGGCCCAGCGGAAGCACCTGCCGAGCGCGCCGGAGCCACCTGCTCGCCTCGCCGGAACCACGTGCCGGGCCCTAACCCTAACCCTAACCCTATCCCCAAACCCTAACCCCAACCCTAACCCCTAACCCTAAGCCTAACCCTAAACCCTAACCCAACCGTAACCCTAACCCTAACCCTACCCCTAACCCTAACCCCTAACCCCAAACCCTAAACCCTAACCCTAACCGTAACCCTAACCCTATCCCTAACCCTAACCTGACGGACAGGCTGGAACCAGCTGCTCAACTCGCCGGAACCACCTGCCAGACATGCCAGAACCACCTGCCGAGCACGCCGGAGCCACCTGCTGGACTCACCAGAACCACCTGCCTGACAGGCCAAAATCAACAGCTGGCTATGAGAGAACCACCTGGCAGACAATCCGCAATAACCTGCCAGGCATGCAGGAACCACCTCTCAGACGTAAGAGAACCACGTGCCGGACACGCTGGAACCACGTCCTGGACAGACTGGAACCACCTGCCGGACATGCCTGGACCACCTGCCGAGCACGCCGGAACCACCTGCTCGACTCGCAGGACCCATGTGCCAGACACGCCAAAATGAACTGCCGGCTACACCAGAACCACTTACCGGACACTCCGGAATAACCTGCCCGGCATGCCAGAACCACCTCTCAGAAGTGCCAGAAGCACGTGCTGGACATGCCGGAACAACCTATCGGACAGAACGGAACAACCTGCCGGACACACCAAAATCACCTGCGGGCTACGCCAGAACCACTTGGAGGACTCTCCGGGAAAACCTGCCGGGCATGCTGGAACCACCTCTCAGACGTGCCTGAACCACGTGGCGGACACTCCGGAAACGCATGTCGGGCCGGCCGGAACCACCTCTCAGACGTGCCAGAACCTCATGCCGGACACCCCAGAACCACCTGCTGGACAGACCGGAAACAACTGCCGGACACGCCGGAACCACATGTTCGACTCGCTGGAACCACATTCTGGACATGGCAAAATCACCTGCCGCCTATGCCAGAACCGCTTGGCGAACACTCCGGAATCACCTGTCAGGCATGCCGGAACCACCTCTCAGACCTGCCAGAACCACATGCCAATGACACCGGAAGCACCTGCCGAGCATGCCGGAAGCACCTGCTCGACTCGCCAGAACCACCTGTCGGACACGCCAAAATCACCTGCCGGCTACGCCACAGCCAGTTGGTGAACACTCCGGAAACACCTGCCGGGCTGGCTGGAACCACCTGCCAGCTACGCCAGAACCACTTGGCGGAGACTCCAGAAACACCTGTTGGGCCAGCCGGAACCACCTCTCAGACGTGCCAGAACCATGTGCCTGAGATGCTGGAACCACACCCCGAACAGACCGAAACCACCTGCCAGACCCAACTGAACCACCTGCCGAGCACGCAGGAACAACCTGCTCGCCTCGCCGGAACCACCTGCCGGGCCCAGCGGAAGCACCTGCCGAGCGCGCCGGAGCCACCTGCTCGCGTCGCCGGAACCACGTGCCGGGCCCTAACCCTAACCCTAACCCTATCCCCAAACCCTAACCCCAACCCTAACCCCTAACCCTAAGCCTAACCCTAAACCCTAACCCAACCGTAACCCTAACCCTAACCCTACCCCTAACCCTAACCCCTAACCCCAAACCCTAAACCCTAACCCTAACCGTAACCCTAACCCTATCCCTAACCCTAACCTGACGGACAGGCTGGAACCAGCTGCTCAACTCGCCGGAACCACCTGCCAGACATGCCAGAACCACCTGCCGAGCACGCCGGAGCCACCTGCTGGACTCACCAGAACCACCTGCCTGACAGGCCAAAATCAACAGCTGGCTATGAGAGAACCACCTGGCAGACAATCCGCAATAACCTGCCAGGCATGCAGGAACCACCTCTCAGACGTAAGAGAACCACGTGCCGGACACGCTGGAACCACGTCCTGGACAGACTGGAACCACCTGCCGGACATGCCTGGACCACCTGCCGAGCACGCCGGAACCACCTGCTCGACTCGCAGGACCCATGTGCCAGACACGCCAAAATGAACTGCCGGCTACACCAGAACCACTTACCGGACACTCCGGAATAACCTGCCCGGCATGCCAGAACCACCTCTCAGAAGTGCCAGAAGCACGTGCTGGACATGCCGGAACAACCTATCGGACAGAACGGAACAACCTGCCGGACACACCAAAATCATCTGCGGGCTACGCCAGAACCACTTGGAGGACTCTCCGGGAAAACCTGCCGGGCATGCTGGAACCACCCCTCAGACGTGCCTGAACCACGTGGCGGACACTCCGGAAACGCATGTCGGGCCGGCCGGAACCACCTCTCAGACGTGCCAGAACCTCATGCCGGACACCCCAGAACCACCTGCTGGACAGACCGGAAACACCTGCCGGACACGCCGGAACCACATGTTCGACTCGCTGGAACCACATTCTGGACATGGCAAAATCACCTGCCGCCTATGCCAGAACCGCTTGGCGAACACTCCGGAATCACCTGTCAGGCATGCCGGAACCACCTCTCAGACCTGCCAGAACCACATGCCAATGACACCGGAAGCACCTGCCGAGCATGCCGGAAGCACCTGCTCGACTCGCCAGAACCACCTGTCGGACACGCCAAAATCACCTGCCGGCTACGCCACAGCCAGTTGGTGAACACTCCGGAAACACCTGCCGGGCTGGCTGGAACCACCTGCCAGTCACGCCAACATCACCTGCCAGCTACGCCAGAACCACTTGGCGGAGACTCCAGAAACACCTGTTGGGCCAGCCGGAACCACCTCTCAGACGTGCCAGAACCATGTGCCTGAGATGCTGGAACCGCACCCCGAACAGACCGAAACCACCTGCCAGACCCAACTGAACCACCTGCCGAGCACGCAGGAACAACCTGCTCGCCTCGCCGGAACCACCTGCCGGGCGCAGCGGAAGCACCTGCCGAGCGCGCCGGAGCCACCTGCTCGCCTCGCCGGAACCACCTGCCGGGTGCAGCGGAAGCACCTGCCGAGCGCGCCGGAGCCACCTGCTCGCCTCGCCGGAACCACCTGCCGGGCCCAGCGGAAGCACGTGCCAAGCACGCCGGAGCCACCTGCTCGCCTCGCCGGAACCACCTGCCGGGCCCAGCGGAAGCACCTGCCGAGCGCGCCGGAGCCACCTGCTCGCCTCGCCGGAACCACGTGCCGGGCCCTAACCCTAACCCTAACCCTAACCCTAACCCTATCCCCAAACCCTTACCCTAACCCTAACCCCTAACCCTAAGCCTAACCCTAAACCCTAACCCAACCGTAACCCTAACCCTAACCCTAACCCCTAACCCTAAGCCTAACCCAAACCCTAACCCAACCGTAACCCTAACCCTAACCCTACCCCTAACCCTAACCCCTAACCCCAAACCCTAAACCCTAACCCTAACCGTAACCCTAACCCTATCCCTAACCCTAACCTGACGGACAGGCTGGAACCAGCTGCTCAACTCGCCGGAACCACCTGCCAGACATGCCAGAACCACCTGCCGAGCACGCCGGAGCCACCTGCTGGACTCACCAGAACCACCTGCCTGACAGGCCAAAATCAACAGCTGGCTATGAGAGAACCACCTGGCAGACAATCCGCAATAACCTGCCAGGCATGCAGGAACCACCTCTCAGACGTAAGAGAACCACGTGCCGGACACGCTGGAACCACGTCCTGGACAGACTGGAACCACCTGCCGGACATGCCTGGACCACCTGCCGAGCATGCCGGAACCACCTGCTCGACTCGCAGGACCCATGTGCCAGACACGCCAAAATGAACTGCCGGCTACACCAGAACCACTTACCGGACACTCCGGAATAACCTGCCCGGCATGCCAGAACCACCTCTCAGAAGTGCCAGAAGCACGTGCTGGACATGCCGGAACAACCTATCGGACAGAACGGAACAACCTGCCGGACACACCAAAATCACCTGCGGGCTACGCCAGAACCACTTGGAGGACTCTCCGGGAAAACCTGCCGGGCATGCTGGAACCACCTCTCAGACGTGCCTGAACCACGTGGCGGACACTCCGGAAACGCATGTCGGGCCGGCCGGAACCACCTCTCAGACGTGCCAGAACCTCATGCCGGACACCCCAGAACCACCTGCTGGACAGACCGGAAACACCTGCCGGACACGCCGGAACCACATGTTCGACTCGCTGGAACCACATTCTGGACATGGCAAAATCACCTGCCGCCTATGCCAGAACCGCTTGGCGAACACTCCGGAATCACCTGTCAGGCATGCCGGAACCACCTCTCAGACCTGCCAGAACCACATGCCAATGACACCGGAAGCACCTGCCGAGCATGCCGGAAGCACCTGCTCGACTCGCCAGAACCACCTGTCGGACACGCCAAAATCACCTGCCGGCTACGCCACAGCCAGTTGGTGAACACTCCGGAAACACCTGCCGGGCTGGCTGGAACCACCTGCCAGCTACGCCAGAACCACTTGGCGGAGACTCCAGAAACACCTGTTGGGCCAGCCGGAACCACCTCTCAGACGTGCCAGAACCATGTGCCTGAGATGCTGGAACCACACCCCGAACAGACCGAAACCACCTGCCAGACCCAACTGAACCACCTGCCGAGCACGCAGGAACAACCTGCTCGCCTCGCCGGAACCACCTGCCGGGCCCAGCGGAAGCATGTGCCAAGCACGCCGGAGCCACCTGATCGCCTCGCCGGAACCACCTGCCGGGCCCAGCGGAAGCACCTGCCGAGCGCGCCGGAGCCACCTGCTCGCCTCGCCGGAACCACGTGCCGGGCCCTAACCCTAACCCTAACCCTATCCCCAAACCCTAACCCCAACCCTAACCCCTAACCCTAAGCCTAACCCTAAACCCTAACCCAACCGTAACCCTAACCCTAACCCTACCCCTAACCCTAACCCCTAACCCCAAACCCTAAACCCTAACCCTAACCGTAACCCTAACCCTATCCCTAACCCTAACCTGACGGACAGGCTGGAACCAGCTGCTCAACTCGCCGGAACCACCTGCCAGACATGCCAGAACCACCTGCCGAGCACGCCGGAGCCACCTGCTGGACTCACCAGAACCACCTGCCTGACAGGCCAAAATCAACAGCTGGCTATGAGAGAACCACCTGGCAGACAATCCGCAATAACCTGCCAGGCATGCAGGAACCACCTCTCAGACGTAAGAGAACCACGTGCCGGACACGCTGGAACCACGTCCTGGACAGACTGGAACCACCTGCCGGACATGCCTGGACCACCTGCCGAGCACGCCGGAACCACCTGCTCGACTCGCAGGACCCATGTGCCAGACACGCCAAAATGAACTGCCGGCTACACCAGAACCACTTACCGGACACTCCGGAATAACCTGCCCGGCATGCCAGAACCACCTCTCAGAAGTGCCAGAAGCACGTGCTGGACATGCCGGAACAACCTATCGGACAGAACGGAACAACCTGCCGGACACACCAAAATCACCTGCGGGCTACGCCAGAACCACTTGGAGGACTCTCCGGGAAAACCTGCCGGGCATGCTGGAACCACCTCTCAGACGTGCCTGAACCACGTGGCGGACACTCCGGAAACGCATGTCGGGCCGGCCGGAACCACCTCTCAGATGTGCCAGAACCTCATGCCGGACACCCCAGAACCACCTGCTGGACAGACCGGAAACACCTGCCGGACACGCCGGAACCACATGTTCGACTCGCTGGAACCACATTCTGGACATGGCAAAATCACCTGCCGCCTATGCCAGAACCGCTTGGCGAACACTCCGGAATCACCTGTCAGGCATGCCGGAACCACCTCTCAGACCTGCCAGAACCACATGCCAATGACACCGGAAGCACCTGCCGAGCATGCCGGAAGCACCTGCTCGACTCGCCAGAACCACCTGTCGGACACGCCAAAATCACCTGCCGGCTACGCCACAGCCAGTTGGTGAACACTCCGGAAACACCTGCCGGGCTGGCTGGAACCACCTGCCAGTCACGCCAACATCACCTGCCAGCTACGCCAGAACCACTTGGCGGAGACTCCAGAAACACCTGTTGGGCCAGCCGGAACCACCTCTCAGACGTGCCAGAACCATGTGCCTGAGATGCTGGAACCACACCCCGAACAGACCGAAACCACCTGCCAGACCCAACTGAACCACCTGCCGAGCACGCAGGAACAACCTGCTCGCCTCGCCGGAACCACCTGCCGGGCGCAGCGGAAGCACCTGCCGAGCGCGCCGGAGCCACGTGCTCGCCTCGCCGGAACCACCTGCCGGGCCCAGCGGAAGCACCTGCCGGGCGCGCCGGAGCCACCTGCCCGGCTCGCCGGAACCACCTGCCGGGCCCTAACCCTAACCCTAACCCTAACCCTATCCCCAAACCCTAACCCTAACCCTAACCCCTAACCCTAAGCCTAACCCTAAACCCTAACCCAACCGTAACCCTAACCCTAACCCTACCCCTAACCCTAACCCCTAACCCCAAACCCTAAACCCTAACCCTAACCGTAACCCTAACCCTATCCCTAACCCTAACCTGACGGACAGGCTGGAACCAGCTGCTCAACTCGCCGGAACCACCTGCCAGACATGCCAGAACCACCTGCCGAGCACGCCGGAGCCACCTGCTGGACTCACCAGAACCACCTGCCTGACAGGCCAAAATCAACAGCTGGCTATGAGAGAACCACCTGGCAGACAATCCGCAATAACCTGCCAGGCATGCAGGAACCACCTCTCAGACGTAAGAGAACCACGTGCCGGACACGCTGGAACCACGTCCTGGACAGACTGGAACCACCTGCCGGACATGCCTGGACCACCTGCCGAGCACGCCGGAACCACCTGCTCGACTCGCAGGACCCATGTGCCAGACACGCCAAAATGAACTGCCGGCTACACCAGAACCACTTACCGGACACTCCGGAATAACCTGCCCGGCATGCCAGAACCACCTCTCAGAAGTGCCAGAAGCACGTGCTGGACATGCCGGAACAACCTATCGGACAGAACGGAACAACCTGCCGGACACACCAAAATCACCTGCGGGCTACGCCAGAACCACTTGGAGGACTCTCCGGGAAAACCTGCCGGGCATGCTGGAACCACCCCTCAGACGTGCCTGAACCACGTGGCGGACACTCCGGAAACGCATGTCGGGCCGGCCGGAACCACCTCTCAGACGTGCCAGAACCTCATGCCGGACACCCCAGAACCACCTGCTGGACAGACCGGAAACACCTGCCGGACACGCCGGAACCACATGTTCGACTCGCTGGAACCACATTCTGGACATGGCAAAATCACCTGCCGCCTATGCCAGAACCGCTTGGCGAACACTCCGGAATCACCTGTCAGGCATGCCGGAACCACTTCTCAGACCTGCCAGAACCACATGCCAATGACACCGGAAGCACCTGCCGAGCATGCCGGAAGCACCTGCTCGACTCGCCAGAACCACCTGTCGGACACGCCAAAATCACCTGCCGGCTACGCCACAGCCAGTTGGTGAACACTCCGGAAACACCTGCCGGGCTGGCTGGAACCACCTGCCAGTCACGCCAACATCACCTGCCAGCTACGCCAGAACCACTTGGCGGAGACTCCAGAAACACCTGTTGGGCCAGCCGGAACCACCTCTCAGACGTGCCAGAACCATGTGCCTGAGATGCTGGAACCGCACCCCGAACAGACCGAAACCACCTGCCAGACCCAACTGAACCACCTGCCGAGCACGCAGGAACAACCTGCTCGCCTCGCCGGAACCACCTGCCGGGCGCAGCGGAAGCACCTGCCGAGCGCGCCGGAGCCACCTGCTCGCCTCGCCGGAACCACCTGCCGGGTGCAGCGGAAGCACCTGCCGAGCGCGCCGGAGCCACCTGCTCGCCTCGCCGGAACCACCTGCCGGGCCCAGCGGAAGCACGTGCCAAGCACGCCGGAGCCACCTGCTCGCCTCGCCGGAACCACCTGCCGGGCCCAGCGGAAGCACCTGCCGAGCGCGCCGGAGCCACCTGCTCGCCTCGCCGGAACCACGTGCCGGGCCCTAACCCTAACCCTAACCCTAACCCTAACCCTATCCCCAAACCCTTACCCTAACCCTAACCCCTAACCCTAAGCCTAACCCTAAACCCTAACCCAACCGTAACCCTAACCCTAACCCTAACCCCTAACCCTAAGCCTAACCCAAACCCTAACCCAACCGTAACCCTAACCCTAACCCTACCCCTAACCCTAACCCCTAACCCCAAACCCTAAACCCTAACCCTAACCGTAACCCTAACCCTATCCCTAACCCTAACCTGACGGACAGGCTGGAACCAGCTGCTCAACTCGCCGGAACCACCTGCCAGACATGCCAGAACCACCTGCCGAGCACGCCGGAGCCACCTGCTGGACTCACCAGAACCACCTGCCTGACAGGCCAAAATCAACAGCTGGCTATGAGAGAACCACCTGGCAGACAATCCGCAATAACCTGCCAGGCATGCAGGAACCACCTCTCAGACGTAAGAGAACCACGTGCCGGACACGCTGGAACCACGTCCTGGACAGACTGGAACCACCTGCCGGACATGCCTGGACCACCTGCCGAGCATGCCGGAACCACCTGCTCGACTCGCAGGACCCATGTGCCAGACACGCCAAAATGAACTGCCGGCTACACCAGAACCACTTACCGGACACTCCGGAATAACCTGCCCGGCATGCCAGAACCACCTCTCAGAAGTGCCAGAAGCACGTGCTGGACATGCCGGAACAACCTATCGGACAGAACGGAACAACCTGCCGGACACACCAAAATCACCTGCGGGCTACGCCAGAACCACTTGGAGGACTCTCCGGGAAAACCTGCCGGGCATGCTGGAACCACCTCTCAGACGTGCCTGAACCACGTGGCGGACACTCCGGAAACGCATGTCGGGCCGGCCGGAACCACCTCTCAGACGTGCCAGAACCTCATGCCGGACACCCCAGAACCACCTGCTGGACAGACCGGAAACACCTGCCGGACACGCCGGAACCACATGTTCGACTCGCTGGAACCACATTCTGGACATGGCAAAATCACCTGCCGCCTATGCCAGAACCGCTTGGCGAACACTCCGGAATCACCTGTCAGGCATGCCGGAACCACCTCTCAGACCTGCCAGAACCACATGCCAATGACACCGGAAGCACCTGCCGAGCATGCCGGAAGCACCTGCTCGACTCGCCAGAACCACCTGTCGGACACGCCAAAATCACCTGCCGGCTACGCCACAGCCAGTTGGTGAACACTCCGGAAACACCTGCCGGGCTGGCTGGAACCACCTGCCAGCTACGCCAGAACCACTTGGCGGAGACTCCAGAAACACCTGTTGGGCCAGCCGGAACCACCTCTCAGACGTGCCAGAACCATGTGCCTGAGATGCTGGAACCACACCCCGAACAGACCGAAACCACCTGCCAGACCCAACTGAACCACCTGCCGAGCACGCAGGAACAACCTGCTCGCCTCGCCGGAACCACCTGCCGGGCCCAGCGGAAGCATGTGCCAAGCACGCCGGAGCCACCTGATCGCCTCGCCGGAACCACCTGCCGGGCCCAGCGGAAGCACCTGCCGAGCGCGCCGGAGCCACCTGCTCGCCTCGCCGGAACCACGTGCCGGGCCCTAACCCTAACCCTAACCCTATCCCCAAACCCTAACCCCAACCCTAACCCCTAACCCTAAGCCTAACCCTAAACCCTAACCCAACCGTAACCCTAACCCTAACCCTACCCCTAACCCTAACCCCTAACCCCAAACCCTAAACCCTAACCCTAACCGTAACCCTAACCCTATCCCTAACCCTAACCTGACGGACAGGCTGGAACCAGCTGCTCAACTCGCCGGAACCACCTGCCAGACATGCCAGAACCACCTGCCGAGCACGCCGGAGCCACCTGCTGGACTCACCAGAACCACCTGCCTGACAGGCCAAAATCAACAGCTGGCTATGAGAGAACCACCTGGCAGACAATCCGCAATAACCTGCCAGGCATGCAGGAACCACCTCTCAGACGTAAGAGAACCACGTGCCGGACACGCTGGAACCACGTCCTGGACAGACTGGAACCACCTGCCGGACATGCCTGGACCACCTGCCGAGCACGCCGGAACCACCTGCTCGACTCGCAGGACCCATGTGCCAGACACGCCAAAATGAACTGCCGGCTACACCAGAACCACTTACCGGACACTCCGGAATAACCTGCCCGGCATGCCAGAACCACCTCTCAGAAGTGCCAGAAGCACGTGCTGGACATGCCGGAACAACCTATCGGACAGAACGGAACAACCTGCCGGACACACCAAAATCACCTGCGGGCTACGCCAGAACCACTTGGAGGACTCTCCGGGAAAACCTGCCGGGCATGCTGGAACCACCTCTCAGACGTGCCTGAACCACGTGGCGGACACTCCGGAAACGCATGTCGGGCCGGCCGGAACCACCTCTCAGACGTGCCAGAACCTCATGCCGGACACCCCAGAACCACCTGCTGGACAGACCGGAAACACCTGCCGGACACGCCGGAACCACATGTTCGACTCGCTGGAACCACATTCTGGACATGGCAAAATCACCTGCCGCCTATGCCAGAACCGCTTGGCGAACACTCCGGAATCACCTGTCAGGCATGCCGGAACCACCTCTCAGACCTGCCAGAACCACATGCCAATGACACCGGAAGCACCTGCCGAGCATGCCGGAAGCACCTGCTCGACTCGCCAGAACCACCTGTCGGACACGCCAAAATCACCTGCCGGCTACGCCACAGCCAGTTGGTGAACACTCCGGAAACACCTGCCGGGCTGGCTGGAACCACCTGCCAGTCACGCCAACATCACCTGCCAGCTACGCCAGAACCACTTGGCGGAGACTCCAGAAACACCTGTTGGGCCAGCCGGAACCACCTCTCAGACGTGCCAGAACCATGTGCCTGAGATGCTGGAACCACACCCCGAACAGACCGAAAACACCTGCCAGACCCAACTGAACCACCTGCCGAGCACGCAGGAACAACCTGCTCGCCTCGCCGGAACCACCTGCCGGGCGCAGCGGAAGCACCTGCGGAGCGCGCCGGAGCCACCTGCTCGCCTCGCCGGAACCACGTGCCGGGCCCTAACCCTAACCCTAACCCTATCCCCAAACCCTAACCCCAACCCTAACCCCTAACCCTAAGCCTAACCCTAAACCCTAACCCAACCGTAACCCTAACCCTAACCCTACCCCTAACCCTAACCCCTAACCCCAAACCCTAAACCCTAACCCTAACCGTAACCCTAACCCTATCCCTAACCCTAACCTGACGGACAGGCTGGAACCAGCTGCTCAACTCGCCGGAACCACCTGCCAGACATGCCAGAACCACCTGCCGAGCACGCCGGAGCCACCTGCTGGACTCACCAGAACCACCTGCCTGACAGGCCAAAATCAACAGCTGGCTATGAGAGAACCACCTGGCAGACAATCCGCAATAACCTGCCAGGCATGCAGGAACCACCTCTCAGACGTAAGAGAACCACGTGCCGGACACGCTGGAACCACGTCCTGGACAGACTGGAACCACCTGCCGGACATGCCTGGACCACCTGCCGAGCACGCCGGAACCACCTGCTCGACTCGCAGGACCCATGTGCCAGACACGCCAAAATGAACTGCCGGCTACACCAGAACCACTTACCGGACACTCCGGAATAACCTGCCCGGCATGCCAGAACCACCTCTCAGAAGTGCCAGAAGCACGTGCTGGACATGCCGGAACAACCTATCGGACAGAACGGAACAACCTGCCGGACACACCAAAATCACCTGCGGGCTACGCCAGAACCACTTGGAGGACTCTCCGGGAAAACCTGCCGGGCATGCTGGAACCACCTCTCAGACGTGCCTGAACCACGTGGCGGACACTCCGGAAACGCATGTCGGGCCGGCCGGAACCACCTCTCAGATGTGCCAGAACCTCATGCCGGACACCCCAGAACCACCTGCTGGACAGACCGGAAACACCTGCCGGACACGCCGGAACCACATGTTCGACTCGCTGGAACCACATTCTGGACATGGCAAAATCACCTGCCGCCTATGCCAGAACCGCTTGGCGAACACTCCGGAATCACCTGTCAGGCATGCCGGAACCACCTCTCAGACCTGCCAGAACCACATGCCAATGACACCGGAAGCACCTGCCGAGCATGCCGGAAGCACCTGCTCGACTCGCCAGAACCACCTGTCGGACACGCCAAAATCACCTGCCGGCTACGCCACAGCCAGTTGGTGAACACTCCGGAAACACCTGCCGGGCTGGCTGGAACCACCTGCCAGTCACGCCAACATCACCTGCCAGCTACGCCAGAACCACTTGGCGGAGACTCCAGAAACACCTGTTGGGCCAGCCGGAACCACCTCTCAGACGTGCCAGAACCATGTGCCTGAGATGCTGGAACCACACCCCGAACAGACCGAAACCACCTGCCAGACCCAACTGAACCACCTGCCGAGCACGCAGGAACAACCTGCTCGCCTCGCCGGAACCACCTGCCGGGCGCAGCGGAAGCACCTGCCGAGCGCGCCGGAGCCACGTGCTCGCCTCGCCGGAACCACCTGCCGGGCCCAGCGGAAGCACCTGCCGGGCGCGCCGGAGCCACCTGCCCGGCTCGCCGGAACCACCTGCCGGGCCCTAACCCTAACCCTAACCCTAACCCTATCCCCAAACCCTAACCCTAACCCTAACCCCTAACCCTAAGCCTAACCCTAAACCCTAACCCAACCGTAACCCTAACCCTAACCCTACCCCTAACCCTAACCCCTAACCCCAAACCCTAAACCCTAACCCTAACCGTAACCCTAACCCTATCCCTAACCCTAACCTGACGGACAGGCTGGAACCAGCTGCTCAACTCGCCGGAACCACCTGCCAGACATGCCAGAACCACCTGCCGAGCACGCCGGAGCCACCTGCTGGACTCACCAGAACCACCTGCCTGACAGGCCAAAATCAACAGCTGGCTATGAGAGAACCACCTGGCAGACAATCCGCAATAACCTGCCAGGCATGCAGGAACCACCTCTCAGATGTAAGAGAACCACGTGCCGGACACGCTGGAACCACGTCCTGGACAGACTGGAACCACCTGCCGGACATGCCTGGACCACCTGCCGAGCACGCCGGAACCACCTGCTCGACTCGCAGGACCCATGTGCCAGACACGCCAAAATGAACTGCCGGCTACACCAGAACCACTTACCGGACACTCCGGAATAACCTGCCCGGCATGCCAGAACCACCTCTCAGAAGTGCCAGAAGCACGTGCTGGACATGCCGGAACAACCTATCGGACAGAACGGAACAACCTGCCGGACACACCAAAATCACCTGCGGGCTACGCCAGAACCACTTGGAGGACTCTCCGGGAAAACCTGCCGGGCATGCTGGAACCACCTCTCAGACGTGCCTGAACCACGTGGCGGACACTCCGGAAACGCATGTCGGGCCGGCCGGAACCACCTCTCAGACGTGCCAGAACCTCATGCCGGACACCCCAGAACCACCTGCTGGACAGACCGGAAACAACTGCCGGACACGCCGGAACCACATGTTCGACTCGCTGGAACCACATTCTGGACATGGCAAAATCACCTGCCGCCTATGCCAGAACCGCTTGGCGAACACTCCGGAATCACCTGTCAGGCATGCCGGAACCACCTCTCAGACCTGCCAGAACCACATGCCAATGACACCGGAAGCACCTGCCGAGCATGCCGGAAGCACCTGCTCGACTCGCCAGAACCACCTGTCGGACACGCCAAAATCACCTGCCGGCTACGCCACAGCCAGTTGGTGAACACTCCGGAAACACCTGCCGGGCTGGCTGGAACCACCTGCCAGCTACGCCAGAACCACTTGGCGGAGACTCCAGAAACACCTGTTGGGCCAGCCGGAACCACCTCTCAGACGTGCCAGAACCATGTGCCTGAGATGCTGGAACCACACCCCGAACAGACCGAAACCACCTGCCAGACCCAACTGAACCACCTGCCGAGCACGCAGGAACAACCTGCTCGCCTCGCCGGAACCACCTGCCGGGCCCAGCGGAAGCACCTGCCGAGCGCGCCGGAGCCACCTGCTCGCCTCGCCGGAACCACGTGCCGGGCCCTAACCCTAACCCTAACCCTATCCCCAAACCCTAACCCCAACCCTAACCCCTAACCCTAAGCCTAACCCTAAACCCTAACCCAACCGTAACCCTAACCCTAACCCTACCCCTAACCCTAACCCCTAACCCCAAACCCTAAACCCTAACCCTAACCGTAACCCTAACCCTATCCCTAACCCTAACCTGACGGACAGGCTGGAACCAGCTGCTCAACTCGCCGGAACCACCTGCCAGACATGCCAGAACCACCTGCCGAGCACGCCGGAGCCACCTGCTGGACTCACCAGAACCACCTGCCTGACAGGCCAAAATCAACAGCTGGCTATGAGAGAACCACCTGGCAGACAATCCGCAATAACCTGCCAGGCATGCAGGAACCACCTCTCAGACGTAAGAGAACCACGTGCCGGACACGCTGGAACCACGTCCTGGACAGACTGGAACCACCTGCCGGACATGCCTGGACCACCTGCCGAGCACGCCGGAACCACCTGCTCGACTCGCAGGACCCATGTGCCAGACACGCCAAAATGAACTGCCGGCTACACCAGAACCACTTACCGGACACTCCGGAATAACCTGCCCGGCATGCCAGAACCACCTCTCAGAAGTGCCAGAAGCACGTGCTGGACATGCCGGAACAACCTATCGGACAGAACGGAACAACCTGCCGGACACACCAAAATCACCTGCGGGCTACGCCAGAACCACTTGGAGGACTCTCCGGGAAAACCTGCCGGGCATGCTGGAACCACCCCTCAGACGTGCCTGAACCACGTGGCGGACACTCCGGAAACGCATGTCGGGCCGGCCGGAACCACCTCTCAGACGTGCCAGAACCTCATGCCGGACACCCCAGAACCACCTGCTGGACAGACCGGAAACACCTGCCGGACACGCCGGAACCACATGTTCGACTCGCTGGAACCACATTCTGGACATGGCAAAATCACCTGCCGCCTATGCCAGAACCGCTTGGCGAACACTCCGGAATCACCTGTCAGGCATGCCGGAACCACCTCTCAGACCTGCCAGAACCACATGCCAATGACACCGGAAGCACCTGCCGAGCATGCCGGAAGCACCTGCTCGACTCGCCAGAACCACCTGTCGGACACGCCAAAATCACCTGCCGGCTACGCCACAGCCAGTTGGTGAACACTCCGGAAACACCTGCCGGGCTGGCTGGAACCACCTGCCAGTCACGCCAACATCACCTGCCAGCTACGCCAGAACCACTTGGCGGAGACTCCAGAAACACCTGTTGGGCCAGCCGGAACCACCTCTCAGACGTGCCAGAACCATGTGCCTGAGATGCTGGAACCGCACCCCGAACAGACCGAAACCACCTGCCAGACCCAACTGAACCACCTGCCGAGCACGCAGGAACAACCTGCTCGCCTCGCCGGAACCACCTGCCGGGCGCAGCGGAAGCACCTGCCGAGCGCGCCGGAGCCACCTGCTCGCCTCGCCGGAACCACCTGCCGGGTGCAGCGGAAGCACCTGCCGAGCGCGCCGGAGCCACCTGCTCGCCTCGCCGGAACCACCTGCCGGGCCCAGCGGAAGCACGTGCCAAGCACGCCGGAGCCACCTGCTCGCCTCGCCGGAACCACCTGCCGGGCCCAGCGGAAGCACCTGCCGAGCGCGCCGGAGCCACCTGCTCGCCTCGCCGGAACCACGTGCCGGGCCCTAACCCTAACCCTAACCCTAACCCTATCCCCAAACCCTAACCCTAACCCTAACCCCTAACCCTAAGCCTAACCCTAAACCCTAACCCAACCGTAACCCTAACCCTAACCCTACCCCTAACCCTAACCCCTAACCCCAAACCCTAAACCCTAACCCTAACCGTAACCCTAACCCTATCCCTAACCCTAACCTGACGGACAGGCTGGAACCAGCTGCTCAACTCGCCGGAACCACCTGCCAGACATGCCAGAACCACCTGCCGAGCACGCCGGAGCCACCTGCTGGACTCACCAGAACCACCTGCCTGACAGGCCAAAATCAACAGCTGGCTATGAGAGAACCACCTGGCAGACAATCCGCAATAACCTGCCAGGCATGCAGGAACCACCTCTCAGACGTAAGAGAACCACGTGCCGGACACGCTGGAACCACGTCCTGGACAGACTGGAACCACCTGCCGGACATGCCTGGACCACCTGCCGAGCATGCCGGAACCACCTGCTCGACTCGCAGGACCCATGTGCCAGACACGCCAAAATGAACTGCCGGCTACACCAGAACCACTTACCGGACACTCCGGAATAACCTGCCCGGCATGCCAGAACCACCTCTCAGAAGTGCCAGAAGCACGTGCTGGACATGCCGGAACAACCTATCGGACAGAACGGAACAACCTGCCGGACACACCAAAATCACCTGCGGGCTACGCCAGAACCACTTGGAGGACTCTCCGGGAAAACCTGCCGGGCATGCTGGAACCACCTCTCAGACGTGCCTGAACCACGTGGCGGACACTCCGGAAACGCATGTCGGGCCGGCCGGAACCACCTCTCAGACGTGCCAGAACCTCATGCCGGACACCCCAGAACCACCTGCTGGACAGACCGGAAACACCTGCCGGACACGCCGGAACCACATGTTCGACTCGCTGGAACCACATTCTGGACATGGCAAAATCACCTGCCGCCTATGCCAGAACCGCTTGGCGAACACTCCGGAATCACCTGTCAGGCATGCCGGAACCACCTCTCAGACCTGCCAGAACCACATGCCAATGACACCGGAAGCACCTGCCGAGCATGCCGGAAGCACCTGCTCGACTCGCCAGAACCACCTGTCGGACACGCCAAAATCACCTGCCGGCTACGCCACAGCCAGTTGGTGAACACTCCGGAAACACCTGCCGGGCTGGCTGGAACCACCTGCCAGCTACGCCAGAACCACTTGGCGGAGACTCCAGAAACACCTGTTGGGCCAGCCGGAACCACCTCTCAGACGTGCCAGAACCATGTGCCTGAGATGCTGGAACCACACCCCGAACAGACCGAAACCACCTGCCAGACCCAACTGAACCACCTGCCGAGCACGCAGGAACAACCTGCTCGCCTCGCCGGAACCACCTGCCGGGCCCAGCGGAAGCATGTGCCAAGCACGCCGGAGCCACCTGATCGCCTCGCCGGAACCACCTGCCGGGCCCAGCGGAAGCACCTGCCGAGCGCGCCGGAGCCACCTGCTCGCCTCGCCGGAACCACGTGCCGGGCCCTAACCCTAACCCTAACCCTATCCCCAAACCCTAACCCCAACCCTAACCCCTAACCCTAAGCCTAACCCTAAACCCTAACCCAACCGTAACCCTAACCCTAACCCTACCCCTAACCCTAACCCCTAACCCCAAACCCTAAACCCTAACCCTAACCGTAACCCTAACCCTATCCCTAACCCTAACCTGACGGACAGGCTGGAACCAGCTGCTCAACTCGCCGGAACCACCTGCCAGACATGCCAGAACCACCTGCCGAGCACGCCGGAGCCACCTGCTGGACTCACCAGAACCACCTGCCTGACAGGCCAAAATCAACAGCTGGCTATGAGAGAACCACCTGGCAGACAATCCGCAATAACCTGCCAGGCATGCAGGAACCACCTCTCAGACGTAAGAGAACCACGTGCCGGACACGCTGGAACCACGTCCTGGACAGACTGGAACCACCTGCCGGACATGCCTGGACCACCTGCCGAGCACGCCGGAACCACCTGCTCGACTCGCAGGACCCATGTGCCAGACATGCCAAAATGAACTGCCGGCTACACCAGAACCACTTACCGGACACTCCGGAATAACCTGCCCGGCATGCCAGAACCACCTCTCAGAAGTGCCAGAAGCACGTGCTGGACATGCCGGAACAACCTATCGGACAGAACGGAACAACCTGCCGGACACACCAAAATCACCTGCGGGCTACGCCAGAACCACTTGGAGGACTCTCCGGGAAAACCTGCCGGGCATGCTGGAACCACCTCTCAGACGTGCCTGAACCACGTGGCGGACACTCCGGAAACGCATGTCGGGCCGGCCGGAACCACCTCTCAGATGTGCCAGAACCTCATGCCGGACACCCCAGAACCACCTGCTGGACAGACCGGAAACACCTGCCGGACACGCCGGAACCACATGTTCGACTCGCTGGAACCACATTCTGGACATGGCAAAATCACCTGCCGCCTATGCCAGAACCGCTTGGCGAACACTCCGGAATCACCTGTCAGGCATGCCGGAACCACCTCTCAGACCTGCCAGAACCACATGCCAATGACACCGGAAGCACCTGCCGAGCATGCCGGAAGCACCTGCTCGACTCGCCAGAACCACCTGTCGGACACGCCAAAATCACCTGCCGGCTACGCCACAGCCAGTTGGTGAACACTCCGGAAACACCTGCCGGGCTGGCTGGAACCACCTGCCAGTCACGCCAACATCACCTGCCAGCTACGCCAGAACCACTTGGCGGAGACTCCAGAAACACCTGTTGGGCCAGCCGGAACCACCTCTCAGACGTGCCAGAACCATGTGCCTGAGATGCTGGAACCACACCCCGAACAGACCGAAACCACCTGCCAGACCCAACTGAACCACCTGCCGAGCACGCAGGAACAACCTGCTCGCCTCGCCGGAACCACCTGCCGGGCGCAGCGGAAGCACCTGCCGAGCGCGCCGGAGCCACCTGCTCGCCTCGCCGGAACCACCTGCCGGGCCCAGCGGAAGCACCTGCCGGGCGCGCCGGAGCCACCTGCCCGGCTCGCCGGAACCACCTGCCGGGCCCTAACCCTAACCCTAACCCTAACCCTATCCCCAAACCCTAACCCTAACCCTAACCCCTAACCCTAAGCCTAACCCTAAACCCTAACCCAACCGTAACCCTAACCCTAACCCTACCCCTAACCCTAACCCCTAACCCCAAACCCTAAACCCTAACCCTAACCGTAACCCTAACCCTATCCCTAACCCTAACCTGACGGACAGGCTGGAACCAGCTGCTCAACTCGCCGGAACCACCTGCCAGACATGCCAGAACCACCTGCCGAGCACGCCGGAGCCACCTGCTGGACTCACCAGAACCACCTGCCTGACAGGCCAAAATCAACAGCTGGCTATGAGAGAACCACCTGGCAGACAATCCGCAATAACCTGCCAGGCATGCAGGAACCACCTCTCAGACGTAAGAGAACCACGTGCCGGACACGCTGGAACCACGTCCTGGACAGACTGGAACCACCTGCCGGACATGCCTGGACCACCTGCCGAGCACGCCGGAACCACCTGCTCGACTCGCAGGACCCATGTGCCAGACACGCCAAAATGAACTGCCGGCTACACCAGAACCACTTACCGGACACTCCGGAATAACCTGCCCGGCATGCCAGAACCACCTCTCAGAAGTGCCAGAAGCACGTGCTGGACATGCCGGAACAACCTATCGGACAGAACGGAACAACCTGCCGGACACACCAAAATCACCTGCGGGCTACGCCAGAACCACTTGGAGGACTCTCCGGGAAAACCTGCCGGGCATGCTGGAACCACCCCTCAGACGTGCCTGAACCACGTGGCGGACACTCCGGAAACGCATGTCGGGCCGGCCGGAACCACCTCTCAGACGTGCCAGAACCTCATGCCGGACACCCCAGAACCACCTGCTGGACAGACCGGAAACACCTGCCGGACACGCCGGAACCACATGTTCGACTCGCTGGAACCACATTCTGGACATGGCAAAATCACCTGCCGCCTATGCCAGAACCGCTTGGCGAACACTCCGGAATCACCTGTCAGGCATGCCGGAACCACTTCTCAGACCTGCCAGAACCACATGCCAATGACACCGGAAGCACCTGCCGAGCATGCCGGAAGCACCTGCTCGACTCGCCAGAACCACCTGTCGGACACGCCAAAATCACCTGCCGGCTACGCCACAGCCAGTTGGTGAACACTCCGGAAACACCTGCCGGGCTGGCTGGAACCACCTGCCAGTCACGCCAACATCACCTGCCAGCTACGCCAGAACCACTTGGCGGAGACTCCAGAAACACCTGTTGGGCCAGCCGGAACCACCTCTCAGACGTGCCAGAACCATGTGCCTGAGATGCTGGAACCGCACCCCGAACAGACCGAAACCACCTGCCAGACCCAACTGAACCACCTGCCGAGCACGCAGGAACAACCTGCTCGCCTCGCCGGAACCACCTGCCGGGCGCAGCGGAAGCACCTGCCGAGCGCGCCGGAGCCACCTGCTCGCCTCGCCGGAACCACCTGCCGGGTGCAGCGGAAGCACCTGCTGAGCGCGCCGGAGCCACCTGCTCGCCTCGCCGGAACCACCTGCCGGGCCCAGCGGAAGCACGTGCCAAGCACGCCGGAGCCACCTGCTCGCCTCGCCGGAACCACCTGCCGGGCCCAGCGGAAGCACCTGCCGAGCGCGCCGGAGCCACCTGCTCGCCTCGCCGGAACCACGTGCCGGGCCCTAACCCTAACCCTAACCCTAACCCTAACCCTATCCCCAAACCCTTACCCTAACCCTAACCCCTAACCCTAAGCCTAACCCTAAACCCTAACCCAACCGTAACCCTAACCCTAACCCTAACCCCTAACCCTAAGCCTAACCCAAACCCTAACCCAACCGTAACCCTAACCCTAACCCTACCCCTAACCCTAACCCCTAACCCCAAACCCTAAACCCTAACCCTAACCGTAACCCTAACCCTATCCCTAACCCTAACCTGACGGACAGGCTGGAACCAGCTGCTCAACTCGCCGGAACCACCTGCCAGACATGCCAGAACCACCTGCCGAGCACGCCGGAGCCACCTGCTGGACTCACCAGAACCACCTGCCTGACAGGCCAAAATCAACAGCTGGCTATGAGAGAACCACCTGGCAGACAATCCGCAATAACCTGCCAGGCATGCAGGAACCACCTCTCAGACGTAAGAGAACCACGTGCCGGACACGCTGGAACCACGTCCTGGACAGACTGGAACCACCTGCCGGACATGCCTGGACCACCTGCCGAGCATGCCGGAACCACCTGCTCGACTCGCAGGACCCATGTGCCAGACACGCCAAAATGAACTGCCGGCTACACCAGAACCACTTACCGGACACTCCGGAATAACCTGCCCGGCATGCCAGAACCACCTCTCAGAAGTGCCAGAAGCACGTGCTGGACATGCCGGAACAACCTATCGGACAGAACGGAACAACCTGCCGGACACACCAAAATCACCTGCGGGCTACGCCAGAACCACTTGGAGGACTCTCCGGGAAAACCTGCCGGGCATGCTGGAACCACCTCTCAGACGTGCCTGAACCACGTGGCGGACACTCCGGAAACGCATGTCGGGCCGGCCGGAACCACCTCTCAGACGTGCCAGAACCTCATGCCGGACACCCCAGAACCACCTGCTGGACAGACCGGAAACACCTGCCGGACACGCCGGAACCACATGTTCGACTCGCTGGAACCACATTCTGGACATGGCAAAATCACCTGCCGCCTATGCCAGAACCGCTTGGCGAACACTCCGGAATCACCTGTCAGGCATGCCGGAACCACCTCTCAGACCTGCCAGAACCACATGCCAATGACACCGGAAGCACCTGCCGAGCATGCCGGAAGCACCTGCTCGACTCGCCAGAACCACCTGTCGGACACGCCAAAATCACCTGCCGGCTACGCCACAGCCAGTTGGTGAACACTCCGGAAACACCTGCCGGGCTGGCTGGAACCACCTGCCAGCTACGCCAGAACCACTTGGCGGAGACTCCAGAAACACCTGTTGGGCCAGCCGGAACCACCTCTCAGACGTGCCAGAACCATGTGCCTGAGATGCTGGAACCACACCCCGAACAGACCGAAACCACCTGCCAGACCCAACTGAACCACCTGCCGAGCACGCAGGAACAACCTGCTCGCCTCGCCGGAACCACCTGCCGGGCCCAGCGGAAGCATGTGCCAAGCACGCCGGAGCCACCTGATCGCCTCGCCGGAACCACCTGCCGGGCCCAGCGGAAGCACCTGCCGAGCGCGCCGGAGCCACCTGCTCGCCTCGCCGGAACCACGTGCCGGGCCCTAACCCTAACCCTAACCCTATCCCCAAACCCTAACCCCAACCCTAACCCCTAACCCTAAGCCTAACCCTAAACCCTAACCCAACCGTAACCCTAACCCTAACCCTACCCCTAACCCTAACCCCTAACCCCAAACCCTAAACCCTAACCCTAACCGTAACCCTAACCCTATCCCTAACCCTAACCTGACGGACAGGCTGGAACCAGCTGCTCAACTCGCCGGAACCACCTGCCAGACATGCCAGAACCACCTGCCGAGCACGCCGGAGCCACCTGCTGGACTCACCAGAACCACCTGCCTGACAGGCCAAAATCAACAGCTGGCTATGAGAGAACCACCTGGCAGACAATCCGCAATAACCTGCCAGGCATGCAGGAACCACCTCTCAGACGTAAGAGAACCACGTGCCGGACACGCTGGAACCACGTCCTGGACAGACTGGAACCACCTGCCGGACATGCCTGGACCACCTGCCGAGCACGCCGGAACCACCTGCTCGACTCGCAGGACCCATGTGCCAGACACGCCAAAATGAACTGCCGGCTACACCAGAACCACTTACCGGACACTCCGGAATAACCTGCCCGGCATGCCAGAACCACCTCTCAGAAGTGCCAGAAGCACGTGCTGGACATGCCGGAACAACCTATCGGACAGAACGGAACAACCTGCCGGACACACCAAAATCACCTGCGGGCTACGCCAGAACCACTTGGAGGACTCTCCGGGAAAACCTGCCGGGCATGCTGGAACCACCTCTCAGACGTGCCTGAACCACGTGGCGGACACTCCGGAAACGCATGTCGGGCCGGCCGGAACCACCTCTCAGACGTGCCAGAACCTCATGCCGGACACCCCAGAACCACCTGCTGGACAGACCGGAAACACCTGCCGGACACGCCGGAACCACATGTTCGACTCGCTGGAACCACATTCTGGACATGGCAAAATCACCTGCCGCCTATGCCAGAACCGCTTGGCGAACACTCCGGAATCACCTGTCAGGCATGCCGGAACCACCTCTCAGACCTGCCAGAACCACATGCCAATGACACCGGAAGCACCTGCCGAGCATGCCGGAAGCACCTGCTCGACTCGCCAGAACCACCTGTCGGACACGCCAAAATCACCTGCCGGCTACGCCACAGCCAGTTGGTGAACACTCCGGAAACACCTGCCGGGCTGGCTGGAACCACCTGCCAGTCACGCCAACATCACCTGCCAGCTACGCCAGAACCACTTGGCGGAGACTCCAGAAACACCTGTTGGGCCAGCCGGAACCACCTCTCAGACGTGCCAGAACCATGTGCCTGAGATGCTGGAACCACACCCCGAACAGACCGAAACCACCTGCCAGACCCAACTGAACCACCTGCCGAGCACGCAGGAACAACCTGCTCGCCTCGCCGGAACCACCTGCCGGGCGCAGCGGAAGCACCTGCCGAGCGCGCCGGAGCCACGTGCTCGCCTCGCCGGAACCACCTGCCGGGCCCAGCGGAAGCACCTGCCGGGCGCGCCGGAGCCACCTGCCCGGCTCGCCGGAACCACCTGCCGGGCCCTAACCCTAACCCTAACCCTAACCCTATCCCCAAACCCTAACCCTAACCCTAACCCCTAACCCTAAGCCTAACCCTAAACCCTAACCCAACCGTAACCCTAACCCTAACCCTACCCCTAACCCTAACCCCTAACCCCAAACCCTAAACCCTAACCCTAACCGTAACCCTAACCCTATCCCTAACCCTAACCTGACGGACAGGCTGGAACCAGCTGCTCAACTCGCCGGAACCACCTGCCAGACATGCCAGAACCACCTGCCGAGCACGCCGGAGCCACCTGCTGGACTCACCAGAACCACCTGCCTGACAGGCCAAAATCAACAGCTGGCTATGAGAGAACCACCTGGCAGACAATCCGCAATAACCTGCCAGGCATGCAGGAACCACCTCTCAGACGTAAGAGAACCACGTGCCGGACACGCTGGAACCACGTCCTGGACAGACTGGAACCACCTGCCGGACATGCCTGGACCACCTGCCGAGCACGCCGGAACCACCTGCTCGACTCGCAGGACCCATGTGCCAGACACGCCAAAATGAACTGCCGGCTACACCAGAACCACTTACCGGACACTCCGGAATAACCTGCCCGGCATGCCAGAACCACCTCTCAGAAGTGCCAGAAGCACGTGCTGGACATGCCGGAACAACCTATCGGACAGAACGGAACAACCTGCCGGACACACCAAAATCACCTGCGGGCTACGCCAGAACCACTTGGAGGACTCTCCGGGAAAACCTGCCGGGCATGCTGGAACCACCCCTCAGACGTGCCTGAACCACGTGGCGGACACTCCGGAAACGCATGTCGGGCCGGCCGGAACCACCTCTCAGACGTGCCAGAACCTCATGCCGGACACCCCAGAACCACCTGCTGGACAGACCGGAAACACCTGCCGGACACGCCGGAACCACATGTTCGACTCGCTGGAACCACATTCTGGACATGGCAAAATCACCTGCCGCCTATGCCAGAACCGCTTGGCGAACACTCCGGAATCACCTGTCAGGCATGCCGGAACCACTTCTCAGACCTGCCAGAACCACATGCCAATGACACCGGAAGCACCTGCCGAGCATGCCGGAAGCACCTGCTCGACTCGCCAGAACCACCTGTCGGACACGCCAAAATCACCTGCCGGCTACGCCACAGCCAGTTGGTGAACACTCCGGAAACACCTGCCGGGCTGGCTGGAACCACCTGCCAGTCACGCCAACATCACCTGCCAGCTACGCCAGAACCACTTGGCGGAGACTCCAGAAACACCTGTTGGGCCAGCCGGAACCACCTCTCAGACGTGCCAGAACCATGTGCCTGAGATGCTGGAACCGCACCCCGAACAGACCGAAACCACCTGCCAGACCCAACTGAACCACCTGCCGAGCACGCAGGAACAACCTGCTCGCCTCGCCGGAACCACCTGCCGGGCGCAGCGGAAGCACCTGCCGAGCGCGCCGGAGCCACCTGCTCGCCTCGCCGGAACCACCTGCCGGGTGCAGCGGAAGCACCTGCCGAGCGCGCCGGAGCCACCTGCTCGCCTCGCCGGAACCACCTGCCGGGCCCAGCGGAAGCACGTGCCAAGCACGCCGGAGCCACCTGCTCGCCTCGCCGGAACCACCTGCCGGGCCCAGCGGAAGCACCTGCCGAGCGCGCCGGAGCCACCTGCTCGCCTCGCCGGAACCACGTGCCGGGCCCTAACCCTAACCCTAACCCTAACCCTAACCCTATCCCCAAACCCTTACCCTAACCCTAACCCCTAACCCTAAGCCTAACCCTAAACCCTAACCCAACCGTAACCCTAACCCTAACCCTAACCCCTAACCCTAAGCCTAACCCAAACCCTAACCCAACCGTAACCCTAACCCTAACCCTACCCCTAACCCTAACCCCTAACCCCAAACCCTAAACCCTAACCCTAACCGTAACCCTAACCCTATCCCTAACCCTAACCTGACGGACAGGCTGGAACCAGCTGCTCAACTCGCCGGAACCACCTGCCAGACATGCCAGAACCACCTGCCGAGCACGCCGGAGCCACCTGCTGGACTCACCAGAACCACCTGCCTGACAGGCCAAAATCAACAGCTGGCTATGAGAGAACCACCTGGCAGACAATCCGCAATAACCTGCCAGGCATGCAGGAACCACCTCTCAGACGTAAGAGAACCACGTGCCGGACACGCTGGAACCACGTCCTGGACAGACTGGAACCACCTGCCGGACATGCCTGGACCACCTGCCGAGCATGCCGGAACCACCTGCTCGACTCGCAGGACCCATGTGCCAGACACGCCAAAATGAACTGCCGGCTACACCAGAACCACTTACCGGACACTCCGGAATAACCTGCCCGGCATGCCAGAACCACCTCTCAGAAGTGCCAGAAGCACGTGCTGGACATGCCGGAACAACCTATCGGACAGAACGGAACAACCTGCCGGACACACCAAAATCACCTGCGGGCTACGCCAGAACCACTTGGAGGACTCTCCGGGAAAACCTGCCGGGCATGCTGGAACCACCTCTCAGACGTGCCTGAACCACGTGGCGGACACTCCGGAAACGCATGTCGGGCCGGCCGGAACCACCTCTCAGACGTGCCAGAACCTCATGCCGGACACCCCAGAACCACCTGCTGGACAGACCGGAAACACCTGCCGGACACGCCGGAACCACATGTTCGACTCGCTGGAACCACATTCTGGACATGGCAAAATCACCTGCCGCCTATGCCAGAACCGCTTGGCGAACACTCCGGAATCACCTGTCAGGCATGCCGGAACCACCTCTCAGACCTGCCAGAACCACATGCCAATGACACCGGAAGCACCTGCCGAGCATGCCGGAAGCACCTGCTCGACTCGCCAGAACCACCTGTCGGACACGCCAAAATCACCTGCCGGCTACGCCACAGCCAGTTGGTGAACACTCCGGAAACACCTGCCGGGCTGGCTGGAACCACCTGCCAGCTACGCCAGAACCACTTGGCGGAGACTCCAGAAACACCTGTTGGGCCAGCCGGAACCACCTCTCAGACGTGCCAGAACCATGTGCCTGAGATGCTGGAACCACACCCCGAACAGACCGAAACCACCTGCCAGACCCAACTGAACCACCTGCCGAGCACGCAGGAACAACCTGCTCGCCTCGCCGGAACCACCTGCCGGGCCCAGCGGAAGCATGTGCCAAGCACGCCGGAGCCACCTGATCGCCTCGCCGGAACCACCTGCCGGGCCCAGCGGAAGCACCTGCCGAGCGCGCCGGAGCCACCTGCTCGCCTCGCCGGAACCACGTGCCGGGCCCTAACCCTAACCCTAACCCTATCCCCAAACCCTAACCCCAACCCTAACCCCTAACCCTAAGCCTAACCCTAAACCCTAACCCAACCGTAACCCTAACCCTAACCCTACCCCTAACCCTAACCCCTAACCCCAAACCCTAAACCCTAACCCTAACCGTAACCCTAACCCTATCCCTAACCCTAACCTGACGGACAGGCTGGAACCAGCTGCTCAACTCGCCGGAACCACCTGCCAGACATGCCAGAACCACCTGCCGAGCACGCCGGAGCCACCTGCTGGACTCACCAGAACCACCTGCCTGACAGGCCAAAATCAACAGCTGGCTATGAGAGAACCACCTGGCAGACAATCCGCAATAACCTGCCAGGCATGCAGGAACCACCTCTCAGACGTAAGAGAACCACGTGCCGGACACGCTGGAACCACGTCCTGGACAGACTGGAACCACCTGCCGGACATGCCTGGACCACCTGCCGAGCACGCCGGAACCACCTGCTCGACTCGCAGGACCCATGTGCCAGACACGCCAAAATGAACTGCCGGCTACACCAGAACCACTTACCGGACACTCCGGAATAACCTGCCCGGCATGCCAGAACCACCTCTCAGAAGTGCCAGAAGCACGTGCTGGACATGCCGGAACAACCTATCGGACAGAACGGAACAACCTGCCGGACACACCAAAATCACCTGCGGGCTACGCCAGAACCACTTGGAGGACTCTCCGGGAAAACCTGCCGGGCATGCTGGAACCACCTCTCAGACGTGCCTGAACCACGTGGCGGACACTCCGGAAACGCATGTCGGGCCGGCCGGAACCACCTCTCAGACGTGCCAGAACCTCATGCCGGACACCCCAGAACCACCTGCTGGACAGACCGGAAACACCTGCCGGACACGCCGGAACCACATGTTCGACTCGCTGGAACCACATTCTGGACATGGCAAAATCACCTGCCGCCTATGCCAGAACCGCTTGGCGAACACTCCGGAATCACCTGTCAGGCATGCCGGAACCACCTCTCAGACCTGCCAGAACCACATGCCAATGACACCGGAAGCACCTGCCGAGCATGCCGGAAGCACCTGCTCGACTCGCCAGAACCACCTGTCGGACACGCCAAAATCACCTGCCGGCTACGCCACAGCCAGTTGGTGAACACTCCGGAAACACCTGCCGGGCTGGCTGGAACCACCTGCCAGTCACGCCAACATCACCTGCCAGCTACGCCAGAACCACTTGGCGGAGACTCCAGAAACACCTGTTGGGCCAGCCGGAACCACCTCTCAGACGTGCCAGAACCATGTGCCTGAGATGCTGGAACCACACCCCGAACAGACCGAAAACACCTGCCAGACCCAACTGAACCACCTGCCGAGCACGCAGGAACAACCTGCTCGCCTCGCCGGAACCACCTGCCGGGCGCAGCGGAAGCACCTGCGGAGCGCGCCGGAGCCACCTGCTCGCCTCGCCGGAACCACGTGCCGGGCCCTAACCCTAACCCTAACCCTATCCCCAAACCCTAACCCCAACCCTAACCCCTAACCCTAAGCCTAACCCTAAACCCTAACCCAACCGTAACCCTAACCCTAACCCTACCCCTAACCCTAACCCCTAACCCCAAACCCTAAACCCTAACCCTAACCGTAACCCTAACCCTATCCCTAACCCTAACCTGACGGACAGGCTGGAACCAGCTGCTCAACTCGCCGGAACCACCTGCCAGACATGCCAGAACCACCTGCCGAGCACGCCGGAGCCACCTGCTGGACTCACCAGAACCACCTGCCTGACAGGCCAAAATCAACAGCTGGCTATGAGAGAACCACCTGGCAGACAATCCGCAATAACCTGCCAGGCATGCAGGAACCACCTCTCAGACGTAAGAGAACCACGTGCCGGACACGCTGGAACCACGTCCTGGACAGACTGGAACCACCTGCCGGACATGCCTGGACCACCTGCCGAGCACGCCGGAACCACCTGCTCGACTCGCAGGACCCATGTGCCAGACACGCCAAAATGAACTGCCGGCTACACCAGAACCACTTACCGGACACTCCGGAATAACCTGCCCGGCATGCCAGAACCACCTCTCAGAAGTGCCAGAAGCACGTGCTGGACATGCCGGAACAACCTATCGGACAGAACGGAACAACCTGCCGGACACACCAAAATCACCTGCGGGCTACGCCAGAACCACTTGGAGGACTCTCCGGGAAAACCTGCCGGGCATGCTGGAACCACCTCTCAGACGTGCCTGAACCACGTGGCGGACACTCCGGAAACGCATGTCGGGCCGGCCGGAACCACCTCTCAGATGTGCCAGAACCTCATGCCGGACACCCCAGAACCACCTGCTGGACAGACCGGAAACACCTGCCGGACACGCCGGAACCACATGTTCGACTCGCTGGAACCACATTCTGGACATGGCAAAATCACCTGCCGCCTATGCCAGAACCGCTTGGCGAACACTCCGGAATCACCTGTCAGGCATGCCGGAACCACCTCTCAGACCTGCCAGAACCACATGCCAATGACACCGGAAGCACCTGCCGAGCATGCCGGAAGCACCTGCTCGACTCGCCAGAACCACCTGTCGGACACGCCAAAATCACCTGCCGGCTACGCCACAGCCAGTTGGTGAACACTCCGGAAACACCTGCCGGGCTGGCTGGAACCACCTGCCAGTCACGCCAACATCACCTGCCAGCTACGCCAGAACCACTTGGCGGAGACTCCAGAAACACCTGTTGGGCCAGCCGGAACCACCTCTCAGACGTGCCAGAACCATGTGCCTGAGATGCTGGAACCACACCCCGAACAGACCGAAAACACCTGCCAGACCCAACTGAACCACCTGCCGAGCACGCAGGAACAACCTGCTCGCCTCGCCGGAACCACCTGCCGGGCGCAGCGGAAGCACCTGCGGAGCGCGCCGGAGCCACCTGCTCGCCTCGCCGGAACCACCTGCCGGGCCCAGCGGAAGCACCTGCCGGGCGCGCCGGAGCCACCTGCCCGGCTCGCCGGAACCACCTGCCGGGCCCTAACCCTAACCCTAACCCTAACCCTATCCCCAAACCCTAAACCTAACCCTAACCCCTAACCCTAAGCCTAACCCTAAACCCTAACCCAACCGTAACCCTAACCCTAACCCTACCCCTAACCCTAACCCCTAACCCCAAACCCTAAACCCTAACCCTAACCGTAACCCTAACCCTATCCCTAACCCTAACCTGACGGACAGGCTGGAACCAGCTGCTCAACTCGCCGGAACCACCTGCCAGACATGCCAGAACCACCTGCCGAGCACGCCGGAGCCACCTGCTGGACTCACCAGAACCACCTGCCTGACAGGCCAAAATCAACAGCTGGCTATGAGAGAACCACCTGGCAGACAATCCGCAATAACCTGCCAGGCATGCAGGAACCACCTCTCAGACGTAAGAGAACCACGTGCCGGACACGCTGGAACCACGTCCTGGACAGACTGGAACCACCTGCCGGACATGCCTGGACCACCTGCCGAGCACGCCGGAACCACCTGCTCGACTCGCAGGACCCATGTGCCAGACACGCCAAAATGAACTGCCGGCTACACCAGAACCACTTACCGGACACTCCGGAATAACCTGCCCGGCATGCCAGAACCACCTCTCAGAAGTGCCAGAAGCACGTGCTGGACATGCCGGAACAACCTATCGGACAGAACGGAACAACCTGCCGGACACACCAAAATCACCTGCGGGCTACGCCAGAACCACTTGGAGGACTCTCCGGGAAAACCTGCCGGGCATGCTGGAACCACCCCTCAGACGTGCCTGAACCACGTGGCGGACACTCCGGAAACGCATGTCGGGCCGGCCGGAACCACCTCTCAGACGTGCCAGAACCTCATGCCGGACACCCCAGAACCACCTGCTGGACAGACCGGAAACACCTGCCGGACACGCCGGAACCACATGTTCGACTCGCTGGAACCACATTCTGGACATGGCAAAATCACCTGCCGCCTATGCCAGAACCGCTTGGCGAACACTCCGGAATCACCTGTCAGGCATGCCGGAACCACCTCTCAGACCTGCCAGAACCACATGCCAATGACACCGGAAGCACCTGCCGAGCATGCCGGAAGCACCTGCTCGACTCGCCAGAACCACCTGTCGGACACGCCAAAATCACCTGCCGGCTACGCCACAGCCAGTTGGTGAACACTCCGGAAACACCTGCCGGGCTGGCTGGAACCACCTGCCAGTCACGCCAACATCACCTGCCAGCTACGCCAGAACCACTTGGCGGAGACTCCAGAAACACCTGTTGGGCCAGCCGGAACCACCTCTCAGACGTGCCAGAACCATGTGCCTGAGATGCTGGAACCACACCCCGAACAGACCGAAAACACCTGCCAGACCCAACTGAACCACCTGCCGAGCACGCAGGAACAACCTGCTCGCCTCGCCGGAACCACCTGCCGGGCGCAGCGGAAGCACCTGCGGAGCGCGCCGGAGCCACCTGCTCGCCTCGCCGGAACCACCTGCCGGGCCCAGCGGAAGCACCTGCCGGGCGCGCCGGAGCCACCTGCCCGGCTCGCCGGAACCACCTGCCGGGCCCTAACCCTAACCCTAACCCTAACCCTATCCCCAAACCCTAAACCTAACCCTAACCCCTAACCCTAAGCCTAACCCTAAACCCTAACCCAACCGTAACCCTAACCCTAACCCTACCCCTAACCCTAACCCCTAACCCCAAACCCTAAACCCTAACCCTAACCGTAACCCTAACCCTATCCCTAACCCTAACCTGACGGACAGGCTGGAACCAGCTGCTCAACTCGCCGGAACCACCTGCCAGACATGCCAGAACCACCTGCCGAGCACGCCGGAGCCACCTGCTGGACTCACCAGAACCACCTGCCTGACAGGCCAAAATCAACAGCTGGCTATGAGAGAACCACCTGGCAGACAATCCGCAATAACCTGCCAGGCATGCAGGAACCACCTCTCAGACGTAAGAGAACCACGTGCCGGACACGCTGGAACCACGTCCTGGACAGACTGGAACCACCTGCCGGACATGCCTGGACCACCTGCCGAGCACGCCGGAACCACCTGCTCGACTCGCAGGACCCATGTGCCAGACACGCCAAAATGAACTGCCGGCTACACCAGAACCACTTACCGGACACTCCGGAATAACCTGCCCGGCATGCCAGAACCACCTCTCAGAAGTGCCAGAAGCACGTGCTGGACATGCCGGAACAACCTATCGGACAGAACGGAACAACCTGCCGGACACACCAAAATCACCTGCGGGCTACGCCAGAACCACTTGGAGGACTCTCCGGGAAAACCTGCCGGGCATGCTGGAACCACCTCTCAGACGTGCCTGAACCACGTGGCGGACACTCCGGAAACGCATGTCGGGCCGGCCGGAACCACCTCTCAGATGTGCCAGAACCTCATGCCGGACACCCCAGAACCACCTGCTGGACAGACCGGAAACACCTGCCGGACACGCCGGAACCACATGTTCGACTCGCTGGAACCACATTCTGGACATGGCAAAATCACCTGCCGCCTATGCCAGAACCGCTTGGCGAACACTCCGGAATCACCTGTCAGGCATGCCGGAACCACCTCTCAGACCTGCCAGAACCACATGCCAATGACACCGGAAGCACCTGCCGAGCATGCCGGAAGCACCTGCTCGACTCGCCAGAACCACCTGTCGGACACGCCAAAATCACCTGCCGGCTACGCCACAGCCAGTTGGTGAACACTCCGGAAACACCTGCCGGGCTGGCTGGAACCACCTGCCAGTCACGCCAACATCACCTGCCAGCTACGCCAGAACCACTTGGCGGAGACTCCAGAAACACCTGTTGGGCCAGCCGGAACCACCTCTCAGACGTGCCAGAACCATGTGCCTGAGATGCTGGAACCACACCCCGAACAGACCGAAACCACCTGCCAGACCCAACTGAACCACCTGCCGAGCACGCAGGAACAACCTGCTCGCCTCGCCGGAACCACCTGCCGGGCGCAGCGGAAGCACCTGCCGAGCGCGCCGGAGCCACGTGCTCGCCTCGCCGGAACCACCTGCCGGGCCCAGCGGAAGCACCTGCCGGGCGCGCCGGAGCCACCTGCCCGGCTCGCCGGAACCACCTGCCGGGCCCTAACCCTAACCCTAACCCTAACCCTATCCCCAAACCCTAACCCTAACCCTAACCCCTAACCCTAAGCCTAACCCTAAACCCTAACCCAACCGTAACCCTAACCCTAACCCTACCCCTAACCCTAACCCCTAACCCCAAACCCTAAACCCTAACCCTAACTGTAACCCTAACCCTATCCCTAACCCTAACCTGACGGACAGGCTGGAACCAGCTGCTCAACTCGCCGGAACCACCTGCCAGACATGCCAGAACCACCTGCCGAGCACGCCGGAGCCACCTGCTGGACTCACCAGAACCACCTGCCTGACAGGCCAAAATCAACAGCTGGCTATGAGAGAACCACCTGGCAGACAATCCGCAATAACCTGCCAGGCATGCAGGAACCACCTCTCAGACGTAAGAGAACCACGTGCCGGACACGCTGGAACCACGTCCTGGACAGACTGGAACCACCTGCCGGACATGCCTGGACCACCTGCCGAGCACGCCGGAACCACCTGCTCGACTCGCAGGACCCATGTGCCAGACACGCCAAAATGAACTGCCGGCTACACCAGAACCACTTACCGGACACTCCGGAATAACCTGCCCGGCATGCCAGAACCACCTCTCAGAAGTGCCAGAAGCACGTGCTGGACATGCCGGAACAACCTATCGGACAGAACGGAACAACCTGCCGGACACACCAAAATCACCTGCGGGCTACGCCAGAACCACTTGGAGGACTCTCCGGGAAAACCTGCCGGGCATGCTGGAACCACCTCTCAGACGTGCCTGAACCACGTGGCGGACACTCCGGAAACGCATGTCGGGCCGGCCGGAACCACCTCTCAGACGTGCCAGAACCTCATGCCGGACACCCCAGAACCACCTGCTGGACAGACCGGAAACACCTGCCGGACACGCCGGAACCACATGTTCGACTCGCTGGAACCACATTCTGGACATGGCAAAATCACCTGCCGCCTATGCCAGAACCGCTTGGCGAACACTCCGGAATCACCTGTCAGGCATGCCGGAACCACCTCTCAGACCTGCCAGAACCACATGCCAATGACACCGGAAGCACCTGCCGAGCATGCCGGAAGCACCTGCTCGACTCGCCAGAACCACCTGTCGGACACGCCAAAATCACCTGCCGGCTACGCCACAGCCAGTTGGTGAACACTCCGGAAACACCTGCCGGGCTGGCTGGAACCACCTGCCAGTCACGCCAACATCACCTGCCAGCTACGCCAGAACCACTTGGCGGAGACTCCAGAAACACCTGTTGGGCCAGCCGGAACCACCTCTCAGACGTGCCAGAACCATGTGCCTGAGATGCTGGAACCACACCCCGAACAGACCGAAAACACCTGCCAGACCCAACTGAACCACCTGCCGAGCACGCAGGAACAACCTGCTCGCCTCGCCGGAACCACCTGCCGGGCGCAGCGGAAGCACCTGCGGAGCGCGCCGGAGCCACCTGCTCGCCTCGCCGGAACCACCTGCCGGGCCCAGCGGAAGCACCTGCCGGGCGCGCCGGAGCCACCTGCCCGGCTCGCCGGAACCACCTGCCGGGCCCTAACCCTAACCCTAACCCTAACCCTATCCCCAAACCCTAACCCTAACCCTAACCCCTAACCCTAAGCCTAACCCTAAACCCTAACCCAACCGTAACCCTAACCCTAACCCTACCCCTAACCCTAACCCCTAACCCCAAACCCTAAACCCTAACCCTAACCGTAACCCTAACCCTATCCCTAACCCTAACCTGACGGACAGGCTGGAACCAGCTGCTCAACTCGCCGGAACCACCTGCCAGACATGCCAGAACCACCTGCCGAGCACGCCGGAGCCACCTGCTGGACTCACCAGAACCACCTGCCTGACAGGCCAAAATCAACAGCTGGCTATGAGAGAACCACCTGGCAGACAATCCGCAATAACCTGCCAGGCATGCAGGAACCACCTCTCAGACGTAAGAGAACCACGTGCCGGACACGCTGGAACCACGTCCTGGACAGACTGGAACCACCTGCCGGACATGCCTGGACCACCTGCCGAGCACGCCGGAACCACCTGCTCGACTCGCAGGACCCATGTGCCAGACACGCCAAAATGAACTGCCGGCTACACCAGAACCACTTACCGGACACTCCGGAATAACCTGCCCGGCATGCCAGAACCACCTCTCAGAAGTGCCAGAAGCACGTGCTGGACATGCCGGAACAACCTATCGGACAGAACGGAACAACCTGCCGGACACACCAAAATCACCTGCGGGCTACGCCAGAACCACTTGGAGGACTCTCCGGGAAAACCTGCCGGGCATGCTGGAACCACCTCTCAGACGTGCCTGAACCACGTGGCGGACACTCCGGAAACGCATGTCGGGCCGGCCGGAACCACCTCTCAGACGTGCCAGAACCTCATGCCGGACACCCCAGAACCACCTGCTGGACAGACCGGAAACACCTGCCGGACACGCCGGAACCACATGTTCGACTCGCTGGAACCACATTCTGGACATGGCAAAATCACCTGCCGCCTATGCCAGAACCGCTTGGCGAACACTCCGGAATCACCTGTCAGGCATGCCGGAACCACCTCTCAGACCTGCCAGAACCACATGCCAATGACACCGGAAGCACCTGCCGAGCATGCCGGAAGCACCTGCTCGACTCGCCAGAACCACCTGTCGGACACGCCAAAATCACCTGCCGGCTACGCCACAGCCAGTTGGTGAACACTCCGGAAACACCTGCCGGGCTGGCTGGAACCACCTGCCAGTCACGCCAACATCACCTGCCAGCTACGCCAGAACCACTTGGCGGAGACTCCAGAAACACCTGTTGGGCCAGCCGGAACCACCTCTCAGACGTGCCAGAACCATGTGCCTGAGATGCTGGAACCACACCCCGAACAGACCGAAAACACCTGCCAGACCCAACTGAACCACCTGCCGAGCACGCAGGAACAACCTGCTCGCCTCGCCGGAACCACCTGCCGGGCGCAGCGGAAGCACCTGCGGAGCGCGCCGGAGCCACCTGCTCGCCTCGCCGGAACCACCTGCCGGGCCCAGCGGAAGCACCTGCCGGGCGCGCCGGAGCCACCTGCCCGGCTCGCCGGAACCACCTGCCGGGCCCTAACCCTAACCCTAACCCTAACCCTATCCCCAAACCCTAACCCTAACCCTAACCCCTAACCCTAAGCCTAACCCTAAACCCTAACCCAACCGTAACCCTAACCCTAACCCTACCCCTAACCCTAACCCCTAACCCCAAACCCTAAACCCTAACCCTAACCGTAACCCTAACCCTATCCCTAACCCTAACCTGACGGACAGGCTGGAACCAGCTGCTCAACTCGCCGGAACCACCTGCCAGACATGCCAGAACCACCTGCCGAGCACGCCGGAGCCACCTGCTGGACTCACCAGAACCACCTGCCTGACAGGCCAAAATCAACAGCTGGCTATGAGAGAACCACCTGGCAGACAATCCGCAATAACCTGCCAGGCATGCAGGAACCACCTCTCAGACGTAAGAGAACCACGTGCCGGACACGCTGGAACCACGTCCTGGACAGACTGGAACCACCTGCCGGACATGCCTGGACCACCTGCCGAGCACGCCGGAACCACCTGCTCGACTCGCAGGACCCATGTGCCAGACACGCCAAAATGAACTGCCGGCTACACCAGAACCACTTACCGGACACTCCGGAATAACCTGCCCGGCATGCCAGAACCACCTCTCAGAAGTGCCAGAAGCACGTGCTGGACATGCCGGAACAACCTATCGGACAGAACGGAACAACCTGCCGGACACACCAAAATCACCTGCGGGCTACGCCAGAACCACTTGGAGGACTCTCCGGGAAAACCTGCCGGGCATGCTGGAACCACCTCTCAGACGTGCCTGAACCACGTGGCGGACACTCTGGAAACGCATGTCGGGCCGGCCGGAACCACCTCTCAGACGTGCCAGAACCTCATGCCGGACACCCCAGAACCACCTGCTGGACAGACCGGAAACACCTGCCGGACACGCCGGAACCACATGTTCGACTCGCTGGAACCACATTCTGGACATGGCAAAATCACCTGCCGCCTATGCCAGAACCGCTTGGCGAACACTCCGGAATCACCTGTCAGGCATGCCGGAACCACCTCTCAGACCTGCCAGAACCACATGCCAATGACACCGGAAGCACCTGCCGAGCATGCCGGAAGCACCTGCTCGACTCGCCAGAACCACCTGTCGGACACGCCAAAATCACCTGCCGGCTACGCCACAGCCAGTTGGTGAACACTCCGGAAACACCTGCCGGGCTGGCTGGAACCACCTGCCAGTCACGCCAACATCACCTGCCAGCTACGCCAGAACCACTTGGCGGAGACTCCAGAAACACCTGTTGGGCCAGCCTGAACCACCTCTCAGACGTGCCAGAACCATGTGCCTGAGATGCTGGAACCGCACCCCGAACAGACCGAAACCACCTGCCAGACCCAACTGAACCACCTGCCGAGCACGCAGGAACAACCTGCTCGCCTCGCCGGAACCACCTGCCGGGCGCAGCGGAAGCACCTGCCGAGCGCGCCGGAGCCACCTGCTCGCCTCGCCGGAACCACCTGCCGGGTGCAGCGGAAGCACCTGCCGAGCGCGCCGGAGCCACCTGCTCGCCTCGCCGGAACCACCTGCCGGGCCCAGCGGAAGCACGTGCCAAGCACGCCGGAGCCACCTGCTCGCCTCGCCGGAACCACCTGCCGGGCCCAGCGGAAGCACCTGCCGAGCGCGCCGGAGCCACCTGCTCGCCTCGCCGGAACCACGTGCCGGGCCCTAACCCTAACCCTAACCCTAACCCTAACCCTATCCCCAAACCCTAACCCCTAACCCTAAGCCTAACCCTAAACCCTAACCCAACCGTAACCCTAACCCTAACCCTAACCCCTAACCCTAAGCCTAACCCAAACCCTAACCCAACCGTAACCCTAACCCTAACCCTACCCCTAACCCTAACCCCTAACCCCAAACCCTAAACCCTAACCCTAACCGTAACCCTAACCCTATCCCTAACCCTAACCTGACGGACAGGCTGGAACCAGCTGCTCAACTCGCCGGAACCACCTGCCAGACATGCCAGAACCACCTGCCGAGCACGCCGGAGCCACCTGCTGGACTCACCAGAACCACCTGCCTGACAGGCCAAAATCAACAGCTGGCTATGAGAGAACCACCTGGCAGACAATCCGCAATAACCTGCCAGGCATGCAGGAACCACCTCTCAGACGTAAGAGAACCACGTGCCGGACACGCTGGAACCACGTCCTGGACAGACTGGAACCACCTGCCGGACATGCCTGGACCACCTGCCGAGCACGCCGGAACCACCTGCTCGACTCGCAGGACCCATGTGCCAGACACGCCAAAATGAACTGCCGGCTACACCAGAACCACTTACCGGACACTCCGGAATAACCTGCCCGGCATGCCAGAACCACCTCTCAGAAGTGCCAGAAGCACGTGCTGGACATGCCGGAACAACCTATCGGACAGAACGGAACAACCTGCCGGACACACCAAAATCACCTGCGGGCTACGCCAGAACCACTTGGAGGACTCTCCGGGAAAACCTGCCGGGCATGCTGGAACCACCTCTCAGACGTGCCTGAACCACGTGGCGGACACTCCGGAAACGCATGTCGGGCCGGCCGGAACCACCTCTCAGACGTGCCAGAACCTCATGCCGGACACCCCGGAACCACCTGCTGGACAGACCGGAAACACCTGCCGGACACGCCGGAACCACATGTTCGACTCGCTGGAACCACATTCTGGACATGGCAAAATCACCTGCCGCCTATGCCAGAACCGCTTGGCGAACACTCCGGAATCACCTGTCAGGCATGCCGGAACCACCTCTCAGACCTGCCAGAACCACATGCCAATGACACCGGAAGCACCTGCCGAGCATGCCGGAAGCACCTGCTCGACTCGCCAGAACCACCTGTCGGACACGCCAAAATCACCTGCCGGCTACGCCACAGCCAGTTGGTGAACACTCCGGAAACACCTGCCGGGCTGGCTGGAACCACCTGCCAGTCACGCCAACATCACCTGCCAGCTACGCCAGAACCACTTGGCGGAGACTCCAGAAACACCTGTTGGGCCAGCCGGAACCACCTCTCAGACGTGCCAGAACCATGTGCCTGAGATGCTGGAACCACACCCCGAACAGACCGAAAACACCTGCCAGACCCAACTGAACCACCTGCCGAGCACGCAGGAACAACCTGCTCGCCTCGCCGGAACCACCTGCCGGGCGCAGCGGAAGCACCTGCGGAGCGCGCCGGAGCCACCTGCTCGCCTCGCCGGAACCACCTGCCGGGCGCAGCGGAAGCACCTGCCGAGCGCGCCGGAGCCACCTGCTCGGCTCGCCGGAACCACCTGCCGGGCCCTAACCCTAACCCTAACCCTAACCCTATCCCCAAACCCTAACCCTAACCCTAACCCCTAACCCTAAGCCTAACCCTAAACCCTAACCCAACCGTAACCCTAACCCTAACCCTACCCCTAACCCTAACCCCTAACCCCAAACCCTAAACCCTAACCCTAACCGTAACCCTAACCCTATCCCTAACCCTAACCTGACGGACAGGCTGGAACCAGCTGCTCAACTCGCCGGAACCACCTGCCAGACATGCCAGAACCACCTGCCGAGCACGCCGGAGCCACCTGCTGGACTCACCAGAACCACCTGCCTGACAGGCCAAAATCAACAGCTGGCTATGAGAGAACCACCTGGCAGACAATCCGCAATAACCTGCCAGGCATGCAGGAACCACCTCTCAGACGTAAGAGAACCACGTGCCGGACACGCTGGAACCACGTCCTGGACAGACTGGAACCACCTGCCGGACATGCCTGGACCACCTGCCGAGCACGCCGGAACCACCTGCTCGACTCGCAGGACCCATGTGCCAGACACGCCAAAATGAACTGCCGGCTACACCAGAACCACTTACCGGACACTCCGGAATAACCTGCCCGGCATGCCAGAACCACCTCTCAGAAGTGCCAGAAGCACGTGCTGGACATGCCGGAACAACCTATCGGACAGAACGGAACAACCTGCCGGACACACCAAAATCACCTGCGGGCTACGCCAGAACCACTTGGAGGACTCTCCGGGAAAACCTGCCGGGCATGCTGGAACCACCTCTCAGACGTGCCTGAACCACGTGGCGGACACTCTGGAAACGCATGTCGGGCCGGCCGGAACCACCTCTCAGACGTGCCAGAACCTCATGCCGGACACCCCAGAACCACCTGCTGGACAGACCGGAAACACCTGCCGGACACGCCGGAACCACATGTTCGACTCGCTGGAACCACATTCTGGACATGGCAAAATCACCTGCCGCCTATGCCAGAACCGCTTGGCGAACACTCCGGAATCACCTGTCAGGCATGCCGGAACCACCTCTCAGACCTGCCAGAACCACATGCCAATGACACCGGAAGCACCTGCCGAGCATGCCGGAAGCACCTGCTCGACTCGCCAGAACCACCTGTCGGACACGCCAAAATCACCTGCCGGCTACGCCACAGCCAGTTGGTGAACACTCCGGAAACACCTGCCGGGCTGGCTGGAACCACCTGCCAGTCACGCCAACATCACCTGCCAGCTACGCCAGAACCACTTGGCGGAGACTCCAGAAACACCTGTTGGGCCAGCCGGAACCACCTCTCAGACGTGCCAGAACCATGTGCCTGAGATGCTGGAACCGCACCCCGAACAGACCGAAACCACCTGCCAGACCCAACTGAACCACCTGCCGAGCACGCAGGAACAACCTGCTCGCCTCGCCGGAACCACCTGCCGGGCGCAGCGGAAGCACCTGCCGAGCGCGCCGGAGCCACCTGCTCGCCTCGCCGGAACCACCTGCCGGGTGCAGCGGAAGCACCTGCCGAGCGCGCCGGAGCCACCTGCTCGCCTCGCCGGAACCACCTGCCGGGCCCAGCGGAAGCACGTGCCAAGCACGCCGGAGCCACCTGCTCGCCTCGCCGGAACCACCTGCCGGGCCCAGCGGAAGCACCTGCCGAGCGCGCCGGAGCCACCTGCTCGCCTCGCCGGAACCACGTGCCGGGCCCTAACCCTAACCCTAACCCTAACCCTAACCCTATCCCCAAACCCTTACCCTAACCCTAACCCCTAACCCTAAGCCTAACCCTAAACCCTAACCCAACCGTAACCCTAACCCTAACCCTAACCCCTAACCCTAAGCCTAACCCAAACCCTAACCCAACCGTAACCCTAACCCTAACCCTACCCCTAACCCTAACCCCTAACCCCAAACCCTAAACCCTAACCCTAACCGTAACCCTAACCCTATCCCTAACCCTAACCTGACGGACAGGCTGGAACCAGCTGCTCAACTCGCCGGAACCACCTGCCAGACATGCCAGAACCACCTGCCGAGCACGCCGGAGCCACCTGCTGGACTCACCAGAACCACCTGCCTGACAGGCCAAAATCAACAGCTGGCTATGAGAGAACCACCTGGCAGACAATCCGCAATAACCTGCCAGGCATGCAGGAACCACCTCTCAGACGTAAGAGAACCACGTGCCGGACACGCTGGAACCACGTCCTGGACAGACTGGAACCACCTGCCGGACATGCCTGGACCACCTGCCGAGCACGCCGGAACCACCTGCTCGACTCGCAGGACCCATGTGCCAGACACGCCAAAATGAACTGCCGGCTACACCAGAACCACTTACCGGACACTCCGGAATAACCTGCCCGGCATGCCAGAACCACCTCTCAGAAGTGCCAGAAGCACGTGCTGGACATGCCGGAACAACCTATCGGACAGAACGGAACAACCTGCCGGACACACCAAAATCACCTGCGGGCTACGCCAGAACCACTTGGAGGACTCTCCGGGAAAACCTGCCGGGCATGCTGGAACCACCTCTCAGACGTGCCTGAACCACGTGGCGGACACTCTGGAAACGCATGTCGGGCCGGCCGGAACCACCTCTCAGACGTGCCAGAACCTCATGCCGGACACCCCAGAACCACCTGCTGGACAGACCGGAAACACCTGCCGGACACGCCGGAACCACATGTTCGACTCGCTGGAACCACATTCTGGACATGGCAAAATCACCTGCCGCCTATGCCAGAACCGCTTGGCGAACACTCCGGAATCACCTGTCAGGCATGCCGGAACCACCTCTCAGACCTGCCAGAACCACATGCCAATGACACCGGAAGCACCTGCCGAGCATGCCGGAAGCACCTGCTCGACTCGCCAGAACCACCTGTCGGACACGCCAAAATCACCTGCCGGCTACGCCACAGCCAGTTGGTGAACACTCCGGAAACACCTGCCGGGCTGGCTGGAACCACCTGCCAGTCACGCCAACATCACCTGCCAGCTACGCCAGAACCACTTGGCGGAGACTCCAGAAACACCTGTTGGGCCAGCCTGAACCACCTCTCAGACGTGCCAGAACCATGTGCCTGAGATGCTGGAACCGCACCCCGAACAGACCGAAACCACCTGCCAGACCCAACTGAACCACCTGCCGAGCACGCAGGAACAACCTGCTCGCCTCGCCGGAACCACCTGCCGGGCGCAGCGGAAGCACCTGCCGAGCGCGCCGGAGCCACCTGCTCGCCTCGCCGGAACCACCTGCCGGGTGCAGCGGAAGCACCTGCCGAGCGCGCCGGAGCCACCTGCTCGCCTCGCCGGAACCACCTGCCGGGCCCAGCGGAAGCACGTGCCAAGCACGCCGGAGCCACCTGCTCGCCTCGCCGGAACCACCTGCCGGGCCCAGCGGAAGCACCTGCCGAGCGCGCCGGAGCCACCTGCTCGCCTCGCCGGAACCACGTGCCGGGCCCTAACCCTAACCCTAACCCTAACCCTAACCCTATCCCCAAACCCTAACCCCTAACCCTAAGCCTAACCCTAAACCCTAACCCAACCGTAACCCTAACCCTAACCCTAACCCCTAACCCTAAGCCTAACCCAAACCCTAACCCAACCGTAACCCTAACCCTAACCCTACCCCTAACCCTAACCCCTAACCCCAAACCCTAAACCCTAACCCTAACCGTAACCCTAACCCTATCCCTAACCCTAACCTGACGGACAGGCTGGAACCAGCTGCTCAACTCGCCGGAACCACCTGCCAGACATGCCAGAACCACCTGCCGAGCACGCCGGAGCCACCTGCTGGACTCACCAGAACCACCTGCCTGACAGGCCAAAATCAACAGCTGGCTATGAGAGAACCACCTGGCAGACAATCCGCAATAACCTGCCAGGCATGCAGGAACCACCTCTCAGACGTAAGAGAACCACGTGCCGGACACGCTGGAACCACGTCCTGGACAGACTGGAACCACCTGCCGGACATGCCTGGACCACCTGCCGAGCACGCCGGAACCACCTGCTCGACTCGCAGGACCCATGTGCCAGACACGCCAAAATGAACTGCCGGCTACACCAGAACCACTTACCGGACACTCCGGAATAACCTGCCCGGCATGCCAGAACCACCTCTCAGAAGTGCCAGAAGCACGTGCTGGACATGCCGGAACAACCTATCGGACAGAACGGAACAACCTGCCGGACACACCAAAATCACCTGCGGGCTACGCCAGAACCACTTGGAGGACTCTCCGGGAAAACCTGCCGGGCATGCTGGAACCACCTCTCAGACGTGCCTGAACCACGTGGCGGACACTCCGGAAACGCATGTCGGGCCGGCCGGAACCACCTCTCAGACGTGCCAGAACCTCATGCCGGACACCCCGGAACCACCTGCTGGACAGACCGGAAACACCTGCCGGACACGCCGGAACCACATGTTCGACTCGCTGGAACCACATTCTGGACATGGCAAAATCACCTGCCGCCTATGCCAGAACCGCTTGGCGAACACTCCGGAATCACCTGTCAGGCATGCCGGAACCACCTCTCAGACCTGCCAGAACCACATGCCAATGACACCGGAAGCACCTGCCGAGCATGCCGGAAGCACCTGCTCGACTCGCCAGAACCACCTGTCGGACACGCCAAAATCACCTGCCGGCTACGCCACAGCCAGTTGGTGAACACTCCGGAAACACCTGCCGGGCTGGCTGGAACCACCTGCCAGTCACGCCAACATCACCTGCCAGCTACGCCAGAACCACTTGGCGGAGACTCCAGAAACACCTGTTGGGCCAGCCGGAACCACCTCTCAGACGTGCCAGAACCATGTGCCTGAGATGCTGGAACCACACCCCGAACAGACCGAAAACACCTGCCAGACCCAACTGAACCACCTGCCGAGCACGCAGGAACAACCTGCTCGCCTCGCCGGAACCACCTGCCGGGCGCAGCGGAAGCACCTGCGGAGCGCGCCGGAGCCACCTGCTCGCCTCGCCGGAACCACCTGCCGGGCGCAGCGGAAGCACCTGCCGAGCGCGCCGGAGCCACCTGCTCGGCTCGCCGGAACCACCTGCCGGGCCCTAACCCTAACCCTAACCCTAACCCTATCCCCAAACCCTAACCCTAACCCTAACCCCTAACCCTAAGCCTAACCCTAAACCCTAACCCAACCGTAACCCTAACCCTAACCCTACCCCTAACCCTAACCCCTAACCCCAAACCCTAAACCCTAACCCTAACCGTAACCCTAACCCTATCCCTAACCCTAACCTGACGGACAGGCTGGAACCAGCTGCTCAACTCGCCGGAACCACCTGCCAGACATGCCAGAACCACCTGCCGAGCACGCCGGAGCCACCTGCTGGACTCACCAGAACCACCTGCCTGACAGGCCAAAATCAACAGCTGGCTATGAGAGAACCACCTGGCAGACAATCCGCAATAACCTGCCAGGCATGCAGGAACCACCTCTCAGACGTAAGAGAACCACGTGCCGGACACGCTGGAACCACGTCCTGGACAGACTGGAACCACCTGCCGGACATGCCTGGACCACCTGCCGAGCACGCCGGAACCACCTGCTCGACTCGCAGGACCCATGTGCCAGACACGCCAAAATGAACTGCCGGCTACACCAGAACCACTTACCGGACACTCCGGAATAACCTGCCCGGCATGCCAGAACCACCTCTCAGAAGTGCCAGAAGCACGTGCTGGACATGCCGGAACAACCTATCGGACAGAACGGAACAACCTGCCGGACACACCAAAATCACCTGCGGGCTACGCCAGAACCACTTGGAGGACTCTCCGGGAAAACCTGCCGGGCATGCTGGAACCACCTCTCAGACGTGCCTGAACCACGTGGCGGACACTCTGGAAACGCATGTCGGGCCGGCCGGAACCACCTCTCAGACGTGCCAGAACCTCATGCCGGACACCCCAGAACCACCTGCTGGACAGACCGGAAACACCTGCCGGACACGCCGGAACCACATGTTCGACTCGCTGGAACCACATTCTGGACATGGCAAAATCACCTGCCGCCTATGCCAGAACCGCTTGGCGAACACTCCGGAATCACCTGTCAGGCATGCCGGAACCACCTCTCAGACCTGCCAGAACCACATGCCAATGACACCGGAAGCACCTGCCGAGCATGCCGGAAGCACCTGCTCGACTCGCCAGAACCACCTGTCGGACACGCCAAAATCACCTGCCGGCTACGCCACAGCCAGTTGGTGAACACTCCGGAAACACCTGCCGGGCTGGCTGGAACCACCTGCCAGTCACGCCAACATCACCTGCCAGCTACGCCAGAACCACTTGGCGGAGACTCCAGAAACACCTGTTGGGCCAGCCGGAACCACCTCTCAGACGTGCCAGAACCATGTGCCTGAGATGCTGGAACCGCACCCCGAACAGACCGAAACCACCTGCCAGACCCAACTGAACCACCTGCCGAGCACGCAGGAACAACCTGCTCGCCTCGCCGGAACCACCTGCCGGGCGCAGCGGAAGCACCTGCCGAGCGCGCCGGAGCCACCTGCTCGCCTCGCCGGAACCACCTGCCGGGTGCAGCGGAAGCACCTGCCGAGCGCGCCGGAGCCACCTGCTCGCCTCGCCGGAACCACCTGCCGGGCCCAGCGGAAGCACGTGCCAAGCACGCCGGAGCCACCTGCTCGCCTCGCCGGAACCACCTGCCGGGCCCAGCGGAAGCACCTGCCGAGCGCGCCGGAGCCACCTGCTCGCCTCGCCGGAACCACGTGCCGGGCCCTAACCCTAACCCTAACCCTAACCCTAACCCTATCCCCAAACCCTTACCCTAACCCTAACCCCTAACCCTAAGCCTAACCCTAAACCCTAACCCAACCGTAACCCTAACCCTAACCCTAACCCCTAACCCTAAGCCTAACCCAAACCCTAACCCAACCGTAACCCTAACCCTAACCCTACCCCTAACCCTAACCCCTAACCCCAAACCCTAAACCCTAACCCTAACCGTAACCCTAACCCTATCCCTAACCCTAACCTGACGGACAGGCTGGAACCAGCTGCTCAACTCGCCGGAACCACCTGCCAGACATGCCAGAACCACCTGCCGAGCACGCCGGAGCCACCTGCTGGACTCACCAGAACCACCTGCCTGACAGGCCAAAATCAACAGCTGGCTATGAGAGAACCACCTGGCAGACAATCCGCAATAACCTGCCAGGCATGCAGGAACCACCTCTCAGACGTAAGAGAACCACGTGCCGGACACGCTGGAACCACGTCCTGGACAGACTGGAACCACCTGCCGGACATGCCTGGACCACCTGCCGAGCATGCCGGAACCACCTGCTCGACTCGCAGGACCCATGTGCCAGACACGCCAAAATGAACTGCCGGCTACACCAGAACCACTTACCGGACACTCCGGAATAACCTGCCCGGCATGCCAGAACCACCTCTCAGAAGTGCCAGAAGCACGTGCTGGACATGCCGGAACAACCTATCGGACAGAACGGAACAACCTGCCGGACACACCAAAATCACCTGCGGGCTACGCCAGAACCACTTGGAGGACTCTCCGGGAAAACCTGCCGGGCATGCTGGAACCACCTCTCAGACGTGCCTGAACCACGTGGCGGACACTCCGGAAACGCATGTCGGGCCGGCCGGAACCACCTCTCAGACGTGCCAGAACCTCATGCCGGACACCCCAGAACCACCTGCTGGACAGACCGGAAACACCTGCCGGACACGCCGGAACCACATGTTCGACTCGCTGGAACCACATTCTGGACATGGCAAAATCACCTGCCGCCTATGCCAGAACCGCTTGGCGAACACTCCGGAATCACCTGTCAGGCATGCCGGAACCACCTCTCAGACCTGCCAGAACCACATGCCAATGACACCGGAAGCACCTGCCGAGCATGCCGGAAGCACCTGCTCGACTCGCCAGAACCACCTGTCGGACACGCCAAAATCACCTGCCGGCTACGCCACAGCCAGTTGGTGAACACTCCGGAAACACCTGCCGGGCTGGCTGGAACCACCTGCCAGCTACGCCAGAACCACTTGGCGGAGACTCCAGAAACACCTGTTGGGCCAGCCGGAACCACCTCTCAGACGTGCCAGAACCATGTGCCTGAGATGCTGGAACCACACCCCGAACAGACCGAAACCACCTGCCAGACCCAACTGAACCACCTGCCGAGCACGCAGGAACAACCTGCTCGCCTCGCCGGAACCACCTGCCGGGTGCAGCGGAAGCACCTGCCGAGCACGCCGGAGCCACCTGCTCGCCTCGCCGGAACCACCTGCCGGGTGCAGCGGAAGCACCTGCCTAGCGCGCCGGAGCCACCTGCTCGCCTCGCCGGAACCACCTGCCGGGCCCAGCGGAAGCATGTGCCAAGCACGCCGGAGCCACCTGCTCGCCTCGCCGTAACCACCTGCCGGGCGCAGCGGAAGCACCTGCCGAGCGCGCCGGAGCCACCTGCTCGCCTCGCCGGAACCACGTGCCGGGCCCTAACCCTAACCCTAACCCTATCCCCAAACCCTAACCCCAACCCTAACCCCTAACCCTAAGCCTAACCCTAAACCCTAACCCAACCGTAACCCTAACCCTAACCCTACCCCTAACCCTAACCCCTAACCCCAAACCCTAAACCCTAACCCTAACCGTAACCCTAACCCTATCCCTAACCCTAACCTGACGGACAGGCTGGAACCAGCTGCTCAACTCGCCGGAACCACCTGCCAGACATGCCAGAACCACCTGCCGAGCACGCCGGAGCCACCTGCTGGACTCACCAGAACCACCTGCCTGACAGGCCAAAATCAACAGCTGGCTATGAGAGAACCACCTGGCAGACAATCCGCAATAACCTGCCAGGCATGCAGGAACCACCTCTCAGACGTAAGAGAACCACGTGCCGGACACGCTGGAACCACGTCCTGGACAGACTGGAACCACCTGCCGGACATGCCTGGACCACCTGCCGAGCACGCCGGAACCACCTGCTCGACTCGCAGGACCCATGTGCCAGACACGCCAAAATGAACTGCCGGCTACACCAGAACCACTTACCGGACACTCCGGAATAACCTGCCCGGCATGCCAGAACCACCTCTCAGAAGTGCCAGAAGCACGTGCTGGACATGCCGGAACAACCTATCGGACAGAACGGAACAACCTGCCGGACACACCAAAATCACCTGCGGGCTACGCCAGAACCACTTGGAGGACTCTCCGGGAAAACCTGCCGGGCATGCTGGAACCACCTCTCAGACGTGCCTGAACCACGTGGCGGACACTCCGGAAACGCATGTCGGGCCGGCCGGAACCACCTCTCAGACGTGCCAGAACCTCATGCCGGACACCCCAGAACCACCTGCTGGACAGACCGGAAACACCTGCCGGACACGCCGGAACCACATGTTCGACTCGCTGGAACCACATTCTGGACATGGCAAAATCACCTGCCGCCTATGCCAAAACCGCTTGGCGAACACTCCGGAATCACCTGTCAGGCATGCCGGAACCACCTCTCAGACCTGCCAGAACCACATGCCAATGACACCGGAAGCACCTGCCGAGCATGCCGGAAGCACCTGCTCGACTCGCCAGAACCACCTGTCGGACACGCCAAAATCACCTGCCGGCTACGCCACAGCCAGTTGGTGAACACTCCGGAAACACCTGCCGGGCTGGCTGGAACCACCTGCCAGTCACGCCAACATCACCTGCCAGCTACGCCAGAACCACTTGGCGGAGACTCCAGAAACACCTGTTGGGCCAGCCTGAACCACCTCTCAGACGTGCCAGAACCATGTGCCTGAGATGCTGGAACCGCACCCCGAACAGACCGAAACCACCTGCCAGACCCAACTGAACCACCTGCCGAGCACGCAGGAACAACCTGCTCGCCTCGCCGGAACCACCTGCCGGGCGCAGCGGAAGCACCTGCGGAGCGCGCCGGAGCCACCTGCTCGCCTCGCCGGAACCACGTGCCGGGCCCTAACCCTAACCCTAACCCTTACCCTATCCCCAAACCCTAACCCTAACCCTAACCCCTAACCATAAGCCTAACCCTAAACCCTAACCCAACCGTAACCCTAACCCTAACCCTACCCCTAACCCTAACCCCTAACCCCAAACCCTAAACCCTAACCCTAACCGTAACCCTAACCCTATCCCTAACCCTAACCTGACGGACAGGCTGGAACCAGCTGCTCAACTCGCCGGAACCACCTGCCAGACATGCCAGAACCACCTGCCGAGCACGCCGGAGCCACCTGCTGGACTCACCAGAACCACCTGCCTGACAGGCCAAAATCAACAGCTGGCTATGAGAGAACCACCTGGCAGACAATCCGCAATAACCTGCCAGGCATGCAGGAACCACCTCTCAGACGTAAGAGAACCACGTGCCGGACACGCTGGAACCACGTCCTGGACAGACTGGAACCACCTGCCGGACATGCCTGGACCACCTGCCGAGCACGCCGGAACCACCTGCTCGACTCGCAGGACCCATGTGCCAGACACGCCAAAATGAACTGCCGGCTACACCAGAACCACTTACCGGACACTCCGGAATAACCTGCCCGGCATGCCAGAACCACCTCTCAGAAGTGCCAGAAGCACGTGCTGGACATGCCGGAACAACCTATCGGACAGAACGGAACAACCTGCCGGACACACCAAAATCACCTGCGGGCTACGCCAGAACCACTTGGAGGACTCTCCGGGAAAACCTGCCGGGCATGCTGGAACCACCTCTCAGACGTGCCTGAACCACGTGGCGGACACTCCGGAAACGCATGTCGGGCCGGCCGGAACCACCTCTCAGACGTGCCAGAACCTCATGCCGGACACCCCAGAACCACCTGCTGGACAGACCGGAAACACCTGCCGGACACGCCGGAACCACATGTTCGACTCGCTGGAACCACATTCTGGACATGGCAAAATCACCTGCCGCCTATGCCAGAACCGCTTGGCGAACACTCCGGAATCACCTGTCAGGCATGCCGGAACCACCTCTCAGACCTGCCAGAACCACATGCCAATGACACCGGAAGCACCTGCCGAGCATGCCGGAAGCACCTGCTCGACTCGCCAGAACCACCTGTCGGACACGCCAAAATCACCTGCCGGCTACGCCACAGCCAGTTGGTGAACACTCCGGAAACACCTGCCGGGCTGGCTGGAACCACCTGCCAGTCACGCCAACATCACCTGCCAGCTACGCCAGAACCACTTGGCGGAGACTCCAGAAACACCTGTTGGGCCAGCCGGAACCACCTCTCAGACGTGCCAGAACCATGTGCCTGAGATGCTGGAACCGCACCCCGAACAGACCGAAACCACCTGCCAGACCCAACTGAACCACCTGCCGAGCACGCAGGAACAACCTGCTCGCCTCGCCGGAACCACCTGCCGGGCGCAGCGGAAGCACCTGCGGAGCGCGCCGGAGCCACCTGCTCGCCTCGCCGGAACCACCTGCCGGGCCCAGCGGAAGCACCTGCCGAGCGCGCCGGAGCCACCTGCTCGCCTCGCCGGAACCACCTGCCGGGCCCAGCGGAAGCACCTGCCGAGCGCGCCGGAGCCACCTGCTCGCCTCGCCGGAACCACCTGCCGGGCCCAGCGGAAGCACCTGCCGAGCGCGCCGGAGCCACCTGCTCTCCTCGCCGGAACCACCTGCCGGGCCCTAACCCTAACCCTAACCCTAACCCTATCCCCAAACCCTAACCCTAACCCTAACCCCTAACCCTAAGCCTAACCCAAACCCTAAGCCAACCGTAACCCTAACCCTAACCCTACCCCTAACCCTAACCCCTAACCCCAAACCCTAAACCCTAACCCTAACCGTAACCCTAACCCCATCCCTAACCCTAACCTGACGGACAGGCTGGAACCAGCTGCTCAACTCGCCGGAACCACCTGCCAGACATGCCAGAACCACCTGCCGAGCACGCCGGAGCCACCTGCTGGACTCACCAGAACCACCTGCCTGACAGGCCAAAATCAACAGCTGGCTATGAGAGAACCACCTGGCAGACAATCCGCAATAACCTGCCAGGCATGCAGGAACCACCTCTCAGACGTAAGAGAACCACGTGCCGGACACGCTGGAACCACGTCCTGGACAGACTGGAACCACCTGCCGGACATGCCTGGACCACCTGCCGAGCACGCCGGAACCACCTGCTCGACTCGCAGGACCCATGTGCCAGACACGCCAAAATGAACTGCCGGCTACACCAGAACCACTTACCGGACACTCCGGAATAACCTGCCCGGCATGCCAGAACCACCTCTCAGAAGTGCCAGAAGCACGTGCTGGACATGCCGGAACAACCTATCGGACAGAACGGAACAACCTGCCGGACACACCAAAATCACCTGCGGGCTACGCCAGAACCACTTGGAGGACTCTCCGGGAAAACCTGCCGGGCATGCTGGAACCACCTCTCAGACGTGCCTGAACCACGTGGCGGACACTCCGGAAACGCATGTCGGGCCGGCCGGAACCACCTCTCAGACGTGCCAGAACCTCATGCCGGACACCCCAGAACCACCTGCTGGACAGACCGGAAACACCTGCCGGACACGCCGGAACCACATGTTCGACTCGCTGGAACCACATTCTGGACATGGCAAAATCACCTGCCGCCTATGCCAGAACCGCTTGGCGAACACTCCGGAATCACCTGTCAGGCATGCCGGAACCACCTCTCAGACCTGCCAGAACCACATGCCAATGACACCGGAAGCACCTGCCGAGCATGCCGGAAGCACCTGCTCGACTCGCCAGAACCACCTGTCGGACACGCCAAAATCACCTGCCGGCTACGCCACAGCCAGTTGGTGAACACTCCGGAAACACCTGCCGGGCTGGCTGGAACCACCTGCCAGCTACGCCAGAACCACTTGGCGGAGACTCCAGAAACACCTGTTGGGCCAGCCGGAACCACCTCTCAGACGTGCCAGAACCATGTGCCTGAGATGCTGGAACCACACCCCGAACAGACCGAAACCACCTGCCAGACCCAACTGAACCACCTGCCGAGCACGCAGGAACAACCTGCTCGCCTCGCCGGAACCACCTGCCGGGCGCAGCGGAAGCACCTGCCGAGCGCGCCGGAGCCACCTGCTCGGCTCGCCGGAACCACCTGCCGGGCCCTAACCCTAACCCTAACCCTAACCCTATCCCCAAACCCTAACCCTAACCCTAACCCCTAACCCTAAGCCTAACCCTAAACCCTAACCCAACCGTAACCCTAACCCTAACCCTACCCCTAACCCTAACCCCTAACCCCAAACCCTAAACCCTAACCCTAACCGTAACCCTAACCCTATCCCTAACCCTAACCTGACGGACAGGCTGGAACCAGCTGCTCAACTCGCCGGAACCACCTGCCAGACATGCCAGAACCACCTGCCGAGCACGCCGGAGCCACCTGCTGGACTCACCAGAACCACCTGCCTGACAGGCCAAAATCAACAGCTGGCTATGAGAGAACCACCTGGCAGACAATCCGCAATAACCTGCCAGGCATGCAGGAACCACCTCTCAGACGTAAGAGAACCACGTGCCGGACACGCTGGAACCACGTCCTGGACAGACTGGAACCACCTGCCGGACATGCCTGGACCACCTGCCGAGCACGCCGGAACCACCTGCTCGACTCGCAGGACCCATGTGCCAGACACGCCAAAATGAACTGCCGGCTACACCAGAACCACTTACCGGACACTCCGGAATAACCTGCCCGGCATGCCAGAACCACCTCTCAGAAGTGCCAGAAGCACGTGCTGGACATGCCGGAACAACCTATCGGACAGAACGGAACAACCTGCCGGACACACCAAAATCACCTGCGGGCTACGCCAGAACCACTTGGAGGACTCTCCGGGAAAACCTGCCGGGCATGCTGGAACCACCTCTCAGACGTGCCTGAACCACGTGGCGGACACTCCGGAAACGCATGTCGGGCCGGCCGGAACCACCTCTCAGACGTGCCAGAACCTCATGCCGGACACCCCAGAACCACCTGCTGGACAGACCGGAAACACCTGCCGGACACGCCGGAACCACATTTTCGACTCGCTGGAACCACATTCTGGACATGGCAAAATCACCTGCCGCCTATGCCAGAACCGCTTGGCGAACACTCCGGAATCACCTGTCAGGCATGCCGGAACCACCTCTCAGACCTGCCAGAACCACATGCCAATGACACCGGAAGCACCTGCCGAGCATGCCGGAAGCACCTGCTCGACTCGCCAGAACCACCTGTCGGACACGCCAAAATCACCTGCCGGCTACGCCACAGCCAGTTGGTGAACACTCCGGAAACACCTGCCGGGCTGGCTGGAACCACCTGCCAGCTACGCCAGAACCACTTGGCGGAGACTCCAGAAACACCTGTTGGGCCAGCCGGAACCACCTCTCAGACGTGCCAGAACCATGTGCCTGAGATGCTGGAACCACACCCCGAACAGACCGAAACCACCTGCCAGACCCAACTGAACCACCTGCCGAGCACGCAGGAACAACCTGCTCGCCTCGCCGGAACCACCTGCCGGGCGCAGCGGAAGCACCTGCCGAGCGCGCCGGAGCCACCTGCTCGCCTCGCCGGAACCACGTGCCGGGCCCTAACCCTAACCCTAACCCTAACCCTATCCCCAAACCCTAACCCTAACCCTAACCCCTAACCCTAAGCCTAACCCTAAACCCTAACCCAACCGTAACCCTAACCCTAACCCTACCCCTAACCCTAACCCCTAACCCCAAACCCTAAACCCTAACCCTAACCGTAACCCTAACCCTATCCCTAACCCTAACCTGACGGACAGGCTGGAACCAGCTGCTCAACTCGCCGGAACCACCTGCCAGACATGCCAGAACCACCTGCCGAGCACGCCGGAGCCACCTGCTGGACTCACCAGAACCACCTGCCTGACAGGCCAAAATCAACAGCTGGCTATGAGAGAACCACCTGGCAGACAATCCGCAATAACCTGCCAGGCATGCAGGAACCACCTCTCAGACGTAAGAGAACCACGTGCCGGACACGCTGGAACCACGTCCTGGACAGACTGGAACCACCTGCCGGACATGCCTGGACCACCTGCCGAGCACGCCGGAACCACCTGCTCGACTCGCAGGACCCATGTGCCAGACACGCCAAAATGAACTGCCGGCTACACCAGAACCACTTACCGGACACTCCGGAATAACCTGCCCGGCATGCCAGAACCACCTCTCAGAAGTGCCAGAAGCACGTGCTGGACATGCCGGAACAACCTATCGGACAGAACGGAACAACCTGCCGGACACACCAAAATCACCTGCGGGCTACGCCAGAACCACTTGGAGGACTCTCCGGGAAAACCTGCCGGGCATGCTGGAACCACCTCTCAGACGTGCCTGAACCACGTGGCGGACACTCCGGAAACGCATGTCGGGCCGGCCGGAACCACCTCTCAGACGTGCCAGAACCTCATGCCGGACACCCCAGAACCACCTGCTGGACAGACCGGAAACACCTGCCGGACACGCCGGAACCACATGTTCGACTCGCTGGAACCACATTCTGGACATGGCAAAATCACCTGCCGCCTATGCCAGAACCGCTTGGCGAACACTCCGGAATCACCTGTCAGGCATGCCGGAACCACCTCTCAGACCTGCCAGAACCACATGCCAATGACACCGGAAGCACCTGCCGAGCATGCCGGAAGCACCTGCTCGACTCGCCAGAACCACCTGTCGGACACGCCAAAATCACCTGCCGGCTACGCCACAGCCAGTTGGTGAACACTCCGGAAACACCTGCCGGGCTGGCTGGAACCACCTGCCAGTCACGCCAACATCACCTGCCAGCTACGCCAGAACCACTTGGCGGAGACTCCAGAAACACCTGTTGGGCCAGCCGGAACCACCTCTCAGACGTGCCAGAACCATGTGCCTGAGATGCTGGAACCACACCCCGAACAGACCGAAACCACCTGCCAGACCCAACTGAACCACCTGCCGAGCACGCAGGAACAACCTGCTCGCCTCGCCGGAACCACCTGCCGGGCGCAGCGGAAGCACCTGCCGAGCGCGCCGGAGCCACCTGCTCGCCTCGCCGGAACCACCTGCCGGGCCCTAACCCTAACCCTAACCCTAACCCTATCCCCAAACCCTAACCCTAACCCTAACCCCTAACCCTAAGCCTAACCCTAAACCCTAACCCAACCGTAACCCTAACCCTAACCCTACCCCTAACCCTAACCCCTAACCCCAAACCCTAAACCCTAACCCTAACCGTAACCCTAACCCTATCCCTAACCCTAACCTGACGGACAGGCTGGAACCAGCTGCTCAACTCGCCGGAACCACCTGCCAGACATGCCAGAACCACCTGCCGAGCACGCCGGAGCCACCTGCTGGACTCACCAGAACCACCTGCCTGACAGGCCAAAATCAACAGCTGGCTATGAGAGAACCACCTGGCAGACAATCCGCAATAACCTGCCAGGCATGCAGGAACCACCTCTCAGACGTAAGAGAACCACGTGCCGGACACGCTGGAACCACGTCCTGGACAGACTGGAACCACCTGCCGGACATGCCTGGACCACCTGCCGAGCACGCCGGAACCACCTGCTCGACTCGCAGGACCCATGTGCCAGACACGCCAAAATGAACTGCCGGCTACACCAGAACCACTTACCGGACACTCCGGAATAACCTGCCCGGCATGCCAGAACCACCTCTCAGAAGTGCCAGAAGCACGTGCTGGACATGCCGGAACAACCTATCGGACAGAACGGAACAACCTGCCGGACACACCAAAATCACCTGCGGGCTACGCCAGAACCACTTGGAGGACTCTCCGGGAAAACCTGCCGGGCATGCTGGAACCACCTCTCAGACGTGCCTGAACCACGTGGCGGACACTCCGGAAACGCATGTCGGGCCGGCCGGAACCACCTCTCAGACGTGCCAGAACCTCATGCCGGACACCCCAGAACCACCTGCTGGACAGACCGGAAACACCTGCCGGACACGCCGGAACCACATTTTCGACTCGCTGGAACCACATTCTGGACATGGCAAAATCACCTGCCGCCTATGCCAGAACCGCTTGGCGAACACTCCGGAATCACCTGTCAGGCATGCCGGAACCACCTCTCAGACCTGCCAGAACCACATGCCAATGACACCGGAAGCACCTGCCGAGCATGCCGGAAGCACCTGCTCGACTCGCCAGAACCACCTGTCGGACACGCCAAAATCACCTGCCGGCTACGCCACAGCCAGTTGGTGAACACTCCGGAAACACCTGCCGGGCTGGCTGGAACCACCTGCCAGTCACGCCAACATCACCTGCCAGCTACGCCAGAACCACTTGGCGGAGACTCCAGAAACACCTGTTGGGCCAGCCGGAACCACCTCTCAGACGTGCCAGAACCATGTGCCTGAGATGCTGGAACCACACCCCGAACAGACCGAAACCACCTGCCAGACCCAACTGAACCACCTGCCGAGCACGCAGGAACAACCTGCTCGCCTCGCCGGAACCACCTGCCGGGCGCAGCGGAAGCACCTGCCGAGCGCGCCGGAGCCACCTGCTCGCCTCGCCGGAACCACCTGCCGGGCCCAGCGGAAGCACCTGCCGGGCGCGCCGGAGCCACCTGCTCGGCTCGCCGGAACCACCTGCCGGGCCCTAACCCTAACCCTAACCCTAACCCTATCCCCAAACCCTAACCCTAACCCTAACCCCTAACCCTAAGCCTAACCCTAAACCCTAACCCAACCGTAACCCTAACCCTAACCCTACCCCTAACCCTAACCCCTAACCCCAAACCCTAAACCCTAACCCTAACCGTAACCCTAACCCTATCCCTAACCCTAACCTGACGGACAGGCTGGAACCAGCTGCTCAACTCGCCGGAACCACCTGCCAGACATGCCAGAACCACCTGCCGAGCACGCCGGAGCCACCTGCTGGACTCACCAGAACCACCTGCCTGACAGGCCAAAATCAACAGCTGGCTATGAGAGAACCACCTGGCAGACAATCCGCAATAACCTGCCAGGCATGCAGGAACCACCTCTCAGACGTAAGAGAACCACGTGCCGGACACGCTGGAACCACGTCCTGGACAGACTGGAACCACCTGCCGGACATGCCTGGACCACCTGCCGAGCACGCCGGAACCACCTGCTCGACTCGCAGGACCCATGTGCCAGACACGCCAAAATGAACTGCCGGCTACACCAGAACCACTTACCGGACACTCCGGAATAACCTGCCCGGCATGCCAGAACCACCTCTCAGAAGTGCCAGAAGCACGTGCTGGACATGCCGGAACAACCTATCGGACAGAACGGAACAACCTGCCGGACACACCAAAATCACCTGCGGGCTACGCCAGAACCACTTGGAGGACTCTCCGGGAAAACCTGCCGGGCATGCTGGAACCACCTCTCAGACGTGCCTGAACCACGTGGCGGACACTCCGGAAACGCATGTCGGGCCGGCCGGAACCACCTCTCAGACGTGCCAGAACCTCATGCCGGACACCCCAGAACCACCTGCTGGACAGACCGGAAACACCTGCCGGACACGCCGGAACCACATGTTCGACTCGCTGGAACCACATTCTGGACATGGCAAAATCACCTGCCGCCTATGCCAGAACCGCTTGGCGAACACTCCGGAATCACCTGTCAGGCATGCCGGAACCACCTCTCAGACCTGCCAGAACCACATGCCAATGACACCGGAAGCACCTGCCGAGCATGCCGGAAGCACCTGCTCGACTCGCCAGAACCACCTGTCGGACACGCCAAAATCACCTGCCGGCTACGCCACAGCCAGTTGGTGAACACTCCGGAAACACCTGCCGGGCTGGCTGGAACCACCTGCCAGTCACGCCAACATCACCTGCCAGCTACGCAAGAACCACTTGGCGGAGACTCCAGAAACACCTGTTGGGCCAGCCGGAACCACCTCTCAGACGTGCCAGAACCATGTGCCTGAGATGCTGGAACCACACCCCGAACAGACCGAAACCACCTGCCAGACCCAACTGAACCACCTGCCGAGCACGCAGGAACAACCTGCTCGCCTCGCCGGAACCACCTGCCGGGCGCAGTGGAAGCACCTGCCGAGCGCGCCGGAGCCACCTGCTCGCCTCGCCGGAACCACCTGCCGGGCCCAGCGGAAGCACCTGCCGGGCGCGCCGGAGCCACCTGCTCGGCTCGCCGGAACCACCTGCCGGGCCCTAACCCTAACCCTAACCCTAACCCTATCCCCAAACCCTAACCCTAACCCTAACCCCTAACCCTAAGCCTAACCCTAAACCCTAACCCAACCGTAACCCTAACCCTAACCCTACCCCTAACCCTAACCCCTAACCCCAAACCCTAAACCCTAACCCTAACCGTAACCCTAACCCTATCCCTAACCCTAACCTGACGGACAGGCTGGAACCAGCTGCTCAACTCGCCGGAACCACCTGCCAGACATGCCAGAACCACCTGCCGAGCACGCCGGAGCCACCTGCTGGACTCACCAGAACCACCTGGCTGACAGGCCAAAATCAACAGCTGGCTATGAGAGACCCACCTGGCAGACAATCCGCAATAACCTGCCAGGCATGCAGGAACCACCTCTCAGACGTAAGAGAACCACGTGCCGGACACGCTGGAACCACGTCCTGGACAGACTGGAACCACCTGCCGGACATGCCTGGACCACCTGCCGAGCACGCCGGAACCACCTGCTCGACTCGCAGGACCCATGTGCCAGACACGCCAAAATGAACTGCCGGCTACACCAGAACCACTTACCGGACACTCCGGAATAACCTGCCCGGCATGCCAGAACCACCTCTCAGAAGTGCCAGAAGCACGTGCTGGACATGCCGGAACAACCTATCGGACAGAACGGAACAACCTGCCGGACACACCAAAATCACCTGCAGGCTACGCCAGAACCACTTGGAGGACTCTCCGGAAACGCATGTCGGGCCGGCCGGAACCACCTCTCAGACGTGCCAGAACCTCATGCCGGACACCCCAGAACCACCTGCTGGACAGACCGGAAACACCTGCCGGACACGCCGGAACCACATTTTCGACTCGCTGGAACCACATTCTGGACATGGCAAAATCACCTGCCGCCTATGCCAGAACCGCTTGGCGAACACTCCGGAATCACCTGTCAGGCATGCCGGAACCACCTCTCAGACCTGCCAGAACCACATGCCAATGACACCGGAAGCACCTGCCGAGCATCCCGGAAGCACCTGCTCGACTCACCAGAACCACCTGTCGGACACGCCAAAATCACCTGCCGGCTACGCCACAGCCAGTTGGTGAACACTCCGGAAACACCTGCCGGGCTGGCTGGAACCACCTGCCAGTCACGCCAACATCACCTGCCAGCTACGCCAGAACCACTTGGCGGAGACTCCAGAAACACCTGCTGGGCCAGCCGGAACCACCTCTCAGACGTGCCAGAACCATGTGCCTGAGATGCTGGAACCACACCCCGAACAGACCGAAACCACCTGCCAGACCCAACTGAACCACCTGCCGAGCACGCAGGAACAACCTGCTCGCCTCGCCGGAACCACCTGCCGGGCGCAGCGGAAGCACCTGCCGAGCGCGCCGGAGCCACCTGCTCGCCTCGCCGGAAACACCAGCAGGGCCCAGCGGAAGCACCTGCCGAGCGCGCCGGAGCCACCTGCTCGCCTCGCCGGAACCACCTGCCCGGCGCGCCGGAGCCACCTGCTCGCCTCGCCGGAACCACCTGCCGGGCGCAGCGGAAGCACCTGCCGGGCGCGCCGGAGCCACCTGCTCGGCTCGCCCGAACCACCTTCCAGGCCCTAACCCTAACCCTAACCCTAACCCTATCCCCAAACCCTAACCCTAACCCTAACCCCTAACCCTAAGCCTAACCCTAAACCCTAACCCAACCGTAACCCTAACCCTAACCCTACCCCTAACCCTAACCCCTAACCCCAAACCCTAAACCCTAACCCTAACCGTAACCCTAACCCTATCCCTAACCCTAACCTGACGGACAGGCTGGAACCAGCTGCTCAACTCGCCGGAACCACCTGCCAGACATGCCAGAACCACCTGCCGAGCACGCCGGAGCCACCTGCTGGACTCACCAGAACCACCTGCCTGACAGGCCAAAATCAACAGCTGGCTATGAGAGAACCACCTGGCAGACAATCCGCAATAACCTGCCAGGCATGCAGGAACCACCTCTCAGACGTAAGAGAACCACGTGCCGGACACGCTGGAACCACGTCCTGGACAGACTGGAACCACCTGCCGGACATGCCTGGACCACCTGCCGAGCACGCCGGAACCACCTGCTCGACTCGCAGGACCCATGTGCCAGACACGCCAAAATGAACTGCCGGCTACACCAGAACCACTTACCGGACACTCCGGAATAACCTGCCCGGCATGCCAGAACCACCTCTCAGAAGTGCCAGAAGCACGTGCTGGACATGCCGGAACAACCTATCGGACAGAACGGAACAACCTGCCAGACACACCAAAATCACCTGCGGGCAACGCCAGAACCACTTGGAGGACTCTCCGGGAAAACCTGCCGGGCATGCTGGAACCACCTCTCAGACGTGCCTGAACCACGTGGCGGACACTCCGGAAACGCATGTCGGGCTGGCCGGAACCACCTCTCAGACGTGCCAGAACCTCATGCCGGACACCCCAGAACCACCTGCTGGACAGACCGGAAACACCTGCCGGACACGCCGGAACCACATTTTCGACTCGCTGGAACCACATTCTGGACATGGCAAAATCACCTGCCGCCTATGCCAGAACCGCTTGGCGAACACTCCGGAATCACCTGTCAGGCATGCCGGAACCACCTCTCAGACCTGCCAGAACCACATGCCAATGACACCGGAAGCACCTGCCGAGCATGCCGGAAGCACCTGCTCGACTCGCCAGAACCACCTGTCGGACACGCCAAAATCACCTGCCGGCTACGCCACAGCCAGTTGGTGAACACTCCGGAAACACCTGCCGGGCTGGCTGGAACCACCTGCCAGTCACGCCAACATCACCTGCCAGCTACGCCAGAACCACTTGGCGGAGACTCCAGAAACACCTGTTGGGCCAGCCGGAACCACCTCTCAGACGTGCCAGAACCATGTGCCTGAGATGCTGGAACCACACCCCGAACAGACCGAAACCACCTGCCAGACCCAACTGAACCACCTGCCGAGCACGCAGGAACAACCTGCTCGCCTCGCCGGAACCACCTGCCGGGCGCAGCGGAAGCACCTGCCGAGCGCGCCGGAGCCACCTGCTCGCCTCGCCGGAACCACCTGCCGGGCCCAGCGGAAGCACCTGCCGGGCGCGCCGGAGCCACCTGCTCGGCTCGCCGGAACCACCTGCCGGGCCCTAACCCTAACCCTAACCCTAACCCTATCCCCAAACCCTAACCCTAACCCTAACCCCTAACCCTAAGCCTAACCCTAAACCCTAACCCAACCGTAACCCTAACCCTAACCCTACCCCTAACCCTAACCCCTAACCCCAAACCCTAAACCCTAACCCTAACCGTAACCCTAACCCTATCCCTAACCCTAACCTGACGGACAGGCTGGAACCAGCTGCTCAACTCGCCGGAACCACCTGCCAGACATGCCAGAACCACCTGCCGAGCACGCCGGAGCCACCTGCTGGACTCACCAGAACCACCTGCCTGACAGGCCAAAATCAACAGCTGGCTATGAGAGAACCACCTGGCAGACAATCCGCAATAACCTGCCAGGCATGCAGGAACCACCTCTCAGACGTAAGAGAACCACGTGCCGGACACGCTGGAACCACGTCCTGGACAGACTGGAACCACCTGCCGGACATGCCTGGACCACCTGCCGAGCACGCCGGAACCACCTGCTCGACTCGCAGGACCCATGTGCCAGACACGCCAAAATGAACTGCCGGCTACACCAGAACCACTTACCGGACACTCCGGAATAACCTGCCCGGCATGCCAGAACCACCTCTCAGAAGTGCCAGAAGCACGTGCTGGACATGCCGGAACAACCTATCGGACAGAACGGAACAACCTGCCGGACACACCAAAATCACCTGCGGGCTACGCCAGAACCACTTGGAGGACTCTCTGGGAAAACCTGCCGGGCATGCTGGAACCACCTCTCAGACGTGCCTGAACCACGTGGCGGACACTCCGGAAACGCATGTCGGGCTGGCCGGAACCACCTCTCAGACGTGCCAGAACCTCATGCCGGACACCCCAGAACCACCTGCTGGACAGACCGGAAACACCTGCCGGACACGCCGGAACCACATTTTCGACTCGCTGGAACCACATTCTGGACATGGCAAAATCACCTGCCGCCTATGCCAGAACCGCTTGGCGAACACTCCGGAATCACCTGTCAGGCATGCCGGAACCACCTCTCAGACCTGCCAGAACCACATGCCAATGACACCGGAAGCACCTGCCGAGCATCCCGGAAGCACCTGCTCGACTCACCAGAACCACCTGTCGGACACGCCAAAATCACCTGCCGGCTACGCCACAGCCAGTTGGTGAACACTCCGGAAACACCTGCCGGGCTGGCTGGAACCACCTGCCAGTCACGCCAACATCACCTGCCAGCTACGCCAGAACCACTTGGCGGAGACTCCAGAAACACCTGCTGGGCCAGCCGGAACCACCTCTCAGACGTGCCAGAACCATGTGCCTGAGATGCTGGAACCACACCCCGAACAGACCGAAACCACCTGCCAGACCCAACTGAACCACCTGCCGAGCACGCAGGAACAACCTGCTCGCCTCGCCGGAACCACCTGCCGGGCGCAGCGGAAGCACCTGCCGAGCGCGCCGGAGCCACCTGCTCGCCTCGCCGGAAACACCAGCAGGGCCCAGCGGAAGCACCTGCCGAGCGCGCCGGAGCCACCTGCTCGCCTCGCCGGAACCACCTGCCCGGCGCGCCGGAGCCACCTGCTCGCCTCGCCGGAACCACCTGCCGGGCGCAGCGGAAGCACCTGCCGGGCGCGCCGGAGCCACCTGCTCGGCTCGCCCGAACCACCTTCCAGGCCCTAACCCTAACCCTAACCCTAACCCTATCCCCAAACCCTAACCCTAACCCTAACCCCTAACCCTAAGCCTAACCCTAAACCCTAACCCAACCGTAACCCTAACCCTAACCCTACCCCTAACCCTAACCCCTAACCCCAAACCCTAAACCCTAACCCTAACCGTAACCCTAACCCTATCCCTAACCCTAACCTGACGGACAGGCTGGAACCAGCTGCTCAACTCGCCGGAACCACCTGCCAGACATGCCAGAACCACCTGCCGAGCACGCCGGAGCCACCTGCTGGACTCACCAGAACCACCTGCCTGACAGGCCAAAATCAACAGCTGGCTATGAGAGAACCACCTGGCAGACAATCCGCAATAACCTGCCAGGCATGCAGGAACCACCTCTCAGACGTAAGAGAACCACGTGCCGGACACGCTGGAACCACGTCCTGGACAGACTGGAACCACCTGCCGGACATGCCTGGACCACCTGCCGAGCACGCCGGAACCACCTGCTCGACTCGCAGGACCCATGTGCCAGACACGCCAAAATGAACTGCCGGCTACACCAGAACCACTTACCGGACACTCCGGAATAACCTGCCCGGCATGCCAGAACCACCTCTCAGAAGTGCCAGAAGCACGTGCTGGACATGCCGGAACAACCTATCGGACAGAACGGAACAACCTGCCAGACACACCAAAATCACCTGCGGGCAACGCCAGAACCACTTGGAGGACTCTCCGGGAAAACCTGCCGGGCATGCTGGAACCACCTCTCAGACGTGCCTGAACCACGTGGCGGACACTCCGGAAACGCATGTCGGGCTGGCCGGAACCACCTCTCAGACGTGCCAGAACCTCATGCCGGACACCCCAGAACCACCTGCTGGACAGACCGGAAACACCTGCCGGACACGCCGGAACCACATTTTCGACTCGCTGGAACCACATTCTGGACATGGCAAAATCACCTGCCGCCTATGCCAGAACCGCTTTGCGAACACTCCGGAATCACCTGTCAGGCATGCCGGAACCACCTCTCAGACCTGCCAGAACCACATGCCAATGACACCGGAAGCACCTGCCGAGCATGCCGGAAGCACCTGCTCGACTCGCCAGAACCACCTGTCGGACACGCCAAAATCACCTGCCGGCTACGCCACAGCCAGTTGGTGAACACTCCGGAAACACCTGCCGGGCTGGCTGGAACCACCTGCCAGTCACGCCAACATCACCTGCCAGCTACGCCAGAACCACTTGGCGGAGACTCCAGAAACACCTGTTGGGCCAGCCGGAACCACCTCTCAGACGTGCCAGAACCATGTGCCTGAGATGCTGGAACCACACCCCGAACAGACCGAAACCACCTGCCAGACCCAACTGAACCACCTGCCGAGCACGCAGGAACAACCTGCTCGCCTCGCCGGAACCACCTGCCGGGCGCAGCGGAAGCACCTGCCGAGCGCGCCGGAGCCACCTGCTCGCCTCGCCGGAACCACCTGCCGGGCCCAGCGGAAGCACCTGCCGGGCGCGCCGGAGCCACCTGCTCGGCTCGCCGGAACCACCTGCCGGGCCCTAACCCTAACCCTAACCCTAACCCTATCCCCAAACCCTAACCCTAACCCTAACCCCTAACCCTAAGCCTAACCCTAAACCCTAACCCAACCGTAACCCTAACCCTAACCCTACCCCTAACCCTAACCCCTAACCCCAAACCCTAAACCCTAACCCTAACCGTAACCCTAACCCTATCCCTAACCCTAACCTGACGGACAGGCTGGAACCAGCTGCTCAACTCGCCGGAACCACCTGCCAGACATGCCAGAACCACCTGCCGAGCACGCCGGAGCCACCTGCTGGACTCACCAGAACCACCTGCCTGACAGGCCAAAATCAACAGCTGGCTATGAGAGAACCACCTGGCAGACAATCCGCAATAACCTGCCAGGCATGCAGGAACCACCTCTCAGACGTAAGAGAACCACGTGCCGGACACGCTGGAACCACGTCCTGGACAGACTGGAACCACCTGCCGGACAAGCCTGGACCACCTGCCGAGCACGCCGGAACCACCTGCTCGACTCGCAGGACCCATGTGCCAGACACGCCAAAATGAACTGCCGGCTACACCAGAACCACTTACCGGACACTCCGGAATAACCTGCCCGGCATGCCAGAACCACCTCTCAGAAGTGCCAGAAGCACGTGCTGGACATGCCGGAACAACCTATCGGACAGAACGGAACAACCTGCCGGACACACCAAAATCACCTGCGGGCTACGCCAGAACCACTTGGAGGACTCTCTGGGAAAACCTGCCGGGCATGCTGGAACCACCTCTCAGACGTGCCTGAACCACGTGGCGGACACTCCGGAAACGCATGTCGGGCTGGCCGGAACCACCTCTCAGACGTGCCAGAACCTCATGCCGGACACCCCAGAACCACCTGCTGGACAGACCGGAAACACCTGCCGGACACGCCGGAACCACATTTTCGACTCGCTGGAACCACATTCTGGACATGGCAAAATCACCTGCCGCCTATGCCAGAACCGCTTGGCGAACACTCCGGAATCACCTGTCAGGCATGCCGGAACCACCTCAGACCTGCCAGAACCACATGCCAATGACACCGGAAGCACCTGCCGAGCATGCCGGAAGCACCTGCTCGACTCGCCAGAACCACCTGTCGCACACGCCAAAATCACCTGCCGGCTACGCCACAGCCAGTTGGTGAACACTCCGGAAACACCTGCCGGGCTGGCTGGAACCACCTGCCAGTCACGCCAACATCACCTGCCAGCTACGCCAGAACCACTTGGCGGAGACTCCAGAAACACCTGTTGGGCCAGCCGGAACCACCTCTCAGACGTGCCAGAACCATGTGCCTGAGATGCTGGAACCACACCCCGAACAGACCGAAACCACCTGCCAGACCCAACTGAACCACCTGCCGAGCACGCAGGAACAACCTGCTCGCCTCGCCGGAACCACCTGCCGGGCGCAGCGGAAGCACCTGCGGAGCGCGCCGGAGCCACCTGCTCGCCTCGCCGGAACCACCTGCCGGGCCCAGCGGAAGCACCTGCCGGGCGCGCCGGAGCCACCTGCTTGGCTCGCCGGAACCACCTGCCGGGCCCTAACCCTAACCCTAACCCTAACCCTATCCCCAAACCCTAACCCTAACCCTAACCCCTAACCCTAAGCCTAACCCTAAACCCTAACCCAACCGTAACCCTAACCCTAACCCTACCCCTAACCCTAACCCCTAACCCCAAACCCTAAACCCTAACCCTAACCGTAACCCTAACCCTATCCCTAACCCTAACCTGACGGACAGGCTGGAACCAGCTGCTCAACTCGCCGGAACCACCTGCCAGACATGCCAGAACCACCTGCCGAGCACGCCGGAGCCACCTGCTGGACTCACCAGAACCACCTGGCTGACAGGCCAAAATCAACAGCTGGCTATGAGAGACCCACCTGGCAGACAATCCGCAATAACCTGCCAGGCATGCAGGAACCACCTCTCAGACGTAAGAGAACCACGTGCCGGACACGCTGGAACCACGTCCTGGACAGACTGGAACCACCTGCCGGACATGCCTGGACCACCTGCCGAGCACGCCGGAACCACCTGCTCGACTCGCAGGACCCATGTGCCAGACACGCCAAAATGAACTGCCGGCTACACCAGAACCACTTACCGGACACTCCGGAATAACCTGCCCGGCATGCCAGAACCACCTCTCAGAAGTGCCAGAAGCACGTGCTGGACATGCCGGAACAACCTATCGGACAGAACGGAACAACCTGCCGGACACACCAAAATCACCTGCGGGCTACGCCAGAACCACTTGGAGGACTCTCCGGAAACGCATGTCGGGCCGGCCGGAACCACCTCTCAGACGTGCCAGAACCTCATGCCGGACACCCCAGAACCACCTGCTGGACAGACCGGAAACACCTGCCGGACACGCCGGAACCACATTTTCGACTCGCTGGAACCACATTCTGGACATGGCAAAATCACCTGCCGCCTATGCCAGAACCGCTTGGCGAACACTCCGGAATCACCTGTCAGGCATGCCGGAACCACCTCTCAGACCTGCCAGAACCACATGCCAATGACACCGGAAGCACCTGCCGAGCATCCCGGAAGCACCTGCTCGACTCACCAGAACCACCTGTCGGACACGCCAAAATCACCTGCCGGCTACGCCACAGCCAGTTGGTGAACACTCCGGAAACACCTGCCGGGCTGGCTGGAACCACCTGCCAGTCACGCCAACATCACCTGCCAGCTACGCCAGAACCACTTGGCGGAGACTCCAGAAACACCTGCTGGGCCAGCCGGAACCACCTATCAGACGTGCCAGAACCATGTGCCTGAGATGCTGGAACCACACCCCGAACAGACCGAAACCACCTGCCAGACCCAACTGAACCACCTGCCGAGCACGCAGGAACAACCTGCTCGCCTCGCCGGAACCACCTGCCGGGCGCAGCGGAAGCACCTGCCGAGCGCGCCGGAGCCACCTGCTCGCCTCGCCGGAAACACCAGCAGGGCCCAGCGGAAGCACCTGCCGAGCGCGCCGGAGCCACCTGCTCGCCTCGCCGGAACCACCTGCCCGGCGCGCCGGAGCCACCTGCTCTCCTCGCCGGAACCACCTGCCGGGCGCAGCGGAAGCACCTGCCGGGCGCGCCGGAGCCACCTGCTTGGCTCGCCCGAACCACCTGCCAGGCCCTAAACCTAACCCTAACCCTAACCCTATCCCCAAACCCTAACCCTAACCCTAACCCCTAACCCTAAGCCTAACCCTAAACCCTAACCCAACCGTAACCCTAACCCTAACCCTACCCCTAACCCTAACCCCTAACCCCAAACCCTAAACCCTAACCCTAACCGTAACCCTAACCCTATCCCTAACCCTAACCTGACGGACAGGCTGGAACCAGCTGCTCAACTCGCCGGAACCACCTGCCAGACATGCCAGAACCACCTGCCGAGCACGCCGGAGCCACCTGCTGGACTCACCAGAACCACCTGCCTGACAGGCCAAAATCAACAGCTGGCTATGAGAGAACCACCTGGCAGACAATCCGCAATAACCTGCCAGGCATGCAGGAACCACCTCTCAGACGTAAGAGAACCACGTGCCGGACACGCTGGAACCACGTCCTGGACAGACTGGAACCACCTGCCGGACATGCCTGGACCACCTGCCGAGCACGCCGGAACCACCTGCTCGACTCGCAGGACCCATGTGCCAGACACGCCAAAATGAACTGCCGGCTACACCAGAACCACTTACCGGACACTCCGGAATAACCTGCCCGGCATGCCAGAACCACCTCTCAGAAGTGCCAGAAGCACGTGCTGGACATGCCGGAACAACCTATCGGACAGAACGGAACAACCTGCCGGACACACCAAAATCACCTGCGGGCTACGCCAGAACCACTTGGAGGACTCTCCGGGAAAACCTGCCGGGCATGCTGGAACCACCTCTCAGACGTGCCTGAACCACGTGGCGGACACTCCGGAAACGCATGTCGGGCCGGCCGGAACCACCTCTCAGACGTGCCAGAACCTCATGCCGGACACGCCGGAACCACATGTTCGACTCGCTGGAACCACATTCTGGACATGGCAAAATCACCTGCCGCCTATGCCAGAACCGCTTGGCGAACACTCCGGAATCACCTGTCAGGCATGCCGGAACCACCTCTCAGACCTGCCAGAACCACATGCCAATGACACCGGAAGCACCTGCCGAGCATGCCGGAAGCACCTGCTCGACTCGCCAGAACCACCTGTCGGACACGCCAAAATCACCTGCCGGCTACGCCACAGCCAGTTGGTGAACACTCCGGAAACACCTGCCGGGCTGGCTGGAACCACCTGCCAGTCACGCCAACATCACCTGCCAGCTACGCCAGAACCACTTGGCGGAGACTCCAGAAACACCTGTTGGGCCAGCCGGAACAACCTCTCAGACGTGCCAGAACCATGTGCCTGAGATGCTGGAACCACACCCCGAACAGACCGAAACCACCTGCCAGACCCAACTGAACCACCTGCCGAGCACGCAGGAACAACCTGCTCGCCTCGCCGGAACCACCTGCCGGGCGCAGCGGAAGCACCTGCCAAGCGCGCCGGAGCCACCTGCTCGCCTCGCCGGAACCACCTGCCGGGCCCAGCGGAAGCACCTGCTGGGCGCGCCGGAGCCACCTGCTCGGCTCGCCGGAACCACCTGCCGGGCCCTAACCCTAACCCTAACCCTAACCCTATCCCCAAACCCTAACCCTAACCCTAACCCCTAACCCTAAGCCTAACCCTAAACCCTAACCCAACCGTAACCCTAACCCTAACCCTACCCCTAACCCTAACCCCTAACCCCAAACCCTAAACCCTAACCCTAACCGTAACCCTAACCCTATCCCTAACCCTAACCTGACGGACAGGCTGGAACCAGCTGCTCAACTCGCCGGAACCACCTGCCAGACATGCCAGAACCACCTGCCGAGCACGCCGGAGCCACCTGCTGGACTCACCAGAACCACCTGCCTGACAGGCCAAAATCAACAGCTGGCTATGAGAGAACCACTTGGCAGAAAATCCGCAATAACCTGCCAGGCATGCAGGAACCACCTCTCAGACGTAAGAGAACCACGTGCCGGACACGCTGGAACCACGTCCTGGACAGACTGGAACCACCTGCCGGACATGCCTGGACCACCTGCCGAGCACGCCGGAACCACCTGCTCGACTCGCAGGACCCATGTGCCAGACACGCCAAAATGAACTGCCGGCTACACCAGAACCACTTACCGGACACTCCGGAATAACCTGCCCGGCATGCCAGAACCACCTCTCAGAAGTGCCAGAAGCACGTGCTGGACATGCCGGAACAACCTATCGGACAGAACGGAACAACCTGCCGGACACACCAAAATCACCTGCGGGCTACGCCAGAACCACTTGGAGGACTCTCCGGGAAAACCTGCCGGGCATGCTGGAACCACCTCTCAGACGTGCCTGAACCACGTGGCGGACACTCCGGAAACGCATGTCGGGCCGGCCGGAACCACCTCTCAGATGTGCCAGAACCTCATGCCGGACACCCCAGAACCACCTGCTGGACAGACCGGAAACACCTGCCGGACACGCCGGAACCACATGTTCGACTCGCTGGAACCACATTCTGGACATGGCAAAATCACCTGCCGCCTATGCCAGAACCGCTTGGCGAACACTCCGGAATCACCTGTCAGGCATGCCGGAACCACCTCTCAGACCTGCCAGAACCACATGCCAATGACACCGGAAGCACCTGCCGAGCATGCCGGAAGCACCTGCTCGACTCGCCAGAACCACCTGTCGGACACGCCAAAATCACCTGCCGGCTACGCCACAGCCAGTTGGTGAACACTCCGGAAACACCTGCCGGGCTGGCTGGAACCACCTGCCAGTCACGCCAACATCACCTGCCAGCTACGCCAGAACCACTTGGCGGAGACTCCAGAAACACCTGTTGGGCCAGCCGGAACCACCTCTCAGACGTGCCAGAACCATGTGCCTGAGATGCTGGAACCACACCCCGAACAGACCGAAACCACCTGCCAGACCCAACTGAACCACCTGCCAAGCACGCAGGAACAACCTGCTCGCCTCGCCGGAACCACCTGCCGGGCGCAGCGGAAGCACCTGCCGAGCGCGCCGGAGCCACCTGCTCGCCTCGCCGGAACCACCTGCCTGGCGCGCCGGAGCCACCTGCTCGCCTCGCCGGAACCGCCTGCCAGGCCCAGCAGAAGCACCTGCCGGGCGCGCCGGATCCTCCTGCTCGCCTCACCGGAACCACCAGCCGGGTGCAGCGGAAGCACCTGCCGAGCGCGCCGGAGCCACCTGCTCGCCTCGCCGGAACCACCTGCCGGGCCCAGCGGAAGCACGTGCCAAGCACGCCGGAGCCACCTGCTCGCCTCGCCGGAACCACCTGCCGGGCCCAGCGGAAGCACCTGCCGAGCGGGCCGGAGCCACCTGCTCGCCTCGCCGGAACCACGTGCCGGGCCCTAACCCTAACCCTAACCCTAACCCTATCCCCAAACCCTAACCCTAACCCTAACCCCTAACCCTAAGCCTAACCCTAAACCCTAACCCAACCGTAACCCTAACCCTAACCCTAACCCCTAACCCTAAGCCTAACCCAAACCCTAACCCAACCGTAACCCTAACCCTAACCCTACCCCTAACCCTAACCCTTAACCCCAAACCCTAAACCCTAACCCTAACCGTAACCCTAACCCTATCCCTAACCCTAACCTGACGGACAGGCTGGAACCAGCTGCTCAACTCGCCGGAACCACCTGCCAGACATGCCAGAACCACCTGCCGAGCACGCCGGAGCCACCTGCTGGACTCACCAGAACCACCTGCCTGACAGGCCAAAATCAACAGCTGGCTATGAGAGAACCACCTGGCAGACAATCCGCAATAACCTGCCAGGCATGCAGGAACCACCTCTCAGACGTAAGAGAACCACGTGCCGGACACGCTGGAACCACGTCCTGGACAGACTGGAACCACCTGCCGGACATGCCTGGACCACCTGCCGAGCACGCTGGAACCACCTGCTCGACTCGCAGGACCCATGTGCCAGACACGCCAAAATGAACTGCCGGCTACACCAGAACCACTTACCGGACACTCCGGAATAACCTGCCCGGCATGCCAGAACCACCTCTCAGAAGTGCCAGAAGCACGTGCTGGACATGCCGGAACAACCTATCGGACAGAACGGAACAACCTGCCGGACACACCAAAATCACCTGCGGGCTACGCCAGAACCACTTGGAGGACTCTCCGGGAAAACCTGCCGGGCATGCTGGAACCACCTCTCAGACGTGCCTGAACCACGTGGCGGACACTCCGGAAACGCATGTCGGGCCGGCCGGAACCACCTCTCAGACGTGCCAGAACCTCATGCCGGACACGCCGGAACCACATGTTCGACTCGCTGGAACCACATTCTGGACATGGCAAAATCACCTGCCGCCTATGCCAGAACCGCTTGGCGAACACTCCGGAATCACCTGTCAGGCATGCCGGAACCACCTCTCAGACCTGCCAGAACCACATGCCAATGACACCGGAAGCACCTGCCGAGCATGCCGGAAGCACCTGCTCGACTCGCCAGAACCACCTGTCGGACACGCCAAAATCACCTGCCGGCTACGCCACAGCCAGTTGGTGAACACTCCGGAAACACCTGCCGGGCTGGCTGGAACCACCTGCCAGTCACGCCAACATCACCTGCCAGCTACGCCAGAACCACTTGGCGGAAACTCCAGAAACACCTGTTGGGCCAGCCGGAACAACCTCTCAGACGTGCCAGAACCATGTGCCTGAGATGCTGGAACCACACCCCGAACAGACCGAAACCACCTGCCAGACCCAACTGAACCACCTGCCGAGCACGCAGGAACAACCTGCTCGCCTCGCCGGAACCACCTGCCGGGCGCAGCGGAAGCACCTGCCGAGCGCGCCGGAGCCACCTGCTCGCCTCGCCGGAACCACCTGCCGGGCCCAGCGGAAGCACCTGCTGGGCGCGCCGGAGCCACCTGCTCGGCTCGCCGGAACCACCTGCCGGGCCCTAACCCTAAACCTAACCCTAACCCTATCCCCAAACCCTAACCCTAACCCTAACCCCTAACCCTAAGCCTAACCCTAAACCCTAACCCAACCGTAACCCTAACCCTAACCCTACCCCTAACCCTAACCCCTAACCCCAAACCCTAAACCCTAACCCTAACCGTAACCCTAACCCTATCCCTAACCCTAACCTGACGGACAGGCTGGAACCAGCTGCTCAACTCGCCGGAACCACCTGCCAGACATGCCAGAACCACCTGCCGAGCACGCCGGAGCCACCTGCTGGACTCACCAGAACCACCTGGCTGACAGGCCAAAATCAACAGCTGGCTATGAGAGAACCACTTGGCAGAAAATCCGCAATAACCTGCCAGGCATGCAGGAACCACCTCTCAGACGTAAGAGAACCACGTGCCGGACACGCTGGAACCACGTCCTGGACAGACTGGAACCACCTGCCGGACATGCCTGGACCACCTGCCGAGCACGCCGGAACCACCTGCTCGACTCGCAGGACCCATGTGCCAGACACGCCAAAATGAACTGCCGGCTACACCAGAACCACTTACCGGACACTCCGGAATAACCTGCCCGGCATGCCAGAACCACCTCTCAGAAGTGCCAGAAGCACGTGCTGGACATGCCGGAACAACCTATCGGACAGAACGGAACAACCTGCCGGACACACCAAAATCACCTGCGGGCTACGCCAGAACCACTTGGAGGACTCTCCGGGAAAACCTGCCGGGCATGCTGGAACCACCTCTCAGACGTGCCTGAACCACGTGGCGGACACTCCGGAAACGCATGTCGGGCCGGCCGGAACCACCTCTCAGATGTGCCAGAACCTCATGCCGGACACCCCAGAACCACCTGCTGGACAGACCGGAAACACCTGCCGGACACGCCGGAACCACATGTTCGACTCGCTGGAACCACATTCTGGACATGGCAAAATCACCTGCCGCCTATGCCAGAACCGCTTGGCGAACACTCCGGAATCACCTGTCAGGCATGCCGGAACCACCTCTCAGACCTGCCAGAACCACATGCCAATGACACCGGAAGCACCTGCCGAGCATGCCGGAAGCACCTGCTCGACTCGCCAGAACCACCTGTCGGACACGCCAAAATCACCTGCCGGCTACGCCACAGCCAGTTGGTGAACACTCCGGAAACACCTGCCGGGCTGGCTGGAACCACCTGCCAGTCACGCCAACATCACCTGCCAGCTACGCCAGAACCACTTGGCGGAGACTCCAGAAACACCTGTTGGGCCAGCCGGAACCACCTCTCAGACGTGCCAGAACCATGTGCCTGAGATGCTGGAACCACACCCCTAACAGACCGAAACCACCTGCCAGACCCAACTGAACCACCTGCCAAGCACGCAGGAACAACCTGCTCGCCTCGCCGGAACCACCTGCCGGGCGCAGCGGAAGCACCTGCCGAGCGCGCCGGAGCCACCTGCTCGCCTCGCCGGAACCACCTGCCCGGCGCGCCGGAGCCACCTGCTCGCCTCGCCGGAACCGCCTGCCAGGCCCAGCAGAAGCACCTGCCGGGCGCGCCGGATCCACCTGCTCGCCTCACCGGAACCACCAGCCGGGTGCAGCGGAAGCACCTGCCGAGCGCGCCGGAGCCACCTGCTCGCCTCGCCGGAACCACCTGCCGGGCCCAGCGGAAGCACGTGCCAAGCACGCCGGAGCCACCTGCTCGCCTCGCCGGAACCACCTGCCGGGCCCAGCGGAAGCACCTGCCGAGCGCGCCGGAGCCACCTGCTCGCCTCGCCGGAACCACGTGCCGGGCCCTAACCCTAACCCTAACCCTAACCCTATCCCCAAACCCTAACCCTAACCCTAACCCCTAACCCTAAGCCTAACCCTAAACCCTAACCCAACCGTAACCCTAACCCTAACCCTAACCCCTAACCCTAAGCCTAACCCAAACCCTAACCCAACCGTAACCCTAACCCTAACCCTACCCCTAACCCTAACCCCTAACCCCAAACCCTAAACCCTAACCCTAACCGTAACCCTAACCCTATCCCTAACCCTAACCTGACGGACAGGCTGGAACCAGCTGCTCAACTCGCCGGAACCACCTGCCAGACATGCCAGAACCACCTGCTGAGCACGCCGGAGCCACCTGCTGGACTCACCAGAACCACCTGCCTGACAGGCCAAAATCAACAGCTGGCTATGAGAGAACCACCTGGCAGACAATCCGCAATAACCTGCCAGGCATGCAGGAACCACCTCTCAGACGTAAGAGAACCACGTGCCGGACACGCTGGAACCACGTCCTGGACAGACTGGAACCACCTGCCGGACATGCCTGGACCACCTGCCGAGCACGCCGGAACCACCTGCTCGACTCGCAGGACCCATGTGCCAGACACGCCAAAATGAACTGCCGGCTACACCAGAACCACTTACCGGACACTCCGGAATAACCTGCCCGGCATGCCAGAACCACCTCTCAGAAGTGCCAGAAGCACGTGCTGGACATGCCGGAACAACCTATCGGACAGAACGGAACAACCTGCCGGACACACCAAAATCACCTGCGGGCTACGCCAGAACCACTTGGAGGACTCTCCGGGAAAACCTGCCGGGCATGCTGGAACCACCTCTCAGACGTGCCTGAACCACGTGGCGGACACTCTGGAAACGCATGTCGGGCCGGCCGGAACCACCTCTCAGACGTGCCAGAACCTCATGCCGGACACCCCAGAACCACCTGCTGGACAGACCGGAAACACCTGCCGGACACGCCGGAACCACATGTTCGACTCGCTGGAACCACATTCTGGACATGGCAAAATCACCTGCCGCCTATGCCAGAACCGCTTGGCGAACACTCCGGAATCACCTGTCAGGCATGCCGGAACCACCTCTCAGACCTGCCAGAACCACATGCCAATGACACCGGAAGCACCTGCCGAGCATGCCGGAAGCACCTGCTCGACTCGCCAGAACCACCTGTCGGACACGCCAAAATCACCTGCCGGCTACGCCACAGCCAGTTGGTGAACACTCCGGAAACACCTGCCGGGCTGGCTGGAACGACCTGCCAGCTACGCCAGAACCACTTGGCGGAGACTCCAGAAACACCTGTTGGGCCAGCCGGAACCACCTCTCAGACGTGCCAGAACCATGTGCCTGAGATGCTGGAACCACACCCCGAACAGACCGAAACCACCTGCCAGACCCAACTGAACCACCTGCCGAGCATGCAGGAACAACCTGCTCGCCTTGCCGGAACCACCTGCCGGGCGCAGCGGAAGCACCTGCCGAGCGCGCCGGAGCCACCTGCTCGCCTCGCCGGAAACACCAGCCGGGCCCAGCGGAAGCACCTGCCGAGCGCGCCGGAGCCACCTGCTCGCCTCGCCGGAACCACCTGCCCGGCGCGCCGGAGCCACCTGCTCGCCTCGCCGGAACCACCTGCCGGGCGCAGCGGAAGCACCTGCCGGGCACGCCGGAGCCACCTGCTTGGCTCGCCCGAACCACCTGCCAGGCCCTAACCCTAACCTTAACCCTAACCCTATCCCCAAACCCTAACCCTAACCCTAACCCCTAACCCTAAGCCTAACCCTAAACCCTAACCCAACCATAACCCTAACCCTACCCCTACCCCTAACCCTAACCCCTAACCCCAAACCCTAAACCCTAACCCTAACCGTAACCCTAACCCTATCCCTAACCCTAACCTGACGGACAGGCTGGAACCAGCTGCTCCACTCGCCGGAACCACCTGCCAGACATGCCAGAACCACCTGCCGAGCACGCCGGAGCCACCTGCTGGACTCACCAGAACCACCTGCCTGACAGGCCAAAATCAACAGCTGGCTATGAGAGAACCACTTGGCAGAAAATCCGCAATAACCTGCCAGGCATGCAGGAACCACCTCTCAGACGTAAGAGAACCACGTGCCGGACACGCTGGAACCACGTCCTGGACAGACTGGAACCACCTGCCGGACATGCCTGGACCACCTGCCGAGCACGCCGGAACCACCTGCTCGACTCGCAGGACCCATGTGCCAGACACGCCAAAATGAACTGCCGGCTACACCAGAACCACTTACCGGACACTCCGGAATAACCTGCCCGGCATGCCAGAACCACCTCTCAGAAGTGCCAGAAGCACGTGCTGGACATGCCGGAACAACCTATCGGACAGAACGGAACAACCTGCCGGACACACCAAAATCACCTGCGGGCTACGCCAGAACCAATTGGAGGACTCTCCGGGAAAACCTGCCGGGCATGCTGGAACCACCTCTCAGACGTGCCTGAACCACGTGGCGGACACTCCGGAAACGCATGTCGGGCCGGCCGGAACCACCTCTCAGATGTGCCAGAACCTCATTCCGGACACCCCAGAACCACCTGCTGGACAGACCGGAAACACCTGCCGGACACGCCGGAACCACATGTTCGACTCGCTGGAACCACATTCTGGACATGGCAAAATCACCTGCCGCCTATGCCAGAACCGCTTGGCGAACACTCCGGAATCACCTGTCAGGCATGCCGGAACCACCTCTCAGACCTGCCAGAACCACATGCCAATGACACCGGAAGCACCTGCCGAGCATGCCGGAAGCACCTGCTCGACTCGCCAGAACCACCTGTCGGACACGCCAAAATCACCTGCCGGCTACGCCACAGCCAGTTGGTGAACACTCCGGAAACACCTGCCGGGCTGGCTGGAACCACCTGCCAGTCACGCCAACATCACCTGCCAGCTACGCCAGAACCACTTGGCGGAGACTCCAGAAACACCTGTTGGGCCAGCCGGAACCACCTCTCAGACGTGCCAGAACCATGTGCCTGAGATGCTGGAACCACACCCCGAACAGACCGAAACCACCTGCCAGACCCAACTGAACCACCTGCCGAGCACGCAGGAACAACCTGCTCGCCTCGCCGGAACCACCTGCCGGGCGCAGCGGAAGCACCTGCCGAGCGCGCCGGAGCCACCTGCTCGCCTCGCCGGAACCACCTGCCCGGCGCGCCGGAGCCACCTGCTCGCCTCGCCGGAACCACCTGCCAGTCCCAGCAGAAGCACCTGCCGGGCGCGCCGGATCCACCTGCTCGCCTCACCGGAACCACCTGCCGGGTGCAGCGGAAGCACCTGCCGAGCGCGCCGGAGCCACCTGCTCGCCTCGCCGGAACCACCTGCCGGGCCCAGCGGAAGCACGTGCCAAGCACGCCGGAGCCACCTGCTCGCCTCGCCGGAACCACCTGCCGGGCCCAGCGGAAGCACCTGCCGAGCGGGCCGGAGCCACCTGCTCGCCTCGCCGGAACCACGTGCCGGGCCCTAACCCTAACCCTAACCCTAACCCTATCCCCAAACCCTAACCCTAACCCTAACCCCTAACCCTAAGCCTAACCCTAAACCCTAACCCAACCGTAACCCTAACCCTAACCCTAACCCCTAACCCTAAGCCTAACCCAAACCCTAACCCAACCGTAACCCTAACCCTAACCCTACCCCTAACCCTAACCCCTAACCCCAAACCCTAAACCCTAACCCTAACCGTAACCCTAACCCTATCCCTAACCCTAACCTGACGGACAGGCTGGAACCAGCTGCTCAACTCGCCGGAACCACCTGCCAGACATGCCAGAACCACCTGCCGAGCACGCCGGAGCCACCTGCTGGACTCACCAGAACCACCTGCCTGACAGGCCAAAATCAACAGCTGGCTATGAGAGAACCACCTGGCAGACAATCCGCAATAACCTGCCAGGCATGCAGGAACCACCTCTCAGACGTAAGAGAACCACGTGCCGGACACGCTGGAACCACGTCCTGGACAGACTGGAACCACCTGCCGGACATGCCTGGACCACCTGCCGAGCACGCCGGAACCACCTGCTCGACTCGCAGGACCCATGTGCCAGACACGCCAAAATGAACTGCCGGCTACACCAGAACCACTTACCGGACACTCCGGAATAACCTGCCCGGCATGCCAGAACCACCTCTCAGAAGTGCCAGAAGCACGTGCTGGACATGCCGGAACAACCTATCGGACAGAACGGAACAACCTGCCGGACACACCAAAATCACCTGCGGGCTACGCCAGAACCACTTGGAGGACTCTCCGGGAAAACCTGCCGGGCATGCTGGAACCACCTCTCAGACGTGCCTGAACCACGTGGCGGACACTCCGGAAACGCATGTCGGGCCGGCCGGAACCACCTCTCAGACGTGCCAGAACCTCATGCCGGACACCCCAGAACCACCTGCTGGACAGACCGGAAACACCTGCCGGACACGCCGGAACCACATGTTCGACTCGCTGGAACCACATTCTGGACATGGCAAAATCACCTGCCGCCTATGCCAGAACCGCTTGGCGAACACTCCGGAATCACCTGTCAGGCATGCCGGAACCACCTCTCAGACCTGCCGGAACCACATGCCAATGACACCGGAAGCACCTGCCGAGCATGCCGGAAGCACCTGCTCGACTCGCCAGAACCACCTGTCGGACACGCCAAAATCACCTGCCGGCTATGCCACAGCAAGTTGGTGAACACTCCGGAAACACCTGCCGGGCTGGCTGGAACGACCTGCCAGCTACGCCAGAACCACTTGGCGGAGACTCCAGAAACACCTGTTGGGCCAGCCGGAACCACCTCTCAGACGTGCCAGAACCATGTGCCTGAGATGCTGGAACCACACCCCGAACAGACCGAAACCACCTGCCAGACCAAACTGAACCACCTGCCGAGCACGCAGGAACAACCTGCTCGCCTCGCCGGAACCACCTGCCGGGCGCAGCAGAAGCACCTGCCGAGCGCGCCGGAGCCACCTGCTCGGCTCGCCGGAACCACCTGCCGGGCCCTAACCCTAACCCTAACCCTAACCCTATCCCCAAACCCTAACCCTAACCCTAACCCCTAACCCTAAGCCTAACCCTAAACCCTAACCCAACCGTAACCCTAACCCTAACCCTACCCCTAACCCTAACCCCTAACCCCAAACCCTAAACCCTAACCCTAACCGTAACCCTAACCCTATCCCTAACCCTAACCTGACGGACAGGCTGGAACCAGCTGCTCAACTCGCCGGAACCACCTGCCAGACATGCCAGAACCACCTGCCGAGCACGCCGGAGCCACCTGCTGGACTCACCAGAACCACCTGCCTGACAGGCCAAAATCAACAGCTGGCTATGAGAGAACCACCTGGCAGACAATCCGCAATAACCTGCCAGGCATGCAGGAACCACCTCTCAGACGTAAGAGAACCACGTGCCGGACACGCTGGAACCACGTCCTGGACAGACTGGAACCACCTGCCGGACATGCCTGGACCACCTGCCGAGCACGCCGGAACCACCTGCTCGACTCGCAGGACCCATGTGCCAGACACGCCAAAATGAACTGCCGGCTACACCAGAACCACTTACCGGACACTCCGGAATAACCTGCCCGGCATGCCAGAACCACCTCTCAGAAGTGCCAGAAGCACGTGCTGGACATGCCGGAACAACCTATCGGACAGAACGGAACAACCTGCCGGACACACCAAAATCACCTGCGGGCTACGCCAGAACCACTTGGAGGACTCTCCGGGAAAACCTGCCGGGCATGCTGGAACCACCTCTCAGACGTGCCTGAACCACGTGGCGGACACTCTGGAAACGCATGTCGGGCCGGCCGGAACCACCTCTCAGACGTGCCACAACCTCATGCCGGACACCCCAGAACCACCTGCTGGACAGACCGGAAACACCTGCCGGACACGCCGGAACCACATGTTCGACTCGCTGGAACCACATTCTGGACATGGCAAAATCACCTGCCGCCTATGCCAGAACCGCTTGGCGAACACTCCGGAATCACCTGTCAGGCATGCCGGAACCACCTCTCAGACCTGCCAGAACCACATGCCAATGACACCGGAAGCACCTGCCGAGCATGCCGGAAGCACCTGCTCGACTCGCCAGAACCACCTGTCGGACACGCCAAAATCACCTGCCGGCTACGCCACAGCCAGTTGGTGAACACTCCGGAAACACCTGCCGGGCTGGCTGGAACCACCTGCCAGCTACGCCAGAACCACTTGGCGGAGACTCCAGAAACACCTGTTGGGCCAGCCGGAACCACCTCTCAGACGTGCCAGAACCATGTGCCTGAGATGCTGGAACCACACCCCGAACAGACCGAAACCACCTGCCAGACACAACTGAACCACCTGCCGAGCACGCAGGAACAACCTGCTCGCCTCGCCGGAACCACCAGCCGGGCGCAGCGGAAGCACCTGCCTAGCGCGCCGGAGCCACCTGCTCGCCTCGCCGGAACCACCTGCCGGGCCCAGCGGAAGCACCTGCCGAGCGCGCCGGAGCCACCTGCTCGCCTCGCCGGAACCACCTGCCGGGCCCAGCGGAAGCACCTGCCGGGCGCGCCGGAGCCACCTGCTCGGCTCGCCGGAACCACCTGCCGGGCCCTAACCCTAACCCTAACCCTAACCCTATCCCCAAACCCTAACCCTAACCCTAACCCCTAACCCTAAGCCTAACCCTAAACCCTAACCCAACCGTAACCCTAACCCTAACCCTACCCCTAACCCTAACCCCTAACCCCAAACCCTAAACCCTAACCCTAACCGTAACCCTAACCCTATCCCTAACCCTAACCTGACGGACAGGCTGGAACCAGCTGCTCAACTCGCCGGAACCACCTGCCAGACATGCCAGAACCACCTGCCGAGCACGCCGGAGCCACCTGCTGGACTCACCAGAACCACCTGGCTGACAGGCCAAAATCAACAGCTGGCTATGAGAGAACCACTTGGCAGAAAATCCGCAATAACCTGCCAGGCATGCAGGAACCACCTCTCAGACGTAAGAGAACCACGTGCCGGACACGCTGGAACCACGTCCTGGACAGACTGGAACCACCTGCCGGACATGCCTGGACCACCTGCCGAGCACGCCGGAACCACCTGCTCGACTCGCAGGACCCATGTGCCAGACACGCCAAAATGAACTGCCGGCTACACCAGAACCACTTACCGGACACTCCGGAATAACCTGCCCGGCATGCCAGAACCACCTCTCAGAAGTGCCAGAAGCACGTGCTGGACATGCCGGAACAACCTATCGGACAGAACGGAACAACCTGCCGGACACACCAAAATCACCTGCGGGCTACGCCAGAACCACTTGGAGGACTCTCCGGGAAAACCTGCCGGGCATGCTGGAACCACCTCTCAGACGTGCCTGAACCACGTGGCGGACACTCCGGAAACGCATGTCGGGCCGGCCGGAACCACCTCTCAGATGTGCCAGAACCTCATGCCGGACACCCCAGAACCACCTGCTGGACAGACCGGAAACACCTGCCGGACACGCCGGAACCACATGTTCGACTCGCTGGAACCACATTCTGGACATGGCAAAATCACCTGCCGCCTATGCCAGAACCGCTTGGCGAACACTCCGGAATCACCTGTCAGGCATGCCGGAACCACCTCTCAGACCTGCCAGAACCACATGCCAATGACACCGGAAGCACCTGCCGAGCATGCCGGAAGCACCTGCTCGACTCGCCAGAACCACCTGTCGGACACGCCAAAATCACCTGCCGGCTACGCCACAGCCAGTTGGTGAACACTCCGGAAACACCTGCCGGGCTGGCTGGAACCACCTGCCAGTCACGCCAACATCACCTGCCAGCTACGCCAGAACCACTTGGCGGAGACTCCAGAAACACCTGTTGGGCCAGCCGGAACCACCTCTCAGACGTGCCAGAACCATGTGCCTGAGATGCTGGAACCACACCCCTAACAGACCGAAACCACCTGCCAGACCCAACTGAACCACCTGCCAAGCACGCAGGAACAACCTGCTCGCCTCGCCGGAACCACCTGCCGGGCGCAGCGGAAGCACCTGCCGAGCGCGCCGGAGCCACCTGCTCGCCTCGCCGGAACCACCTGCCCGGCGCGCCGGAGCCACCTGCTCGCCTCGCCGGAACCGCCTGCCAGGCCCAGCAGAAGCACCTGCCGGGCGCGCCGGATCCACCTGCTCGCCTCACCGGAACCACCAGCCGGGTGCAGCGGAAGCACCTGCCGAGCGCGCCGGAGCCACCTGCTCGCCTCGCCGGAACCACCTGCCGGGCCCAGCGGAAGCACGTGCCAAGCACGCCGGAGCCACCTGCTCGCCTCGCCGGAACCACCTGCCGGGCCCAGCGGAAGCACCTGCCGAGCGCGCCGGAGCCACCTGCTCGCCTCGCCGGAACCACGTGCCGGGCCCTAACCCTAACCCTAACCCTAACCCTATCCCCAAACCCTAACCCTAACCCTAACCCCTAACCCTAAGCCTAACCCTAAACCCTAACCCAACCGTAACCCTAACCCTAACCCTAACCCCTAACCCTAAGCCTAACCCAAACCCTAACCCAACCGTAACCCTAACCCTAACCCTACCCCTAACCCTAACCCCTAACCCCAAACCCTAAACCCTAACCCTAACCGTAACCCTAACCCTATCCCTAACCCTAACCTGACGGACAGGCTGGAACCAGCTGCTCAACTCGCCGGAACCACCTGCCAGACATGCCAGAACCACCTGCTGAGCACGCCGGAGCCACCTGCTGGACTCACCAGAACCACCTGCCTGACAGGCCAAAATCAACAGCTGGCTATGAGAGAACCACCTGGCAGACAATCCGCAATAACCTGCCAGGCATGCAGGAACCACCTCTCAGACGTAAGAGAACCACGTGCCGGACACGCTGGAACCACGTCCTGGACAGACTGGAACCACCTGCCGGACATGCCTGGACCACCTGCCGAGCACGCCGGAACCACCTGCTCGACTCGCAGGACCCATGTGCCAGACACGCCAAAATGAACTGCCGGCTACACCAGAACCACTTACCGGACACTCCGGAATAACCTGCCCGGCATGCCAGAACCACCTCTCAGAAGTGCCAGAAGCACGTGCTGGACATGCCGGAACAACCTATCGGACAGAACGGAACAACCTGCCGGACACACCAAAATCACCTGCGGGCTACGCCAGAACCACTTGGAGGACTCTCCGGGAAAACCTGCCGGGCATGCTGGAACCACCTCTCAGACGTGCCTGAACCACGTGGCGGACACTCCGGAAACGCATGTCGGGCCGGCCGGAACCACCTCTCAGACGTGCCAGAACCTCATGCCGGACACCCCAGAACCACCTGCTGGACAGACCGGAAACACCTGCCGGACACGCCGGAACCACATGTTCGACTCGCTGGAACCACATTCTGGACATGGCAAAATCACCTGCCGCCTATGCCAGAACCGCTTGGCGAACACTCCGGAATCACCTGTCAGGCATGCCGGAACCACCTCTCAGACCTGCCGGAACCACATGCCAATGACACCGGAAGCACCTGCCGAGCATGCCGGAAGCACCTGCTCGACTCGCCAGAACCACCTGTCGGACACGCCAAAATCACCTGCCGGCTATGCCACAGCAAGTTGGTGAACACTCCGGAAACACCTGCCGGGCTGGCTGGAACGACCTGCCAGCTACGCCAGAACCACTTGGCGGAGACTCCAGAAACACCTGTTGGGCCAGCCGGAACCACCTCTCAGACGTGCCAGAACCATGTGCCTGAGATGCTGGAACCACACCCCGAACAGACCGAAACCACCTGCCAGACCAAACTGAACCACCTGCCGAGCACGCAGGAACAACCTGCTCGCCTCGCCGGAACCACCTGCCGGGCGCAGCAGAAGCACCTGCCGAGCGCGCCGGAGCCACCTGCTCGGCTCGCCGGAACCACCTGCCGGGCCCTAACCCTAACCCTAACCCTAACCCTATCCCCAAACCCTAACCCTAACCCTAACCCCTAACCCTAAGCCTAACCCTAAACCCTAACCCAACCGTAACCCTAACCCTAACCCTACCCCTAACCCTAACCCCTAACCCCAAACCCTAAACCCTAACCCTAACCGTAACCCTAACCCTATCCCTAACCCTAACCTGACGGACAGGCTGGAACCAGCTGCTCAACTCGCCGGAACCACCTGCCAGACATGCCAGAACCACCTGCCGAGCACGCCGGAGCCACCTGCTGGACTCACCAGAACCACCTGCCTGACAGGCCAAAATCAACAGCTGGCTATGAGAGAACCACCTGGCAGACAATCCGCAATAACCTGCCAGGCATGCAGGAACCACCTCTCAGACGTAAGAGAACCACGTGCCGGACACGCTGGAACCACGTCCTGGACAGACTGGAACCACCTGCCGGACATGCCTGGACCACCTGCCGAGCACGCCGGAACCACCTGCTCGACTCGCAGGACCCATGTGCCAGACACGCCAAAATGAACTGCCGGCTACACCAGAACCACTTACCGGACACTCCGGAATAACCTGCCCGGCATGCCAGAACCACCTCTCAGAAGTGCCAGAAGCACGTGCTGGACATGCCGGAACAACCTATCGGACAGAACGGAACAACCTGCCGGACACACCAAAATCACCTGCGGGCTACGCCAGAACCACTTGGAGGACTCTCCGGGAAAACCTGCCGGGCATGCTGGAACCACCTCTCAGACGTGCCTGAACCACGTGGCGGACACTCTGGAAACGCATGTCGGGCCGGCCGGAACCACCTCTCAGACGTGCCACAACCTCATGCCGGACACCCCAGAACCACCTGCTGGACAGACCGGAAACACCTGCCGGACACGCCGGAACCACATGTTCGACTCGCTGGAACCACATTCTGGACATGGCAAAATCACCTGCCGCCTATGCCAGAACCGCTTGGCGAACACTCCGGAATCACCTGTCAGGCATGCCGGAACCACCTCTCAGACCTGCCAGAACCACATGCCAATGACACCGGAAGCACCTGCCGAGCATGCCGGAAGCACCTGCTCGACTCGCCAGAACCACCTGTCGGACACGCCAAAATCACCTGCCGGCTACGCCACAGCCAGTTGGTGAACACTCCGGAAACACCTGCCGGGCTGGCTGGAACCACCTGCCAGCTACGCCAGAACCACTTGGCGGAGACTCCAGAAACACCTGTTGGGCCAGCCGGAACCACCTCTCAGACGTGCCAGAACCATGTGCCTGAGATGCTGGAACCACACCCCGAACAGACCGAAACCACCTGCCAGACACAACTGAACCACCTGCCGAGCACGCAGGAACAACCTGCTCGCCTCGCCGGAACCACCAGCCGGGCGCAGCGGAAGCACCTGCCTAGCGCGCCGGAGCCACCTGCTCGCCTCGCCGGAACCACCTGCCGGGCCCAGCGGAAGCACCTGCCGAGCGCGCCGGAGCCACCTGCTCGCCTCGCCGGAACCACCTGCCGGGCCCAGCGGAAGCACCTGCCGGGCGCGCCGGAGCCACCTGCTCGGCTCGCCGGAACCACCTGCCGGGCCCTAACCCTAACCCTAACCCTAACCCTATCCCCAAACCCTAACCCTAACCCTAACCCCTAACCCTAAGCCTAACCCTAAACCCTAACCCAACCGTAACCCTAACCCTAACCCTACCCCTAACCCTAACCCCTAACCCCAAACCCTAAACCCTAACCCTAACCGTAACCCTAACCCTATCCCTAACCCTAACCTGACGGACAGGCTGGAACCAGCTGCTCAACTCGCCGGAACCACCTGCCAGACATGCCAGAACCACCTGCCGAGCACGCCGGAGCCACCTGCTGGACTCACCAGAACCACCTGGCTGACAGGCCAAAATCAACAGCTGGCTATGAGAGAACCACTTGGCAGAAAATCCGCAATAACCTGCCAGGCATGCAGGAACCACCTCTCAGACGTAAGAGAACCACGTGCCGGACACGCTGGAACCACGTCCTGGACAGACTGGAACCACCTGCCGGACATGCCTGGACCACCTGCCGAGCACGCCGGAACCACCTGCTCGACTCGCAGGACCCATGTGCCAGACACGCCAAAATGAACTGCCGGCTACACCAGAACCACTTACCGGACACTCCGGAATAACCTGCCCGGCATGCCAGAACCACCTCTCAGAAGTGCCAGAAGCACGTGCTGGACATGCCGGAACAACCTATCGGACAGAACGGAACAACCTGCCGGACACACCAAAATCACCTGCGGGCTACGCCAGAACCACTTGGAGGACTCTCCGGGAAAACCTGCCGGGCATGCTGGAACCACCTCTCAGACGTGCCTGAACCACGTGGCGGACACTCCGGAAACGCATGTCGGGCCGGCCGGAACCACCTCTCAGATGTGCCAGAACCTCATGCCGGACACCCCAGAACCACCTGCTGGACAGACCGGAAACACCTGCCGGACACGCCGGAACCACATGTTCGACTCGCTGGAACCACATTCTGGACATGGCAAAATCACCTGCCGCCTATGCCAGAACCGCTTGGCGAACACTCCGGAATCACCTGTCAGGCATGCCGGAACCACCTCTCAGACCTGCCAGAACCACATGCCAATGACACCGGAAGCACCTGCCGAGCATGCCGGAAGCACCTGCTCGACTCGCCAGAACCACCTGTCGGACACGCCAAAATCACCTGCCGGCTACGCCACAGCCAGTTGGTGAACACTCCGGAAACACCTGCCGGGCTGGCTGGAACCACCTGCCAGTCACGCCAACATCACCTGCCAGCTACGCCAGAACCACTTGGCGGAGACTCCAGAAACACCTGTTGGGCCAGCCGGAACCACCTCTCAGACGTGCCAGAACCATGTGCCTGAGATGCTGGAACCACACCCCTAACAGACCGAAACCACCTGCCAGACCCAACTGAACCACCTGCCAAGCACGCAGGAACAACCTGCTCGCCTCGCCGGAACCACCTGCCGGGCGCAGCGGAAGCACCTGCCGAGCGCGCCGGAGCCACCTGCTCGCCTCGCCGGAACCACCTGCCCGGCGCGCCGGAGCCACCTGCTCGCCTCGCCGGAACCGCCTGCCAGGCCCAGCAGAAGCACCTGCCGGGCGCGCCGGATCCACCTGCTCGCCTCACCGGAACCACCAGCCGGGTGCAGCGGAAGCACCTGCCGAGCGCGCCGGAGCCACCTGCTCGCCTCGCCGGAACCACCTGCCGGGCCCAGCGGAAGCACGTGCCAAGCACGCCGGAGCCACCTGCTCGCCTCGCCGGAACCACCTGCCGGGCCCAGCGGAAGCACCTGCCGAGCGCGCCGGAGCCACCTGCTCGCCTCGCCGGAACCACGTGCCGGGCCCTAACCCTAACCCTAACCCTAACCCTATCCCCAAACCCTAACCCTAACCCTAACCCCTAACCCTAAGCCTAACCCTAAACCCTAACCCAACCGTAACCCTAACCCTAACCCTAACCCCTAACCCTAAGCCTAACCCAAACACTAACCCAACCGTAACCCTAACCCTAACCCTACCCCTAACCCTAACCCCTAACCCCAAACCCTAAACCCTAACCCTAACCGTAACCCTAACCCTATCCCTAACCCTAACCTGACGGACAGGCTGGAACCAGCTGCTCAACTCGCCGGAACCACCTGCCAGACATGCCAGAACCACCTGCTGAGCACGCCGGAGCCACCTGCTGGACTCACCAGAACCACCTGCCTGACAGGCCAAAATCAACAGCTGGCTATGAGAGAACCACCTGGCAGACAATCCGCAATAACCTGCCAGGCATGCAGGAACCACCTCTCAGACGTAAGAGAACCACGTGCCGGACACGCTGGAACCACGTCCTGGACAGACTGGAACCACCTGCCGGACATGCCTGGACCACCTGCCGAGCACGCCGGAACCACCTGCTCGACTCGCAGGACCCATGTGCCAGACACGCCAAAATGAACTGCCGGCTACACCAGAACCACTTACCGGACACTCCGGAATAACCTGCCCGGCATGCCAGAACCACCTCTCAGAAGTGCCAGAAGCACGTGCTGGACATGCCGGAACAACCTATCGGACAGAACGGAACAACCTGCCGGACACACCAAAATCACCTGCGGGCTACGCCAGAACCACTTGGAGGACTCTCCGGGAAAACCTGCCGGGCATGCTGGAACCACCTCTCAGACGTGCCTGAACCACGTGGCGGACACTCCGGAAACGCATGTCGGGCCGGCCGGAACCACCTCTCAGACGTGCCAGAACCTCATGCCGGACACCCCAGAACCACCTGCTGGACAGACCGGAAACACCTGCCGGACACGCCGGAACCACATGTTCGACTCGCTGGAACCACATTCTGGACATGGCAAAATCACCTGCCGCCTATGCCAGAACCGCTTGGCGAACACTCCGGAATCACCTGTCAGGCATGCCGGAACCACCTCTCAGACCTGCCGGAACCACATGCCAATGACACCGGAAGCACCTGCCGAGCATGCCGGAAGCACCTGCTCGACTCGCCAGAACCACCTGTCGGACACGCCAAAATCACCTGCCGGCTATGCCACAGCAAGTTGGTGAACACTCCGGAAACACCTGCCGGGCTGGCTGGAACGACCTGCCAGCTACGCCAGAACCACTTGGCGGAGACTCCAGAAACACCTGTTGGGCCAGCCGGAACCACCTCTCAGACGTGCCAGAACCATGTGCCTGAGATGCTGGAACCACACCCCGAACAGACCGAAACCACCTGCCAGACCAAACTGAACCACCTGCCGAGCACGCAGGAACAACCTGCTCGCCTCGCCGGAACCACCTGCCGGGCGCAGCGGAAGCACCTGCCGAGCGCGCCGGAGCCACCTGCTCGGCTCGCCGGAACCACCTGCCGGGCCCTAACCCTAACCCTAACCCTAACCCTATCCCCAAACCCTAACCCTAACCCTAACCCCTAACCCTAAGCCTAACCCTAAACCCTAACCCAACCGTAACCCTAACCCTAACCCTACCCCTAACCCTAACCCCTAACCCCAAACCCTAAACCCTAACCCTAACCGTAACCCTAACCCTATCCCTAACCCTAACCTGACGGACAGGCTGGAACCAGCTGCTCAACTCGCCGGAACCACCTGCCAGACATGCCAGAACCACCTGCCGAGCACGCTGGAGCCACCTGCTGGACTCACCAGAACCACCTGCCTGACAGGCCAAAATCAACAACTGGCTATGAGAGAACCACCTGGCAGACAATCCGCAATAACCTGCCAGGCATGCAGGAACCACCTCTCAGACGTAAGAGAACCACGTGCCGGACACGCTGGAACCACGTCCTGGACAGACTGGAACCACCTGCCGGACATGCCTGGACCACCTGCCGAGCACGCCGGAACCACCTGCTCGACTCGCAGGATCCATGTGCCAGACACGCCAAAATGAACTGCCGGCTACACCAGAACCACTTACCGGACACTCCGGAATAACCTGCCCGGCATGCCAGAACCACCTCTCAGAAGTGCCAGAAGCACGTGCTGGACATGCCGGAACAACCTATCGGACAGAACGGAACAACCTGCCGGACACACCAAAATCACCTGCGGGCTACGCCAGAACCACTTGGAGGACTCTCCGGGAAAACCTGCCGGGCATGCTGGAACCACCTCTCAGACGTGCCTGAACCACGTGGCGGACACTCCGGAAACGCATGTCGGGCCGGCCGGAACCACCTCTCAGACGTGCCAGAACCTCATGCCGGACACCCCAGAACCACCTGCTGGACAGACCGGAAACACCTGCCGGACACGCCGGAACCACATGTTCGACTCGCTGGAACCACATTCTGGACATGGCAAAATCACCTGCCGCCTATGCCAGAACCGCTTGGCGAACACTCCGGAATCACCTGTCAGGCATGCCGGAACCACCTCTCAGACCTGCCAGAACCACATGCCAATGACACCGGAAGCACCTGCCGAGCATGCCGGAAGCACCTGCTCGACTCGCCAGAACCACCTGTCGGACACGCCAAAATCACCTGCCGGCTACGCCACAGCCAGTTGGTGAACACTCCGGAAACACCTGCCGGGCTGGCTGGAACCACCTGCCAGCTACGCCAGAACCACTTGGCGGAGACTCCAGAAACACCTGTTGGGCCAGCCGGAACCACCTCTCAGACGTGCCAGAACCATGTGCCTGAGATGCTGGAACCACACCCCGAACAGACCGAAACCACCTGCCAGACCCAACTGAACCACCTGCCGAGCACGCAGGAACAACCTGCTCGCCTCGCCGGAACCACCTGCCGGGCGCAGCGGAAGCACCTGCCGAGCGCGCCGGAGCCACCTGCTCGCCTCGCCGGAACCACCTGCCCGGCGCGCCGGAGCCACCTGCTCGCCTCGCCGGAACCACCTGCCGGGCCCAGCGGAAGCACCTGCCGGGCGCGCCGGAGCCACCTGCTCGGCTCGCCTGAACCACCTGCCGGGCCCTAACCCTAACCCTAACCCTAACCCTATCCCCAAACCCTAACCCTAACCCTAACCCCTAACCCTAAGCCTAACCCTAAACCCTAACCCAACCGTAACCCTAACCCTAACCCTACCCCTAACCCTAACCCCTAACCCCAAACCCTAAACCCTAACCCTAACCGTAACCCTAACCCTATCCCTAACCCTAACCTGACGGACAGGCTGGAACCAGCTGCTCAACTCGCCGGAACCACCTGCCAGACATGCCAGAACCACCTGCCGAGCACGCCGGAGCCACCTGCTGGACTCACCAGAACCACCTGCCTGACAGGCCAAAATCAACAGCTGGCTATGAGAGAACCACCTGGCAGACAATCCGCAATAACCTGCCAGGCATGCAGGAACCACCTCTCAGACGTAAGAGAACCACGTGCCGGACACGCTGGAACCACGTCCTGGACAGACTGGAACCACCTGCCGGACATGCCTGGACCACCTGCCGAGCACGCCGGAACCACCTGCTCGACTCGCAGGACCCATGTGCCAGACACGCCAAAATGAACTGCCGGCTACACCAGAACCACTTACCGGACACTCCGGAATAACCTGCCCGGCATGCCAGAACCACCTCTCAGAAGTGCCAGAGGCACGTGCTGGACATGCCGGAACAACCTATCGGACAGAACGGAACAACCTGCCGGACACACCAAAATCACCTGCGGGCTACGCCAGAACCACTTGGAGGACTCTCCGGGAAAACCTGCCGGGCATGCTGGAACCACCTCTCAGACGTGCCAGAACCTCATGCCGGACACGCCGGAACCACATGTTCGACTCGCTGGAACCACATTCTGGACATGGCAAAATCACCTGCCGCCTATGCCAGAACCGCTTGGCGAACACTCCGGAATCACCTGTCAGGCATGCCGGAACCACCTCTCAGACCTGCCAGAACCACATGCCAATGACACCGGAAGCACCTGCCGAGCATGCCGGAAGCACCTGCTCGACTCGCCAGAACCACCTGTCGGACACGCCAAAATCACCTGCCGGCTACGCCACAGCCAGTTGGTGAACACTCCGGAAACACCTGCCGGGCTGGCTGGAACCACCTGCCAGTCACGCCAACATCACCTGCCAGCTACGCCAGAACCACTTGGCGGAGACTCCAGAAACACCTGTTGGGCCAGCCGGAACCACCTCTCAGACGTGCCAGAACCATGTGCCTGAGATGCTGGAACCACACCCCGAACAGACCGAAACCACCTGCCAGACCCAACTGAACCACCTGCCGAGCACGCAGGAACAACCTGCTCGCCTCGCCGGAACCACCTGCCGGGCGCAGCGGAAGCACCTGCCGAGCGCGCCGGAGCCACCTGCTCGCCTCGCCGGAACCACCTGCCCGGCGCGCCGGAGCCACCTGCTCGCCTCTCCGGAACCACCTGCCGGGCCCAGCGGAAGCACCTGCCGGGCGCGCCGGAGCCACCTGCTCGGCTCGCCGGAACCACCTGCCGGGCCCTAACCCTAACCCTAACCCTAACCCTATCCCCAAACCCTAACCCTAACCCTAACCCCTAACCCTAAGCCTAACCCTAAACCCTAACCCAACCGTAACCCTAACCCTAACCCTACCCCTAACCCTAACCCCTAACCCCAAACCCTAAACCCTAACCCTAACCGTAACCCTAACCCTATCCCTAACCCTAACCTGACGGACAGGCTGGAACCAGCTGCTCCACTCGCCGGAACCACCTGCCAGACATGCCAGAACCACCTGCCGAGCACGCCGGAGCCACCTGCTGGACTCACCAGAACCACCTGCCTGACAGGCCAAAATCAACAGCTGGCTATGAGAGAACCACCTGGCAGACAATCCGCAATAACCTGCCAGGCATGCAGGAACCACCTCTCAGACGTAAGAGAACCACGTGCCGGACACGCTGGAACCACGTCCTGGACAGACTGGAACCACCTGCCGGACATGCCTGGACCACCTGCCGAGCACGCCGGAACCACCTGCTCGACTCGCAGGACCCATGTGCCAGACACGCCAAAATGAACTGCCGGCTACACCAGAACCACTTACCGGACACTCCGGAATAACCTGCCCGGCATGCCAGAACCACCTCTCAGAAGTGCCAGAAGCACGTGCTGGACATGCCGGAACAACCTATCGGACAGAACGGAACAACCTGCCGGACACACCAAAATCACCTGCGGGCTACGCCAGAACCACTTGGAGGACTCTCCGGGAAAACCTGCCGGGCATGCTGGAACCACCTCTCAGACGTGCCTGAACCACGTGGCGGACACTCCGGAAACGCATGTCGGGCCGGCCGGAACCACCTCTCAGACGTGCCAGAACCTCATGCCGGACACCCCAGAACCACCTGCTGGACAGACCGGAAACACCTGCCGGACACGCCGGAACCACATTTTCGACTCGCTGGAACCACATTCTGGACATGGCAAAATCACCCGCCGCCTATGCCAGAACCGCTTGGCGAACACTCCGGAATCACCTGTCAGGCATGCCGGAACCACCTCTCAGACCTGCCAGAACCACATGCCAATGACACCGGAAGCACCTGCCGAGCATGCCGGAAGCACCTGCTCGACTCGCCAGAACCACCTGTCGGACACGCCAAAATCACCTGCCGGCTACGCCACAGCCAGTTGGTGAACACTCCGGAAACACCTGCCGGGCTGGCTGGAACCACCTGCCAGTCACGCCAACATCACCTGCCAGCTACGCCAGAACCACTTGGCGGAGACTCCAGAAACACCTGTTGGGCCAGCCGGAACCACCTCTCAGACGTGCCAGAACCATGTGCCTGAGATGCTGGAACCACACCCCGAACAGACCGAAACCACCTGCCAGACCCAACTGAACCACCTGCCGAGCACGCAGGAACAACCTGCTCGCCTCGCCGGAACCACCTGCCGGGCGCAGCGGAAGCACCTGCCGAGCGCGCCGGAGCCACCTGCTCGCCTCGCCGGAACCACCTGCCGGGCCCAGCGGAAGCACCTGCCGGGCGCGCCGGAGCCACCTGCTCGGCTCGCCGGAACCACCTGCCGGGCCCTAACCCTAACCCTAACCCTAACCCTATCCCCAAACCCTAACCCCAACCCTAACCCCTAACCCTAAGCCTAACCCTAAACCCTAACCCAACCGTAACCCTAACCCTAACCCTACCCCTAACCCTAACCCCTAACCCCAAACCCTAAACCCTAACCCTAACCGTAACCCTAACCCTATCCCTAACCCTAACCTGACGGACAGGCTGGAACCAGCTGCTCAACTCGCCGGAACCACCTGCCAGACATGCCAGAACCACCTGCCGAGCACGCCGGAGCCACCTGCTGGACTCACCAGAACCACCTGCCTGACAGGCCAAAATCAACAGCTGGCTATGAGAGACCCACCTGGCAGACAATCCGCAATAACCTGCCAGGCATGCAGGAACCACCTCTCAGACGTAAGAGAACCACGTGCCGGACACGCTGGAACCACGTCCTGGACAGACTGGAACCACCTGCCGGACATGCCTGGACCACCTGCCGAGCACGCCGGAACCACCTGCTCGACTCGCAGGACCCATGTGCCAGACACGCCAAAATGAACTGCCGGCTACACCAGAACCACTTACCGGACACTCCGGAATAACCTGCCCGGCATGCCAGAACCACCTCTCAGAAGTGCCAGAAGCACGTGCTGGACATGCCGGAACAACCTATCGGACAGAACGGAACAACCTGCCGGACACACCAAAATCACCTGCGGGCTACGCCAGAACCACTTGGAGGACTCTCCGGGAAAACCTGCCGGGCATGCTGGAACCACCTCTCAGACGTGCCTGAACCACGTGGCGGACACTCCGGAAACGCATGTCGGGCCGGCCGGAACCACCTCTCAGACGTGCCAGAACCTCATGCCGGACACCCCAGAACCACCTGCTGGACAGACCGGAAACACCTGCCGGACACGCCGGAACCACATGTTCGACTCGCTGGAACCACATTCTGGACATGGCAAAATCACCTGCCGCCTATGCCAGAACCGCTTGGCGAACACTCCGGAATCACCTGTCAGGCATGCCGGAACCACCTCTCAGACCTGCCAGAACCACATGCCAATGACACCGGAAGCACCTGCCGAGCATGCCGGAAGCACCTGCTCGACTCGCCAGAACCACCTGTCGGACACGCCAAAATCACCTGCCGGCTACGCCACAGCCAGTTGGTGAACACTCCGGAAACACCTGCCGGGCTGGCTGGAACCACCTGCCAGTCACGCCAACATCACCTGCCAGCTACGCAAGAACCACTTGGCGGAGACTCCAGAAACACCTGTTGGGCCAGCCGGAACCACCTCTCAGACGTGCCAGAACCATGTGCCTGAGATGCTGGAACCACACCCCGAAAAGACCGAAACCACCTGCCAGACCCAACTGAACCACCTGCCGAGCACGCAGGAACAACCTGCTCGCCTCGCCGGAACCACCTGCCGGGCGCAGCGGAAGCACCTGCCGAGCGCGCCGGAGCCACCTGCTCGCCTCGCCGGAACCACCTGCCGGGCCCAGCGGAAGCACCTGCCGGGCGCGCCGGAGCCACCTGCTCGGCTCGCCGGAACCACCTGCCGGGCCCTAACCCTAACCCTAACCCTAACCCTATCCCCAAACCCTAACCCTAACCCTAACCCCTAACCCTAAGCCTAACCCTAAACCCTAACCCAACCGTAACCCTAACCTTAACCCTAACCCCTAACCCTAAGCCTAACCCAAACCCTAACCCAACCGTAACCCTAACCCTAACCCTACCCCTAACCCTAACCCCTAACCCCAAACCCTAAACCCTAACCCTAACCGTAACCCTAACCCTATCCCTAACCCTAACCTGACGGACAGGCTGGAACCAGCTGCTCAACTCGCCGGAACCACCTGCCAGACATGCCAGAACCACCTGCCGAGCACGCCGGAGCCACCTGCTGGACTCACCAGAACCACCTGCCTGACAGGCCAAAATCAACAGCTGGCTATGAGAGACCCACCTGGCAGACAATCCGCAATAACCTGCCAGGCATGCAGGAACCACCTCTCAGACGTAAGAGAACCACGTGCCGGACACGCTGGAACCACGTCCTGGACAGACTGGAACCACCTGCCGGACATGCCTGGACCACCTGCCGAGCACGCCGGAACCACCTGCTCGACTCGCAGGACCCATGTGCCAGACACGCCAAAATGAACTGCCGGCTACACCAGAACCACTTACCGGACACTCCGGAATAACCTGCCCGGCATGCCAGAACCACCTCTCAGAAGTGCCAGAAGCACGTGCTGGACATGCCGGAACAACCTATCGGACAGAACGGAACAACCTGCCGGACACACCAAAATCACCTGCGGGCTACGCCAGAACCACTTGGAGGACTCTCCGGGAAAACCTGCCGGGCATGCTGGAACCACCTCTCAGACGTGCCTGAACCACGTGGCGGACACTCCGGAAACGCATGTCGGGCCGGCCGGAACCACCTCTCAGACGTGCCAGAACCTCATGCCGGACACCCCAGAACCACCTGCTGGACAGACCGGAAACACCTGCCGGACACGCCGGAACCACATGTTCGACTCGCTGGAACCACATTCTGGACATGGCAAAATCACCTGCCGCCTATGCCAGAACCGCTTGGCGAACACTCCGGAATCACCTGTCAGGCATGCCGGAACCACCTCTCAGACCTGCCAGAACCACATGCCAATGACACCGGAAGCACCTGCCGAGCATGCCGGAAGCACCTGCTCGACTCGCCAGAACCACCTGTCGGACACGCCAAAATCACCTGCCGGCTACGCCACAGCCAGTTGGTGAACACTCCGGAAACACCTGCCGGGCTGGCTGGAACCACCTGCCAGTCACGCCAACATCACCTGCCAGCTACGCAAGAACCACTTGGCGGAGACTCCAGAAACACCTGTTGGGCCAGCCGGAACCACCTCTCAGACGTGCCAGAACCATGTGCCTGAGATGCTGGAACCACACCCCGAAAAGACCGAAACCACCTGCCAGACCCAACTGAACCACCTGCCGAGCACGCAGGAACAACCTGCTCGCCTCGCCGGAACCACCTGCCGGGCGCAGCGGAAGCACCTGCCGAGCGCGCCGGAGCCACCTGCTCGCCTCGCCGGAACCACCTGCCGGGCCCAGCGGAAGCACCTGCCGGGCGCGCCGGAGCCACCTGCTCGGCTCGCCGGAACCACCTGCCGGGCCCTAACCCTAACCCTAACCCTAACCCTATCCCCAAACCCTAACCCTAACCCTAACCCCTAACCCTAAGCCTAACCCTAAACCCTAACCCAACCGTAACCCTAACCTTAACCCTAACCCCTAACCCTAAGCCTAACCCAAACCCTAACCCAACCGTAACCCTAACCCTAACCCTACCCCTAACCCTAACCCCTAACCCCAAACCCTAAACCCTAACCCTAACCGTAACCCTAACCCTATCCCTAACCCTAACCTGACGGACAGGCTGGAACCAGCTGCTCAACTCGCCGGAACCACCTGCCAGACATGCCAGAACCACCTGCCGAGCACGCCGGAGCCACCTGCTGGACTCACCAGAACCACCTGCCTGACAGGCCAAAATCAACAGCTGGCTATGAGAGAACCACCTGGCAGACAATCCGCAATAACCTGCCAGGCATGCAGGAACCACCTCTCAGACGTAAGAGAACCACGTGCCGGACACGCTGGAACCACGTCCTGGACAGACTGGAACCACCTGCCGGACATGCCTGGACCACCTGCCGAGCACGCCGGAACCACCTGCTCGACTCGCAGGACCCATGTGCCAGACACGCCAAAATGAACTGCCGGCTACACCAGAACCACTTACCGGACACTCCGGAATAACCTGCCCGGCATGCCAGAACCACCTCTCAGAAGTGCCAGAAGCACGTGCTGGACATGCCGGAACAACCTATCGGACAGAACGGAACAACCTGCCGGACACACCAAAATCACCTGCGGGCTACGCCAGAACCACTTGGAGGACTCTCCGGGAAAACCTGCCGGGCATGCTGGAACCACCTCTCAGACGTGCCTGAACCACGTGGCGGACACTCCGGAAACGCATGTCGGGCCGGCCGGAACCACCTCTCAGACGTGCCAGAACCTCATGCCGGACACCCCAGAACCACCTGCTGGACAGACCGGAAACACCTGCCGGACACGCCGGAACCACATGTTCGACTCGCTGGAACCACATTCTGGACATGGCAAAATCACCTGCCGCCTATGCCAGAACCGCTTGGCGAACACTCCGGAATCACCTGTCAGGCATGCCGGAACCACCTCTCAGACCTGCCAGAACCACATGCCAATGACACCGGAAGCACCTGCCGAGCATGCCGGAAGCACCTGCTCGACTCGCCAGAACCACCTGTCGGACACGCCAAAATCACCTGCCGGCTACGCCACAGCCAGTTGGTGAACACTCCGGAAACACCTGCCGGGCTGGCTGGAACCACCTGCCAGCTACGCCAGAACCACTTGGCGGAGACTCCAGAAACACCTGTTGGGCCAGCCGGAACCACCTCTCAGACGTGCCAGAACCATGTGCCTGAGATGCTGGAACCACACCCCGAACAGACCGAAACCACCTGCCAGACCCAACTGAACCACCTGCCGAGCACGCAGGAACAACCTGCTCGCCTCGCCGGAACCACCTGCCGGGCCCAGCGGAAGCACCTGCCGAGCGCGCCGGAGCCACCTGCTCGCCTCGCCGGAACCACGTGCCGGGCCCTAACGCTAACCCTAACCCTATCCCCAAACCCTAACCCCAACCCTAACCCCTAACCCTAAGCCTAACCCTAAACCCTAACCCAACCGTAACCCTAACCCTAACCCTACCCCTAACCCTAACCCCTAACCCCAAACCCTAAACCCTAACCCTAACCGTAACCCTAACCCTATCCCTAACCCTAACCTGACGGACAGGCTGGAACCAGCTGCTCAACTCGCCGGAACCACCTGCCAGACATGCCAGAACCACCTGCCGAGCACGCCGGAGCCACCTGCTGGACTCACCAGAACCACCTGCCTGACAGGCCAAAATCAACAGCTGGCTATGAGAGAACCACCTGGCAGACAATCCGCAATAACCTGCCAGGCATGCAGGAACCACCTCTCAGACGTAAGAGAACCACGTGCCGGACACGCTGGAACCACGTCCTGGACAGACTGGAACCACCTGCCGGACATGCCTGGACCACCTGCCGAGCACGCCGGAACCACCTGCTCGACTCGCAGGACCCATGTGCCAGACACGCCAAAATGAACTGCCGGCTACACCAGAACCACTTACCGGACACTCCGGAATAACCTGCCCGGCATGCCAGAACCACCTCTCAGAAGTGCCAGAAGCACGTGCTGGACATGCCGGAACAACCTATCGGACAGAACGGAACAACCTGCCGGACACACCAAAATCACCTGCGGGCTACGCCAGAACCACTTGGAGGACTCTCCGGGAAAACCTGCCGGGCATGCTGGAACCACCTCTCAGACGTGCCTGAACCACGTGGCGGACACTCCGGAAACGCATGTCGGGCCGGCCGGAACCACCTCTCAGACGTGCCAGAACCTCATGCCGGACACCCCAGAACCACCTGCTGGACAGACCGGAAACACCTGCCGGACACGCCGGAACCACATTTTCGACTCGCTGGAACCACATTCTGGACATGGCAAAATCACCTGCCGCCTATGCCAGAACCGCTTGGCGAACACTCCGGAATCACCTGTCAGGCATGCCGGAACCACCTCTCAGACCTGCCAGAACCACATGCCAATGACACCGGAAGCACCTGCCGAGCATGCCGGAAGCACCTGCTCGACTCGCCAGAACCACCTGTCGGACACGCCAAAATCACCTGCCGGCTACGCCACAGCCAGTTGGTGAACACTCCGGAAACACCTGCCGGGCTGGCTGGAACCACCTGCCAGTCACGCCAACATCACCTGCCAGCTACGCCAGAACCACTTGGCGGAGACTCCAGAAACACCTGTTGGGCCAGCCGGAACCACCTCTCAGACGTGCCAGAACCATGTGCCTGAGATGCTGGAACCACACCCCGAACAGACCGAAACCACCTGCCAGACCCAACTGAACCACCTGCCGAGCACGCAGGAACAACCTGCTCGCCTCGCCGGAACCACCTGCCGGGCCCAGCGGAAGCACCTGCCGAGCGCGCCGGAGCCACCTGCTCGCCTCGCCGGAACCACGTGCCGGGCCCTAACCCTAACCCTAACCCTATCCCCAAACCCTAACCCCAACCCTAACCCCTAACCCTAAGCCTAACCCTAAACCCTAACCCAACCGTAACCCTAACCCTAACCCTACCCCTAACCCTAACCCCTAACCCCAAACCCTAAACCCTAACCCTAACCGTAACCCTAACCCTATCCCTAACCCTAACCTGACGGACAGGCTGGAACCAGCTGCTCAACTCGCCGGAACCACCTGCCAGACATGCCAGAACCACCTGCCGAGCACGCCGGAGCCACCTGCTGGACTCACCAGAACCACCTGCCTGACAGGCCAAAATCAACAGCTGGCTATGAGAGAACCACCTGGCAGACAATCCGCAATAACCTGCCAGGCATGCAGGAACCACCTCTCAGACGTAAGAGAACCACGTGCCGGACACGCTGGAACCACGTCCTGGACAGACTGGAACCACCTGCCGGACATGCCTGGACCACCTGCCGAGCACGCCGGAACCACCTGCTCGACTCGCAGGACCCATGTGCCAGACACGCCAAAATGAACTGCCGGCTACACCAGAACCACTTACCGGACACTCCGGAATAACCTGCCCGGCATGCCAGAACCACCTCTCAGAAGTGCCAGAAGCACGTGCTGGACATGCCGGAACAACCTATCGGACAGAACGGAACAACCTGCCGGACACACCAAAATCACCTGCGGGCTACGCCAGAACCACTTGGAGGACTCTCCGGGAAAACCTGCCGGGCATGCTGGAACCACCTCTCAGACGTGCCTGAACCACGTGGCGGACACTCCGGAAACGCATGTCGGGCCGGCCGGAACCACCTCTCAGACGTGCCAGAACCTCATGCCGGACACCCCAGAACCACCTGCTGGACAGACCGGAAACACCTGCCGGACACGCCGGAACCACATGTTCGACTCGCTGGAACCACATTCTGGACATGGCAAAATCACCTGCCGCCTATGCCAGAACCGCTTGGCGAACACTCCGGAATCACCTGTCAGGCATGCCGGAACCACCTCTCAGACCTGCCAGAACCACATGCCAATGACACCGGAAGCACCTGCCGAGCATGCCGGAAGCACCTGCTCGACTCGCCAGAACCACCTGTCGGACACGCCAAAATCACCTGCCGGCTACGCCACAGCCAGTTGGTGAACACTCCGGAAACACCTGCCGGGCTGGCTGGAACCACCTGCCAGTCACGCCAACATCACCTGCCAGCTATGCCAGAACCACTTGGCGGAGACTCCAGAAACACCTGTTGGGCCAGCCGGAACCACCTCTCAGACGTGCCAGAACCATGTGCCTGAGATGCTGGAACCACACCCCGAACAGACCGAAACCACCTGCCAGACCCAACTGAACCACCTGCCGAGCACGCAGGAACAACCTGCTCGCCTCGCCGGAACCACCTGCCGGGCGCAGCGGAAGCACCTGCGGAGCGCGCCGGAGCCACCTGCTCGCCTCGCCGGAACCACCTGCCGGGCCCAGCGGAAGCACCTGCCGGGCGCGCCGGAGCCACCTGCTCGGCTCGCCGGAACCACCTGCCGGGCCCTAACCCTAACCCTAACCCTAACCCTATCCCCAAACCCTAACCCTAACCCTAACCCCTAACCCTAAGCCTAACCCTAAACCCTAACCCAACCGTAACCCTAACCCTAACCCTACCCCTAACCCTAACCCCTAACCCCAAACCCTAAACCCTAACCCTAACCGTAACCCTAACCCTATCCCTAACCCTAACCTGACGGACAGGCTGGAACCAGCTGCTCAACTCGCCGGAACCACCTGCCAGACATGCCAGAACCACCTGCCGAGCACGCCGGAGCCACCTGCTGGACTCACCAGAACCACCTGCCTGACAGGCCAAAATCAACAGCTGGCTATGAGAGAACCACCTGGCAGACAATCCGCAATAACCTGCCAGGCATGCAGGAACCACCTCTCAGACGTAAGAGAACCACGTGCCGGACACGCTGGAACCACGTCCTGGACAGACTGGAACCACCTGCCGGACATGCCTGGACCACCTGCCGAGCACGCCGGAACCACCTGCTCGACTCGCAGGACCCATGTGCCAGACACGCCAAAATGAACTGCCGGCTACACCAGAACCACTTACCGGACACTCCGGAATAACCTGCCCGGCATGCCAGAACCACCTCTCAGAAGTGCCAGAAGCACGTGCTGGACATGCCGGAACAACCTATCGGACAGAACGGAACAACCTGCCGGACACACCAAAATCACCTGCGGGCTACGCCAGAACCACTTGGAGGACTCTCCGGGAAAACCTGCCGGGCATGCTGGAACCACCTCTCAGACGTGCCTGAACCACGTGGCGGACACTCCGGAAACGCATGTCGGGCCGGCCGGAACCACCTCTCAGACGTGCCAGAACCTCATGCCGGACACCCCAGAACCACCTGCTGGACAGAGCGGAAACAACTGCCGGACACGCCGGAACCACATGTTCGACTCGCTGGAACCACATTCTGGACATGGCAAAATCACCTGCCGCCTATGCCAGAACCGCTTGGCGAACACTCCGGAATCACCTGTCAGGCATGCCGGAACCACCTCTCAGACCTGCCAGAACCACATGCCAATGACACCGGAAGCACCTGCCGAGCATGCCGGAAGCACCTGCTCGACTCGCCAGAACCACCTGTCGGACACGCCAAAATCACCTGCCGGCTACGCCACAGCCAGTTGGTGAACACTCCGGAAACACCTGCCGGGCTGGCTGGAACCACCTGCCAGCTACGCCAGAACCACTTGGCGGAGACTCCAGAAACACCTGTTGGGCCAGCCGGAACCACCTCTCAGACGTGCCAGAACCATGTGCCTGAGATGCTGGAACCACACCCCGAACAGACCGAAACCACCTGCCAGACCGAACTGAACCACCTGCCGAGCACGCAGGAACAACCTGCTCGCCTCGCCGGAACCACCTGCCGGGCCCAGCGGAAGCACCTGCCGAGCGCGCCGGAGCCACCTGCTCGCCTCGCCGGAACCACGTGCCGGGCCCTAACCCTAACCCTAACCCTATCCCCAAACCCTAACCCCAACCCTAACCCCTAACCCTAAGCCTAACCCTAAACCCTAACCCAACCGTAACCCTAACCCTAACCCTACCCCTAACCCTAACCCCTAACCCCAAACCCTAAACCCTAACCCTAACCGTAACCCTAACCCTATCCCTAACCCTAACCTGACGGACAGGCTGGAACCAGCTGCTCAACTCGCCGGAACCACCTGCCAGACATGCCAGAACCACCTGCCGAGCACGCCGGAGCCACCTGCTGGACTCACCAGAACCACCTGCCTGACAGGCCAAAATCAACAGCTGGCTATGAGAGAACCACCTGGCAGACAATCCGCAATAACCTGCCAGGCATGCAGGAACCACCTCTCAGACGTAAGAGAACCACGTGCCGGACACGCTGGAACCACGTCCTGGACAGACTGGAACCACCTGCCGGACATGCCTGGACCACCTGCCGAGCACGCCGGAACCACCTGCTCGACTCGCAGGACCCATGTGCCAGACACGCCAAAATGAACTGCCGGCTACACCAGAACCACTTACCGGACACTCCGGAATAACCTGCCCGGCATGCCAGAACCACCTCTCAGAAGTGCCAGAAGCACGTGCTGGACATGCCGGAACAACCTATCGGACAGAACGGAACAACCTGCCGGACACACCAAAATCACCTGCGGGCTACGCCAGAACCACTTGGAGGACTCTCCGGGAAAACCTGCCGGGCATGCTGGAACCACCTCTCAGACGTGCCTGAACCACGTGGCGGACACTCCGGAAACGCATGTCGGGCCGGCCGGAACCACCTCTCAGACGTGCCAGAACCTCATGCCGGACACCCCAGAACCACCTGCTGGACAGACCGGAAACACCTGCCGGACACGCCGGAACCACATGTTCGACTCGCTGGAACCACATTCTGGACATGGCAAAATCACCTGCCGCCTATGCCAGAACCGCTTGGCGAACACTCCGGAATCACCTGTCAGGCATGCCGGAACCACCTCTCAGACCTGCCAGAACCACATGCCAATGACACCGGAAGCACCTGCCGAGCATGCCGGAAGCACCTGCTCGACTCGCCAGAACCACCTGTCGGACACGCCAAAATCACCTGCCGGCTACGCCACAGCCAGTTGGTGAACACTCCGGAAACACCTGCCGGGCTGGCTGGAACCACCTGCCAGTCACGCCAACATCACCTGCCAGCTACGCCAGAACCACTTGGCGGAGACTCCAGAAACACCTGTTGGGCCAGCCGGAACCACCTCTCAGACGTGCCAGAACCATGTGCCTGAGATGCTGGAACCACACCCCGAACAGACCGAAACCACCTGCCAGACCCAACTGAACCACCTGCCGAGCACGCAGGAACAACCTGCTCGCCTCGCCGGAACCACCTGCCGGGCGCAGCGGAAGCACCTGCCGAGCGCGCCAGAGCCACCTGCTCGCCTCGCCGGAACCAGTTGCCGGGTGCAGCGGAAGCACCTGCCTAACGCGCCGGAGCCACCTGCTCGCCTCGCCGGAACCACCTGCCGGGCCCAGCGGAAGCACGTGCCAAGCACGCCGGAGCCACCTGCTCGCCTCGCCGGAACCACCTGCCGGGCCCAGCGGAAGCACCTGCCGAGCGCGCCGGAGCCACCTGCTCGCCTCGCCGGAACCACGTGCCGGGCCCTAACCCTAACCCTAACCCTAACCCTAACCCTATCCCCAAACCCTAACCCTAACCCTAACCCCTAACCCTAAGCCTAACCCTAATCCCTAACCCAACCGTAACCCTAACCCTAACCCTAACCCCTAACCCTAAGCCTAACCCAAACCCTAACCCAACCGTAACCCTAACCCTAACCCTACCCCTAACCCTAACCCCTAACCCCAAACCCTAAACCCTAACCCTAACCGTAACCCTAACCCTATCCCTAACCCTAACCTGACGGACAGGCTGGAACCAGCTGCTCAACTCACCGGAACCACCTGCCAGACATGCCAGAACCACCTGCCGAGCACGCCGGAGCCACCTGCTGGACTCACCAGAACCACCTGCCTGACAGGCCAAAATCAACAGCTGGCTATGAGAGAACCACCTGGCAGACAATCCGCAATAACCTGCCAGGCATGCAGGAACCACCTCTCAGACGTAAGAGAACCACGTGCCGGACACGCTGGAACCACGTCCTGGACAGACTGGAACCACCTGCCGGACATGCCTGGACCACCTGCCGAGCACGCCGGAACCACCTGCTCGACTCGCAGGACCCATGTGCCAGACACGCCAAAATGAACTGCCGGCTACACCAGAACCACTTACAGGACACTCCGGAATAACCTGCCCGGCATGCCAGAACCACCTCTCAGAAGTGCCAGAAGCACGTGCTGGACATGCCGGAACAACCTATCGGACAGAACGGAACAACCTGCCGGACACACCAAAATCACCTGCGGGCTACGCCAGAACCACTTGGAGGACTCTCCGGGAAAACCTGCCGGGCATGCTGGAACCACCTCTCAGACGTGCCTGAACCACGTGGCGGACACTCCGGAAACGCACGTCGGGCCGGCCGGAACCACCTCTCAGACGTGCCAGAACCTCATGCCGGACACCCCAGAACCACCTGCTGGACAGACCGGAAACACCTGCCGGACACGCCGGAACCACATGTTCGACTCGCTGGAACCACATTCTGGACATGGCAAAATCACCTGCCGCCTATGCCAGAACCGCTTGGCGAACACTCCGGAATCACCTGTCAGGCATGCCGGAACCACCTCTCAGACCTGCCAGAACCACATGCCAATGACACCGGAAGCACCTGCCGAGCATGCCGGAAGCACCTGCTCGACTCGCCAGAACCACCTGTCGGACACGCCAAAATCACCTGCCGGCTACGCCACAGCCAGTTGGTGAACACTCCGGAAACACCTGCCGGGCTGGCTGGAACCACCTGCCAGCTACGCCAGAACCACTTGGCGGAGACTCCAGAAACACCTGTTGGGCCAGCCGGAACCACCTCTCAGACGTGCCAGAACCATGTGCCTGAGATGCTGGAACCACACCCCGAACAGACCGAAACCACCTGCCAGACCCAACTGAACCACCTGCCGAGCACGCAGGAACAACCTGCTCGCCTCGCCGGAACCACCTGCCGGGCCCAGCGGAAGCATGTGCCAAGCACGCCGGAGCCACCTGATCGCCTCGCCGGAACCACCTGCCGGGCCCAGCGGAAGCACCTGCCGAGCGCGCCGGAGCCACCTGCTCGCCTCGCCGGAACCACGTGCCGGGCCCTAACACTAACCCTAACCCTATCCCCAAACCCTAACCCCAACCCTAACCCCTAACCCTAAGCCTAACCCTAAACCCTAACCCAACCGTAACCCTAACCCTAACCCTACCCCTAACCCTAACCCCTAACCCCAAACCCTAAACCCTAACCCTAACCGTAACCCTAACCCTATCCCTAACCCTAACCTGACGGACAGGCTGGAACCAGCTGCTCAACTCGCCGGAACCACCTGCCAGACATGCCAGAACCACCTGCCGAGCACGCCGGAGCCACCTGCTGGACTCACCAGAACCACCTGCCTGACAGGCCAAAATCAACAGCTGGCTATGAGAGAACCACCTGGCAGACAATCCGCAATAACCTGCCAGGCATGCAGGAACCACCTCTCAGACGTAAGAGAACCACGTGCCGGACACGCTGGAACCACGTCCTGGACAGACTGGAACCACCTGCCGGACATGCCTGGACCACCTGCCGAGCACGCCGGAACCACCTGCTCGACTCGCAGGACCCATGTGCCAGACACGCCAAAATGAACTGCCGGCTACACCAGAACCACTTACCGGACACTCCGGAATAACCTGCCCGGCATGCCAGAACCACCTCTCAGAAGTGCCAGAAGCACGTGCTGGACATGCCGGAACAACCTATCGGACAGAACGGAACAACCTGCCGGACACACCAAAATCACCTGCGGGCTACGCCAGAACCACTTGGAGGACTCTCCGGGAAAACCTGCCGGGCATGCTGGAACCACCTCTCAGACGTGCCTGAACCACGTGGCGGACACTCCGGAAACGCACGTCGGGCCGGCCGGAACCACCTCTCAGACGTGCCAGAACCTCATGCCGGACACCCCAGAACCACCTGCTGGACAGACCGGAAACACCTGCCGGACACGCCGGAACCACATGTTCGACTCGCTGGAACCACATTCTGGACATGGCAAAATCACCTGCCGCCTATGCCAGAACCGCTTGGCGAACACTCCGGAATCACCTGTCAGGCATGCCGGAACCACCTCTCAGACCTGCCAGAACCACATGCCAATGACACCGGAAGCACCTGCCGAGGATGCCGGAAGCACCTGCTCGACTCGCCAGAACCACCTGTCGGACACGCCAAAATCACCTGCCGGCTACGCCACAGCCAGTTGGTGAACACTCCGGAAACACCTGCCGGGCTGGCTGGAACCACCTGCCAGCTACGCCAGAACCACTTGGCGGAGACTCCAGAAACACCTGTTGGGCCAGGCGGAACCACCTCTCAGACGTGCCAGAACCATGTGCCTGAGATGCTGGAACCACACCCCGAACAGACCGAAACCACCTGCCAGACCCAACTGAACCACCTGCCGAGCACGCAGGAACAACCTGCTCGCCTCGCCGGAACCACCTGCCGGGCGCAGCGGAAGCACCTGCCGAGCGCGCCGGAGCCACCTGCTCGCCTCGCCGGAACCACCTGCCGGGTGCAGCGGAAGCACCTGCCTAGCGCTCCGGAGCCACCTGCTCGCCTCGCCGGAACCACCTGCCGGGCCCAGCGGAAGCATGTGCCAAGCACGCCGGAGCCACCTGCTCGCCTCGCCGTAACCACCTGCCGGGCCCAGCGGAAGCACCGGCCGAGCGCGCCGGAGCCACCTGCTCGCCTCGCCGGAACCACGTGCCGGGCCCTAACCCTAACCCTAACCCTATCCCCAAACCCTAACCCCAACCCTAACCCCTAACCCTAAGCCTAACCCTAAACCCTAACCCAACCGTAACCCTAACCCTAACCCTACCCCTAACCCTAACCCCTAACCCCAAACCCTAAACCCTAACCCTAACCGTAACCCTAACCCTATCCCTAACCCTAACCTGACAGACAGGCTGGAACCAGCTGCTCAACTCGCCGGAACCACCTGCCAGACATGCCAGAACCACCTGCCGAGCACGCCGGAGCCACCTGCTGGACTCACCAGAACCACCTGCCTGACAGGCCAAAATCAACAGCTGGCTATGAGAGAACCACTTGGCAGAAAATCCGCAATAACCTGCCAGGCATGCAGGAACCACCTCTCAGACGTAAGAGAACCACGTGCCGGACACGCTGGAACCACGTCCTGGACAGACTGGAACCACCTGCCGGACATGCCTGGACCACCTGCCGAGCACGCCGGAACCACCTGCTCGACTCGCAGGACCCATGTGCCAGACACACCAAAATGAACTGCCGGCTACACCAGAACCACTTACCGGACACTCCGGAATAACCTGCCCGGCATGCCAGAACCACCTCTCAGAAGTGCCAGAAGCACGTGCTGGACATGCCGGAACAACCTATCGGACAGAACGGAACAACCTGCCGGACACACCAAAATCACCTGCGGGCTACGCCAGAACCACTTGGAGGACTCTCCGGGAAAACCTGCCGGGCATGCTGGAACCACCTCTCAGACGTGCCTGAACCACGTGGCGGACACTCCGGAAACGCATGTCGGGCCGGCCGGAACCACCTCTCAGACGTGCCAGAACCTCATGCCGGACACCCCAGAACCACCTGCTGGACAGACCGGAAACACCTGCCGGACACGCCGGAACCACATGTTCGACTCGCTGGAACCACATTCTGGACATGGCAAAATCACCTGCCGCCTATGCCAGAACCGCTTGGCGAACACTCCGGAATCACCTGTCAGGCATGCCGGAACCACCTCTCAGACCTGCCAGAACCACATGCCAATGACACCGGAAGCACCTGCCGAGCATGCCGGAAGCACCTGCTCGACTCGCCAGAACCACCTGTCGGACACGCCAAAATCACCTGCCGGCTACGCCACAGCCAGTTGGTGAACACTCCGGAAACACCTGCCGGGCTGGCTGGAACCACCTGCCAGTCACGCCAACATCACCTGCCAGCTACGCCAGAACCACTTGGCGGAGACTCCAGAAACACCTGTTGGGCCAGCCGGAACCACCTCTCAGACGTGCCAGAACCATGTGCCTGAGATGCTGGAACCACACCCCGAACAGACCGAAACCACCTGCCAGACCCAACTGAACCACCTGCCGAGCACGCAGGAACAACCTGCTCGCCTCGCCGGAACCACCTGCCGGGCGCAGCGGAAGCACCTGCGGAGCGCGCCGGAGCCACCTGCTCGCCTCGCCGGAACCACCTGCCGGGCCCAGCGGAAGCACCTGCCGGGCGCGCCGGAGCCACCTGCTCGGCTCGCCGGAACCACCTGCCGGGCCCTAACCCTAACCCTAACCCTAACCCTATCCCCAAACCCTAACCCTAACCCTAACCCCTAACCCTAAGCCTAACCCTAAACCCTAACCCAACCGTAACCCTAACCCTAACCCTACCCCTAACCCTAACCCCTAACCCCAAACCCTAAACCCTAACCCTAACCGTAACCCTAACCCTATCCCTAACCCTAACCTGACGGACAGGCTGGAACCAGCTGCTCAACTCGCCGGAACCACCTGCCAGACATGCCAGAACCACCTGCCGAGCACGCCGGAGCCACCTGCTGGACTCACCAGAACCACCTGCCTGACAGGCCAAAATCAACAGCTGGCTATGAGAGAACCACCTGGCAGACAATCCGCAATAACCTGCCAGGCATGCAGGAACCACCTCTCAGACGTAAGAGAACCACGTGCCGGACACGCTGGAACCACGTCCTGGACAGACTGGAACCACCTGCCGGACATGCCTGGACCACCTGCCGAGCACGCCGGAACCACCTGCTCGACTCGCAGGACCCATGTGCCAGACACGCCAAAATGAACTGCCGGCTACACCAGAACCACTTACCGGACACTCCGGAATAACCTGCCCGGCATGCCAGAACCACCTCTCAGAAGTGCCAGAAGCACGTGCTGGACATGCCGGAACAACCTATCGGACAGAACGGAACAACCTGCCGGACACACCAAAATCACCTGCGGGCTACGCCAGAACCACTTGGAGGACTCTCCGGGAAAACCTGCCGGGCATGCTGGAACCACCTCTCAGACGTGCCTGAACCACGTGGCGGACACTCCGGAAACGCACGTCGGGCCGGCCGGAACCACCTCTCAGACGTGCCAGAACCTCATGCCGGACACCCCAGAACCACCTGCTGGACAGACCGGAAACACCTGCCGGACACGCCGGAACCACATGTTCGACTCGCTGGAACCACATTCTGGACATGGCAAAATCACCTGCCGCCTATGCCAGAACCGCTTGGCGAACACTCCGGAATCACCTGTCAGGCATGCCGGAACCACCTCTCAGACCTGCCAGAACCACATGCCAATGACACCGGAAGCACCTGCCGAGCATGCCGGAAGCACCTGCTCGACTCGCCAGAACCACCTGTCGGACACGCCAAAATCACCTGCCGGCTACGCCACAGCCAGTTGGTGAACACTCCGGAAACACCTGCCGGGCTGGCTGGAACCACCTGCCAGTCACGCCAACATCACCTGCCAGCTACGCCAGAACCACTTGGCGGAGACTCCAGAAACACCTGTTGGGCCAGCCTGAACCACCTCTCAGACGTGCCAGAACCATGTGCCTGAGATGCTGGAACCACACCCCGAACAGACCGAAACCACCTGCCAGACCCAACTGAACCACCTGCCGAGCACGCAGGAACAACCTGCTCGCCTCGCCGGAACCACCTGCCGGGCGCAGCGGAAGCACCTGCGGAGCGCGCCGGAGCCACCTGCTCGCCACGCCGGAACCACCTGCCGGGCCCAGCGGAACCACCTGCCCGGCGCGCCGGAGCCACCTGCTCGCCTCGCCGGAACCACGTGACGGGCCCTAACCCTAACCCTAACCCTAACCCTATCCCCAAACCCTAACCCTAACCCTAACCCCTAACCCTAAGCCTAACCCTAAACCCTAACCCAACCGTAACCCTAACCCTAACCCTACCCCTAACCCTAACCCCTAACCCCAAACCCTAAACCCTAACCCTAACCGTAACCCTAACCCTATCCCTAACCCTAACCTGACGGACAGGCTGGAACCAGCTGCTCAACTCGCCGGAACCACCTGCCAGACATGCCAGAACCACCTGCCGAGCACGCCGGAGCCACCTGCTGGACTCACCAGAACCACCTGCCTGACAGGCCAAAATCAACAGCTGGCTATGAGAGAACCACCTGGCAGACAATCCGCAATAACCTGCCAGGCATGCAGGAACCACCTCTCAGACGTAAGAGAACCACGTGCCGGACACGCTGGAACCACGTCCTGGACAGACTGGAACCACCTGCCGGACATGCCTGGACCACCCGCCGAGCACGCCGGAACCACCTGCTCGACTCGCAGGACCCATGTGCCAGACACGCCAAAATGAACTGCCGGCTACACCAGAACCACTTACCGGACACTCCGGAATAACCTGCCCGGCATGCCAGAACCACCTCTCAGAAGTGCCAGAAGCACGTGCTGGACATGCCGGAACAACCTATCGGACAGAACGGAACAACCTGCCGGACACACCAAAATCACCTGCGGGCTACGCCAGAACCACTTGGAGGACTCTCCGGGAAAACCTGCCGGGCATGCTGGAACCACCTCTCAGACGTGCCTGAACCACGTGGCGGACACTCCGGAAACGCATGTCGGGCCGGCCGGAACCACCTCTCAGACGTGCCAGAACCTCATGCCGGACACCCCAGAACCACCTGCTGGACAGACCGGAAACACCTGCCGGACACGCCGGAACCACATGTTCGACTCGCTGGAACCACATTCTGGACATGGCAAAATCACCTGCCGCCTATGCCAGAACCGCTTGGCGAACACTCCGGAATCACCTGTCAGGCATGCCGGAACCACCTCTCAGACCTGCCAGAACCACATGCCAATGACACCGGAAGCACCTGCCGAGGATGCCGGAAGCACCTGCTCGACTCGCCAGAACCACCTGTCGGACACGCCAAAATCACCTGCCGGCTACGCCACAGCCAGTTGGTGAACACTCCGGAAACACCTGCCGGGCTGGCTGGAACCACCTGCCAGTCACGCCAACATCACCTGCCAGCTACGCCAGAACCACTTGGCGGAGACTCCAGAAACACCTGTTGGGCCAGCCGGAACCACCTCTCAGACGTGCCAGAACCATGTGCCTGAGATGCTGGAACCGCACCCCGAACAGACCGAAACCACCTGCCAGACCCAACTGAACCACCTGCCGAGCACGCAGGAACAACCTGCTCGCCTCGCCGGAACCACCTGCCGGGCGCAGCGGAAGCACCTGCCGAGCGCGCCGGAGCCACCTGCTCGCCCCTCCGGAAACACCAGCCGGGCCCAGCGGAAGCACCTGCCGAGCGCGCCGGAGCCACCTGCTCGCCTCGCCGGAACCACCTGCCCGGCACGCCGGAGCCACCTGCTCGCCTCGCCGGAACCACCTGCCGGGACCAGCGGAAGCACCTGCGGAGCGCGCCGGAGCCACCTGCTCGCCTCGCCGGAACCACGTGACGGGCCCTAACCCTAACCCTAACCCTAACCCTATCCCCAAACCCTAACCCTAACCCTAACCCCTAACCCTAAGCCTAACCCTAAACCCTAACCCAACCGTAACCCTAACCCTAACCCTACCCCTAACCCTAACCCCTAACCCCAAACCCTAAACCCTAACCCTAACCGTAACCCTAACCCTATCCCTAACCCTAACCTGACGGACAGGCTGGAACCAGCTGCTCAACTCGCCGGAACCACCTGCCAGACATGCCAGAACCACCTGCCGAGCACGCCGGAGCCACCTGCTGGACTCACCAGAACCACCTGCCTGACAGGCCAAAATCAACAGCTGGCTATGAGAGAACCACCTGGCAGACAATCCGCAATAACCTGCCAGGCATGCAGGAACCACCTCTCAGACGTAAGAGAACCACGTGCCGGACACGCTGGAACCACGTCCTGGACAGACTGGAACCACCTGCCGGACATGCCTGGACCACCTGCCGAGCACGCCGGAACCACCTGCTCGACTCGCAGGACCCATGTGCCAGACACGCCAAAATGAACTGCCGGCTACACCAGAACCACTTACCGGACACTCCGGAATAACCTGCCCGGCATGCCAGAACCACCTCTCAGAAGTGCCAGAAGCACGTGCTGGACATGCCGGAACAACCTATCGGACAGAACGGAACAACCTGCCGGACACACCAAAATCACCTGCGGGCTACGCCAGAACCACTTGGAGGACTCTCCGGGAAAACCTGCCGGGCATGCTGGAACCACCTCTCAGACGTGCCTGAACCACGTGGCGGACACTCCGGAAACGCATGTCGGGCCGGCCGGAACCACCTCTCAGACGTGCCAGAACCTCATGCCGGACACCCCAGAACCACCTGCTGGACAGACCGGAAACACCTGCCGGACACGCCGGAACCACATGTTCGACTCGCTGGAACCACATTCTGGACATGGCAAAATCACCTGCCGCCTATGCCAGAACCGCTTGGCGAACACTCCGGAATCACCTGTCAGGCATGCCGGAACCACCTCTCAGACCTGCCAGAACCACATGCCAATGACACCGGAAGCACCTGCCGAGGATGCCGGAAGCACCTGCTCGACTCGCCAGAACCACCTGTCGGACACGCCAAAATCACCTGCCGGCTACGCCACAGCCAGTTGGTGAACACTCCGGAAACACCTGCCGGGCTGGCTGGAACCACCTGCCAGTCACGCCAACATCACCTGCCAGCTACGCCAGAACCACTTGGCGGAGACTCCAGAAACACCTGTTGGGCCAGCCGGAACCACCTCTCAGACGTGCCAGAACCATGTGCCTGAGATGCAGGAACCGCACCCCGAACAGACCGAAACCACCTGCCAGACCCAACTGAACCAACTGCCGAGCACGCAGGAACAACCTGCTCGCCTCGCCGGAACCACCTGCCGGGCGCAGCGGAAGCACCTGCCGAGCGCGCCGGAGCCACCTGCTCGCCCCTCCGGAAACACCAGCCGGGCCCAGCGGAAGCACCTGCCGAGCGCGCCGGAGCCACCTGCTCGCCTCGCCGGAACCACCTGCCCGGCACGCCGGAGCCACCTGCTCGCCTCGCCGGAACCACCTGCCGGGCCCAGCGGAAGCACCTGCCGAGCGCGCCGGAGCCACCTGCTCGCCTCGCCGGAACCACGTGACGGGCCCTAACCCTAACCCTAACCCTAACCCTATCCCAAAACCCTAACCCTAACCCTAACCCCTAACCCTAAGCCTAACCCTAAACCCTAACCCAACCGTAACCCTAACCCTAACCCTACCCCTAACCCTAACCCCTAACCCCAAACCCTAAACCCTAACCCTAACCGTAACCCTAACCCTATCCCTAACCCTAACCTGACGGACAGGCTGGAACCAGCTGCTCAACTCGCCGGAACCACCTGCCAGACATGCCAGAACCACCTGCCGAGCACGCCGGAGCCACCTGCTGGACTCACCAGAACCACCTGCCTGACAGGCCAAAATCAACAGCTGGCTATGAGAGAACCACCTGGCAGACAATCCGCAATAACCTGCCAGGCATGCAGGAACCACCTCTCAGACGTAAGAGAACCACGTGCCGGACACGCTGGAACCACGTCCTGGACAGACTGGAACCACCTGCCGGACATGCCTGGACCACCTGCCGAGCACGCCGGAACCACCTGCTCGACTCGCAGGACCCATGTGCCAGACACGCCAAAATGAACTGCCGGCTACACCAGAACCACTTACCGGACACTCCGGAATAACCTGCCCGGCATGCCAGAACCACCTCTCAGAAGTGCCAGAAGCACGTGCTGGACATGCCGGAACAACCTATCGGACAGAACGGAACAACCTGCCGGACACACCAAAATCACCTGCGGGCTACGCCAGAACCACTTGGAGGACTCTCCGGGAAAACCTGCCGGGCATGCTGGAACCACCTCTCAGACGTGCCTGAACCACGTGGCGGACACTCCGGAAACGCATGTCGGGCCGGCCGGAACCACCTCTCAGACGTGCCAGAACCTCATGCCGGACACCCCAGAACCACCTGCTGGACAGACCGGAAACACCTGCCGGACACGCCGGAACCACATGTTCGACTCGCTGGAACCACATTCTGGACATGGCAAAATCACCTGCCGCCTATGCCAGAACCGCTTGGCGAACACTCCGGAATCACCTGTCAGGCATGCCGGAACCACCTCTCAGACCTGCCAGAACCACATGCCAATGACACCGGAAGCACCTGCCGAGGATGCCGGAAGCACCTGCTCGACTCGCCAGAACCACCTGTCGGACACGCCAAAATCACCTGCCGGCTACGCCACAGCCAGTTGGTGAACACTCCGGAAACACCTGCCGGGCTGGCTGGAACCACCTGCCAGTCACGCCAACATCACCTGCCAGCTACGCCAGAACCACTTGGCGGAGACTCCAGAAACACCTGTTGGGCCAGCCGGAACCACCTCTCAGACGTGCCAGAACCATGTGCCTGAGATGCAGGAACCGCACCCCGAACAGACCGAAACCACCTGCCAGACCCAACTGAACCACCTGCCGAGCACGCAGGAACAACCTGCTCGCCTCGCCGGAACCACCTGCCGGGCGCAGCGGAAGCACCTGCCGAGCGCGCCGGAGCCACCTGCTCGCCCCTCCGGAAACACCAGCCGGGCCCAGCGGAAGCACCTGCCGAGCGCGCCGGAGCCACCTGCTCGCCTCGCCGGAACCACCTGCCCGGCACGCCGGAGCCACCTGCTCGCCTCGCCGGAACCACCTGCCGGGCCCAGCGGAAGCACCTGCCGAGCGCGCCGGAGCCACCTGCTCGCCTCGCCGGAACCACGTGACGGGCCCTAACCCTAACCCTAACCCTAACCCTATCCCCAAACCCTAACCCTAACCCTAACCCCTAACCCTAAGCCTAACCCTAAACCCTAACCCAACCGTAACCCTAACCCTAACCCTACCCCTAACCCTAACCCCTAACCCCAAACCCTAAACCCTAACCCTAACCGTAACCCTAACCCTATCCCTAACCCTAACCTGACGGACAGGCTGGAACCAGCTGCTCAACTCGCCGGAACCACCTGCCAGACATGCCAGAACCACCTGCCGAGCACGCCGGAGCCACCTGCTGGACTCACCAGAACCACCTGCCTGACAGGCCAAAATCAACAGCTGGCTATGAGAGAACCACCTGGCAGACAATCCGCAATAACCTGCCAGGCATGCAGGAACCACCTCTCAGACGTAAGAGAACCACGTGCCGGACACGCTGGAACCACGTCCTGGACAGACTGGAACCACCTGCCGGACATGCCTGGACCACCTGCCGAGCACGCCGGAACCACCTGCTCGACTCGCAGGACCCATGTGCCAGACACGCCAAAATGAACTGCCGGCTACACCAGAACCACTTACCGGACACTCCGGAATAACCTGCCCGGCATGCCAGAACCACCTCTCAGAAGTGCCAGAAGCACGTGCTGGACATGCCGGAACAACCTATCGGACAGAACGGAACAACCTGCCGGACACACCAAAATCACCTGCGGGCTACGCCAGAACCACTTGGAGGACTCTCCGGGAAAACCTGCCGGGCATGCTGGAACCACCTCTCAGACGTGCCTGAACCACGTGGCGGACACTCCGGAAACGCATGTCGGGCCGGCCGGAACCACCTCTCAGACGTGCCAGAACCTCATGCCGGACACCCCAGAACCACCTGCTGGACAGACCGGAAACACCTGCCGGACACGCCGGAACCACATGTTCGACTCGCTGGAACCACATTCTGGACATGGCAAAATCACCTGCCGCCTATGCCAGAACCGCTTGGCGAACACTCCGGAATCACCTGTCAGGCATGCCGGAACCACCTCTCAGACCTGCCAGAACCACATGCCAATGACACCGGAAGCACCTGCCGAGGATGCCGGAAGCACCTGCTCGACTCGCCAGAACCACCTGTCGGACACGCCAAAATCACCTGCCGGCTACGCCACAGCCAGTTGGTGAACACTCCGGAAACACCTGCCGGGCTGGCTGGAACCACCTGCCAGTCACGCCAACATCACCTGCCAGCTACGCCAGAACCACTTGGCGGAGACTCCAGAAACACCTGTTGGGCCAGCCGGAACCACCTCTCAGACGTGCCAGAACCATGTGCCTGAGATGCTGGAACCGCACCCCGAACAGACCGAAACCACCTGCCAGACCCAACTGAACCACCTGCCGAGCACGCAGGAACAACCTGCTCGCCTCGCCGGAACCACCTGCCGGGCGCAGCGGAAGCACCTGCCGAGCGCGCCGGAGCCACCTGCTCGCCCCTCCGGAAACACCAGCCGGGCCCAGCGGAAGCACCTGCCGAGCGCGCCGGAGCCACCTGCTCGCCTCGCCGGAACCACCTGCCCGGCACGCCGGAGCCACCTGCTCGCCTCGCCGGAACCACCTGCCGGGCCCAGCGGAAGCACCTGCCGAGCGCGCCGGAGCCACCTGCTCGCCTCGCCGGAACCACGTGACGGGCCCTAACCCTAACCCTAACCCTAACCCTATCCCCAAACCCTAACCCTAACCCTAACCCCTAACCCTAAGCCTAACCCTAAACCCTAACCCAACCGTAACCCTAACCCTAACCCTACCCCTAACCCTAACCCCTAACCCCAAACCCTAAACCCTAACCCTAACCGTAACCCTAACCCTATCCCTAACCCTAACCTGACGGACAGGCTGGAACCAGCTGCTCAACTCGCCGGAACCACCTGCCAGACATGCCAGAACCACCTGCCGAGCACGCCGGAGCCACCTGCTGGACTCACCAGAACCACCTGCCTGACAGGCCAAAATCAACAGCTGGCTATGAGAGAACCACCTGGCAGACAATCTGCAATAACCTGCCAGGCATGCAGGAACCACCTCTCAGACGTAAGAGAACCACGTGCCGGACACGCTGGAACCACGTCCTGGACAGACTGGAACCACCTGCCGGACATGCCTGGACCACCTGCCGAGCACGCCGGAACCACCTGCTCGACTCGCAGGACCCATGTGCCAGACACGCCAAAATGAACTGCCGGCTACACCAGAACCACTTACCGGACACTCCGGAATAACCTGCCCGGCATGCCAGAACCACCTCTCAGAAGTGCCAGAAGCACGTGCTGGACATGCCGGAACAACCTATCGGACAGAACGGAACAACCTGCCGGACACACCAAAATCACCTGCGGGCTACGCCAGAACCACTTGGAGGACTCTCCGGGAAAACCTGCCGGGCATGCTGGAACCACCTCTCAGACGTGCCTGAACCACGTGGCGGACACTCCGGAAACGCATGTCGGGCCGGCCGGAACCACCTCTCAGACGTGCCAGAACCTCATGCCGGACACCCCAGAACCACCTGCTGGACAGACCGGAAACACCTGCCGGACACGCCGGAACCACATGTTCGACTCGCTGGAACCACATTCTGGACATGGCAAAAGCACCTGCCGCCAATGCCAGAACCGCTTGGCGAACACTCCGGAATCACCTGTCAGGCATGCCGGAACCACCTCTCAGACCTGCCAGAACCACATGCCAATGACACCGGAAGCACCTGCCGAGCATGCCGGAAGCACCTGCTCGACTCGCCAGAACCACCTGTCGGACACGCCAAAATCACCTGCCGGCTACGCCACAGCCAGTTGGTGAACACTCCGGAAACACCTGCCGGGCTGGCTGGAACCACCTGCCAGTCACGCCAACATCACCTGCCAGCTACGCCAGAACCACTTGGCGGAGACTCCAGAAACACCTGTTGGGCCAGCCGGAACCACCTCTCAGACGTGCCAGAACCATGTGCCTGAGATGCTGGAACCGCACCCCGAACAGACCGAAACCACCTGCCAGACCCAACTGAACCACCTGCCGAGCACGCAGGAACAACCTGCTCGCCTCGCCGGAACCACCTGCCGGGCGCAGCGGAAGCACCTGCCGAGCGCGCCGGAGCCACCTGCTCGCCCCTCCGGAAACACCAGCCGGGCCCAGCGGAAGCACCTGCCGAGCGCGCCGGAGCCACCTGCTCGCATCGCCGGAACCACCTGCCCGGCGCGCCGGAGCCACCTGCTCGCCTCGCCGGAACCACCTGCCGGGCCCAGCGGAAGCACCTGCCGAGCGCGCCGGAGCCACCTGCTCGCCTCGCCGGAACCACGTGACGGGCCCTAACCCTAACCCTAACCCTAACCCTAACCCTATCCCCAAACCCTAACCCTAACCCTAACCCCTAACCCTAAGCCTAACCCAAACCCTAACCCAACCGTAACCCTAACCCTAACCCTACCCCTAACCCTAACCCCTAACCCCAAACCCTAAACCCTAACCCTAACCGTAACCCTAACCGTATCCCTAACCCTAACCTGACGGACAGGCTGGAACCAGCTGCTCAACTCGCCGGAACCACCTGCCAGACATGCCAGAACCACCTGCCGAGCACGCCGGAGCCACCTGCTGGACTCACCAGAACCACCTGCCTGACAGGCCAAAATCAACAGCTGGCTATGAGAGAACCACCTGGCAGACAATCCGCAATAACCTGCCAGGCATGCAGGAACCACCTCTCAGACGTAAGAGAACCACGTGCCGGACACGCTGGAACCACGTCCTGGACAGACTGGAACCACCTGCCGGACATGCCTGGACCACCTGCCGAGCACGCCGGAACCACCTGCTCGACTCGCAGGACCCATGTGCCAGACACGCCAAAATGAACTGCCGGCTACACCAGAACCACTTACCGGACACTCCGGAATAACCTGCCCGGCATGCCAGAACCACCTCTCAGAAGTGCCAGAAGCACGTGCTGGACATGCCGGAACAACCTATCGGACAGAACGGAACAACCTGCCGGACACACCAAAATCACCTGCGGGCTACGCCAGAACCACTTGGAGGACTCTCTGGGAAAACCTGCCGGGCATGCTGGAACCACCTCTCAGACGTGCCTGAACCACGTGGCGGACACTCCGGAAACGCATGTCGGGCCGGCCGGAACCAGCTCTCAGACGTGCCAGAACCTCATGCCGGACACCCCAGAACCACCTGCTGGACAGACCGGAAACACCTGCCGGACACGCCGGAACCACATGTTCGACTCGCTGGAACCACATTCTGGACATGGCAAAATCACCTGCCGCCAATGCCAGAACCGCTTGGCGAACACTCCGGAATCACCTGTCAGGCATGCCGGAACCACCTCTCAGACATGCCAGAACCACATGCCAATGACACCGGAAGCACCTGCTGAGCATGCCGGAAGCACCTGCTCGACTCGCCAGAACCACCTGTCGGACACGCCAAAATCACCTGCCGGCTACGCCACAGCCAGTTGGTGAACACTCCGGAAACACCTGCCGGGCTGGCTGGAACCACCTGCCAGTCACGCCAACATCACCTGCCAGCTACGCCAGAACCACTTGGCGGAGACTCCAGAAACACCTGTTGGGCCAGCCGGAACCACCTCTCAGACGTGCCAGAACCATGTGCCTGAGATGCTGGAACCACACCCCAAACAGACCGAAACCACCTGCCAGACCCAACTGAACCACCTGCCAAGCACGCAGGAACAACCTGCTCGCCTCGCCGGAACCACCTGCCCGGCGCGCCGGAGCCACCTGCTCGCCTCGCCGGAACCACCTGCCAGGCCCAGCAGAAGCACCTGCCGGGCGCGCCGGAGCCACCTGCTCGCCTCGCCGGAACCACCTGCCGGGCGCAGCGGAAGCACCTGCCGAGCGCGCCGGAGCCACCTGCTCGCCCCTCCGGAAACACCAGCCGGGCCCAGCGGAAGCACCTGCCGAGCGCGCCGGAGCCACCTGCTCGCCTCGCCGGAACCACCTGCCCGGCGCGCCGGAGCCACCTGCTCGCCTCGCCGGAACCACCTGCCGGGCCCAGCGGAAGCACCTGCCGAGCGCGCCGGAGCCAGCTGCTCGCCTCGCCGGAACCACGTGACGGGCCCTAACCCTAACCCTAACCCTAACCCTAACCCTATCCCCAAACCCTAACCCTAACCCTAACCCCTAACCCTAAGCCTAACCCAAACCCTAACCCAACCGTAACCCTAACCCTAACCCTACCCCTAACCCTAACCCCTAACCCCAAACCCTAAACCCTAACCCTAACCGTAACCCTAACCCTATCCCTAACCCTAACCTGACGGACAGGCTGGAACCAGCTGCTCAACTCGCCGGAACCACCTGCCAGACATGCCAGAACCACCTGCCGAGCACGCCGGAGCCACCTGCTGGACTCACCAGAACCACCTGCCTGACAGGCCAAAATCAACAGCTGGCTATGAGAGAACCACCTGGCAGACAATCCGCAATAACCTGCCAGGCATGCAGGAACCACCTCTCAGACGTAAGAGAACCACGTGCCGGACACGCTGGAACCACGTCCTGGACAGACTGGAACCACCTGCCGGACATGCCTGGACCACCTGCCGAGCACGCCGGAACCACCTGCTCGACTCGCAGGACCCATGTGCCAGACACGCCAAAATGAACTGCCGGCTACACCAGAACCACTTACCGGACACTCCGGAATAACCTGCCCGGCATGCCAGAACCACCTCTCAGAAGTGCCAGAAGCACGTGCTGGACATGCCGGAACAACCTATCGGACAGAACGGAACAACCTGCCGGACACACCAAAATCACCTGCGGGCTACGCCAGAACCACTTGGAGGACTCTCTGGGAAAACCTGCCGGGCATGCTGGAACCACCTCTCAGACGTGCCTGAACCACGTGGCGGACACTCCGGAAACGCATGTCGGGCCGGCCGGAACCACCTCTCAGACGTGCCAGAACCTCATGCCGGACACCCCAGAACCACCTGCTGGACAGACCGGAAACACCTGCCGGACACGCCGGAACCACATGTTCGACTCGCTGGAACCACATTCTGGACATGGCAAAATCACCTGCCGCCAATGCCAGAACCGCTTGGCGAACACTCCGGAATCACCTGTCAGGCATGCCGGAACCACCTCTCAGACCTGCCAGAACCACATGCCAATGACACCGGAAGCACCTGCCGAGCATGCCGGAAGCACCTGCTCGACTCGCCAGAACCACCTGTCGGACACGCCAAAATCACCTGCCGGCTACGCCACAGCCAGTTGGTGAACACTCCGGAAACACCTGCCGGGCTGGCTGGAACCACCTGCCAGTCACGCCAACATCACCTGCCAGCTATGCCAGAACCACTTGGCGGAGACTCCAGAAACACCTGTTGGGCCAGCCGGAACCACCTCTCAGACGTGCCAGAACCATGTGCCTGAGATGCTGGAACCACACCCCAAACAGACCGAAACCACCTGCCAGACCCAACTGAACCACCTGCCAAGCACGCAGGAACAACCTGCTCGCCTCGCCGGAACCACCTGCCCGGCGCGCCGGAGCCACCTGCTCGCCTCGCCGGAACCACCTGCCAGGCCCAGCAGAAGCACCTGCCGGGCGCGCCGGAGCCACCTGCTCGCCTCGCCGGAACCACCTGCCGGGTGCAGCGGAAGCACCTGCCGAGCGCGCCAGAGCCACCTGCTCGCCTCGCCGGAACCACCTGCCGGGCCCAGCGGAAGCACGTGCCAAGCACGCCGGAGCCACCTGCTCGCCTCGCCGGAACCACCTGCCCGGCGCGCCGGAGCCACCTGCTCGCCTCGCCGGAACCACCTGCCGGGCGCAGCGGAAGCACCTGCCGGGCGCGCCGGAGCCACCTGCTCGGCTCGCCGGAACCACCTGCCGGGCCCTAACCGTAAACCTAACCCTAACCCTATCCCCAAACCCTAACCCCAACCCTAACCCCTAACCCTAAGCCTAACCCTAAACCCTAACCCAACCGTAACCCTAACCCTAACCCTACCCCTAACCCTAACCCCTAACCCCAAACCCTAAACCCTAACCCTAACCGTAACCCTAACCCTATCCCTAACCCTAACCTGACGGACAGGCTGGAACCAGCTGCTCAACTCGCCGGAACCACCTGCCAGACATGCCAGAACCACCTGCCGAGCACGCCGGAGCCACCTGCTGGACTCACCAGAACCACCTGCCTGACAGGCCAAAATCAACAGCTGGCTATGAGAGAACCACCTGGCAGACAATCCGCAATAACCTGCCAGGCATGCAGGAACCACCTCTCAGACGTAAGAGAACCACGTGCCGGACACGCTGGAACCACGTCCTGGACAGACTGGAACCACCTGCCGGACATGCCTGGACCACCTGCCGAGCACGCCGGAACCACCTGCTCGACTCGCAGGACCCATGTGCCAGACACGCCAAAATGAACTGCCGGCTACACCAGAACCACTTACCGGACACTCCGGAATAACCTGCCCGGCATGCCAGAACCACCTCTCAGAAGTGCCAGAAGCACGTGCTGGACATGCCGGAACAACCTATCGGACAGAACGGAACAACCTGCCGGACACACCAAAATCACCTGCGGGCTACGCCAGAACCACTTGGAGGACTCTCCGGGAAAACCTGCCGGGCATGCTGGAACCACCTCTCAGACGTGCCTGAACCACGTGGCGGACACTCCGGAAACGCATGTCGGGCCGGCCGGAACCACCTCTCAGACGTGCCAGAACCTCATGCCGGACACCCCAGAACCACCTGCTGGACAGACCGGAAACACCTGCCGGACACGCCGGAACCACATGTTCGACTCGCTGGAACCACATTCTGGACATGGCAAAATCACCTGCCGCCTATGCCAGAACCTCTTGGCGAACACTCCGGAATCACCTGTCAGGCATGCCGGAACCACCTCTCAGACCTGCCAGAACCACATGCCAATGACACCGGAAGCACCTGCTGAGCATGCCGGAAGCACCTGCTCGACTCGCCAGAACCACCAGTCGGACACGCCAAAATCACCTGCCGGCTACGCCACAGCCAGTTGGTGAACACTCCGGAAACACCTGCCGGGCTGGCTGGAACCACCTGCCAGTCACGCCAACATCACCTGCCAGCTACGCCAGAACCACTTGGCGGAGACTCCAGAAACACCTGTTGGGCCAGCCGGAACCACCTCTCAGACGTGCCAGAAACATGTGCCTGAGATGCTGGAACCACACCCCGAACAGACCGAAACCACCTGCCAGACCCAACTGAACCACCTGCCGAGCACGCAGGAACAACCTGCTCGCCTCGCCGGAACCACCTGCCGGGCGCAGCGGAAGCACCTGCCGAGCGCGCCGGAGCCACCAGCTCGCCTCGCCGGAACCACCTGCCCGGCGCGCCGGAGCCATCTGCTCGCCTCGCCGGAACCACGTGCCGGGCCCTAACCCTAACCCTAACCCTAACCCTATCCCCAAACCCTAACCCTAACCCTAACCCCTAACCCTAAGCCTAACCCTAAACCCTAACCCAACCGTAACCCTAACTCTAACCCTACCCCTAACCCTAACCCCTAACCCCAAACCCTAAACCCTAACCCTAACCGTAACCCTAACCCTATCCCTAACCCTAACCTGACGGACAGGCTGGAACCAGCTGCTCAACTCGCCGGAACCACCTGCCAGACATGCCAGAACCACCTGCCGAGCACGCCGGAGCCACCTGCTGGACTCACCAGAACCACCTGCCTGACAGGCCAAAATCAACAGCTGGCTATGAGAGAACCACCTGGCAGACAATCCGCAATAACCTGCCAGGCATGCAGGAACCACCTCTCAGACGTAAGAGAACCACGTGCCGGACACGCTGGAACCACGTCCTGGACAGACTGGAACCACCTGCCGGACATGCCTGGACCACCTGCCGAGCACGCCGGAACCACCTGCTCGACTCGCAGGACCCATGTGCCAGACACGCCAAAATGAACTGCCGGCTACACCAGAACCACTTACCGGACACTCCGGAATAACCTGCCCGGCATGCCAGAACCACCTCTCAGAAGTGCCAGAAGCACGTGCTGGACATGCCGGAACAACCTATCGGACAGAACGGAACAACCTGCCGGACACACCAAAATCACCTGCGGGCTACGCCAGAACCACTTGGAGGACTCTCCGGGAAAACCTGCCGGGCATGCTGGAACCACCTCTCAGACGTGCCTGAACCACGTGGCGGACACTCCGGAAACGCATGTCGGGCCGGCCGGAACCACCTCTCAGACGTGCCAGAACCTCATGCCGGACACCCCAGAACCACCTGCTGGACAGACCGGAAACACCTGCCGGACACGCCGGAACCACATGTTCGACTCGCTGGAACCACATTCTGGACATGGCAAAATCACCTGCCGCCTATGCCAGAACCGCTTGGCGAACACTCCGGAATCACCTGTCAGGCATGCCGGAACCACCTCTCAGACCTGCCAGAACCACATGCCAATGACACCGGAAGCACCTGCCGAGCATGCCGGAAGCACCTGCTCGACTCGCCAGAACCACCTGTCGGACACGCCAAAATCACCTGCCGGCTACGCCACAGCCAGTTGGTGAACACTCCGGAAACACATGCCGGGCTGGCTGGAACCACCTGCCAGTCACGCCAACATCACCTGCCAGCTACGCCAGAACCACTTGGCGGAGACTCCAGAAACACCTGTTGTGTCAGCCGGAACCACCTCTCAGACGTGCCAGAACCATGTGCCTGAGATGCTGGAACCACACCCCGAACAGACCGAAACCACCTGCCAGACCCAACTGAACCACCTGCCAAGCACGCAGGAACAACCTGCTCGCCTTGCCGGAACCACCTGCCGGGCCCAGCGGAAGCAGCTCCCGAGCGCGCCGGAGCCACCTGCTCGCCTCGCCGGAACCACATGCCCGGCGCGCCGGAGCCACCTGCTCGCCTCGCCGGAACCACCTGCCAGGCCCAGCAGAAGCACCTGCCGGGCGCGCCGGAGCCACCTGCTCGCCTCGCCGGAAGCACCTGCCGGGTGCAGCGGAAGCACCTGCCGAGCGCGCCGGAGCGACCTGCTCGCCTCGCCGTAACCACCTGCCGGGTGCAGCGGAAGCACCTGCCGAGCGCGCCGGAGCCACCTGCTCGCCTCGCCGGAACCACCTGCCGGGCCCAGCGGAAGCACGTGCCAAGCACGCCGGAGCCACCTGCTCGTCTCGCCGGAACCACCTGCCGGGCCCAGCGGAAGCACGTGCCAAGCACGCCGGAGCCACCTGCTCGCCTCGCCGGAACCACGTGCCGGGCCCTAACCCTAACCCTAACCCTATCCCCAAACCCTAACCCTAACCCTAACCCCTAACCCTAAGCCTAACCCTAAACCCTAACCCAACCGTAACCCTAACCCTAACCCTACCCCTAACCCTAACCCCTAACCCCAAACCCTAAACCCTAACCCTAACCGTAACCCTAACCCTATCCCTAACCCTAACCTGACGTACAGGCTGGAACCAGCTGCTCAACTCGCCGGAACCACCTGCCAGACATGCCAGAACCACCTGCCGAGCACGCCGGAGCCACCTGCTGGACTCACCAGAACCACCTGCCTGACAGGCCAAAATCAACAGCTGGCTATGAGAGAACCACCTGGCAGACAATCCGCAATAACCTGCCAGGCATGCAGGAACCACCTCTCAGACGTAAGAGAACCACGTGCCGGACACGCTGGAACCACGTCCTGGACAGACTGGAACCACCTGCCGGACATGCCTGGACCACCTGCCGAGCACGCCGGAACCACCTGCTCGACTCGCAGGACCCATGTGCCAGACACGCCAAAATGAACTGCCGGCTACACCAGAACCACTTACCGGACACTCCGGAATAACCTGCCCGGCATGCCAGAACCACCTCTCAGAAGTGCCAGAAGCACGTGCTGGACATGCCGGAACAACCTATCGGACAGAACGGAACAACCTGCCGGACACACCAAAATCACCTGCGGGCTACGCCAGAACCACTTGGAGGACTCTCCGGGAAAACCTGCCGGGCATGCTGGAACCACCTCTCAGACGTGCCTGAACCACGTGGCGGACACTCCGGAAACGCATGTCGGGCCGGCCGGAACCACCTCTCAGACGTGCCAGAACCTCATGCCGGACACCCCAGAACCACCTGCTGGACAGACCGGAAACACCTGCCGGACACGCCGGAACCACATGTTCGACTCGCTGGAACCACATTCTGGACATGGCAAAATCACCTGCCGCCAATGCCAGAACCGCTTGGCGAACACTCCGGAATCACCTGTCAGGCATGCCGGAACCACCTCTCAGACCTGCCAGAACCACATGCCAATGACACCGGAAGCACCTGCCGAGCATGCCGGAAGCACCTGCTCGACTCGCCAGAACCACCTGTCGGACACGCCAAAATCACCTGCCGGCTACGCCACAGCCAGTTGGTGAACACTCCGGAAACACCTGCCGGGCTGGCTGGAACCACCTGCCAGTCACGCCAACATCACCTGCCAGCTACGCCAGAACCACTTGGCGGAGACTCCAGAAACACCTGTTGGGCCAGCCGGAACCACCTCTCAGACGTGCCAGAACCATGTGCCTGAGATGCTGGAACCACACCCCAAACAGACCGAAACCACCTGCCAGACCCAACTGAACCACCTGCCAAGCACGCAGGAACAACCTGCTCGCCTCGCCGGAACCACCTGCCCGGCGCGCCGGAGCCACCTGCTCGCCTCGCCGGAACCACCTGCCAGGCCCAGCAGAAGCACCTGCCGGGCGCGCCGGAGCCACCTGCTCGCCTCGCCGGAACCACCTGCCGGGTGCAGCGGAAGCACCTGCCGAGCGCGCCAGAGCCACCTGCTCGCCTCGCCGGAACCACCTGCCGGGCCCAGCGGAAGCACGTGCCAAGCACGCCGGAGCCACCTGCTCGCCTCGCCGGAACCACCTGCCCGGCACGCCGGAGCCACCTGCTCGCCTCGCCGGAACCACCTGCCGGGCGCAGCGGAAGCACCTGCCGGGCGCGCCGGAGCCACCTGCTCAGCTCGCCGGAACCACCTGCCGGGCCCTAACCCTAAACCTAACCCTAACCCTATCCCCAAACCCTAACCCTAACCCTAACCCCTAACCCTAAGCCTAACCCTAAACCCTAACCCAACCGTAACCCTAACCCTAACCCTACCCCTAACCCTAACCCCTAACCCCAAACCCTAAACCCTAACCCTAACCGTAACCCTAACCCTATCCCTAACCCTAACCTGACGCACAGGCTGGAACCAGCTGCTCAACTCGCCGGAACCACCTGCCAGACATGCCAGAACCACCTGCCGAGCACGCCGGAGCCACCTGCTGGACTCACCAGAACCACCTGCCTGACAGGCCAAAATCAACAGCTGGCTATGAGAGAACCACCTGGCAGACAATCCGCAATAACCTGCCAGGCATGCAGGAACCACCTCTCAGACGTAAGAGAACCACGTGCCGGACACGCTGGAACCACGTCCTGGACAGACTGGAACCACCTGCCGGACATGCCTGGACCACCTGCCGAGCACGCCGGAACCACCTGCTCGACTCGCAGGACCCATGTGCCAGACACGCCAAAATGAACTGCCGGCTACACCAGAACCACTTACCGGACACTCCGGAATAACCTGCCCGGCATGCCAGAACCACCTCTCAGAAGTGCCAGAAGCACGTGCTGGACATGCCGGAACAACCTATCGGACAGAACGGAACAACCTGCCGGACACACCAAAATCACCTGCGGGCTACGCCAGAACCACTTGGAGGACTCTCCGGGAAAACCTGCCGGGCATGCTGGAACCACCTCTCAGACGTGCCTGAACCACGTGGCGGACACTCCGGAAACGCATGTCGGGCCGGCCGGAACCACCTCTCAGACGTGCCAGAACCTCATGCCGGACACCCCAGAACCACCTGCTGGACAGACCGGAAACACCTGCCGGACACGCCGGAACCACATGTTCGACTCGCTGGAACCACATTCTGGACATGGCAAAATCACCTGCCGCCTATGCCAGAACCGCTTGGCGAACACTCCGGAATCACCTGTCAGGCATGCCGGAACCACCTCTCAGACCTGCCAGAACCACATGCCAATGACACCGGAAGCACCTGCCGAGCATGCCGGAAGCACCTGCTCGACTCGCCAGAACCACCTGTCGGACACGCCAAAATCACCTGCCGGCTACGCCACAGCCAGTTGGTGAACACTCCGGAAACACCTGCCGGGCTGGCTGGAACCACCTGCCAGTCACGCCAACATCACCTGCCAGCTACGCCAGAACCACTTGGCGGAGACTCCAGAAACACCTGTTGTGTCAGCCGGAACCACCTCTCAGACGTGCCAGAACCATGTGCCTGAGATGCTGGAACCACACCCCGAACAGACCGAAACCACCTGCCAGACCCAACTGAACCACCTGCCAAGCACGCAGGAACAACCTGCTCGCCTTGCCGGAACCACCTGCCGGGCCCAGCGGAAGCAGCTCCCGAGCGCGCCGGAGCCACCTGCTCGCCTCGCCGGAACCACATGCCCGGCGCGCCGGAGCCACCTGCTCGCCTCGCCGGAACCACCTGCCAGGCCCAGCAGAAGCACCTGCCGGGCGCGCCGGAGCCACCTGCTCGCCTCGCCGGAAGCACCTGCCGGGTGCAGCGGAAGCACCTGCCGAGCGCGCCGGAGCGACCTGCTCGCCTCGCCGTAACCACCTGCCGGGTGCAGCGGAAGCACCTGCCGAGCGCGCCGGAGCCACCTGCTCGCCTCGCCGGAACCACCTGCCGGGCCCAGCGGAAGCACGTGCCAAGCACGCCGGAGCCACCTGCTCGTCTCGCCGGAACCACCTGCCGGGCCCAGCGGAAGCACGTGCCAAGCACGCCGGAGCCACCTGCTCGCCTCGCCGGAACCACGTGCCGGGCCCTAACCCTAACCCTAACCCTATCCCCAAACCCTAACCCTAACCCTAACCCCTAACCCTAAGCCTAACCCTAAACCCTAACCCAACCGTAACCCTAACCCTAACCCTACCCCTAACCCTAACCCCTAACCCCAAACCCTAAACCCTAACCCTAACCGTAACCCTAACCCTATCCCTAACCCTAACCTGACGGACAGGCTGGAACCAGCTGCTCAACTCGCCGGAACCACCTGCCAGACATGCCAGAACCACCTGCCGAGCACGCCGGAGCCACCTGCTGGACTCACCAGAACCACCTGCCTGACAGGCCAAAATCAACAGCTGGCTATGAGAGAACCACCTGGCAGACAATCCGCAATAACCTGCCAGGCATGCAGGAACCACCTCTCAGACGTAAGAGAACCACGTGCCGGACACGCTGGAACCACGTCCTGGACAGACTGGAACCACCTGCCGGACATGCCTGGACCACCTGCCGAGCACGCCGGAACCACCTGCTCGACTCGCAGGACCCATGTGCCAGACACGCCAAAATGAACTGCCGGCTACACCAGAACCACTTACCGGACACTCCGGAATAACCTGCCCGGCATGCCAGAACCACCTCTCAGAAGTGCCAGAAGCACGTGCTGGACATGCCGGAACAACCTATCGGACAGAACGGAACAACCTGCCGGACACACCAAAATCACCTGCGGGCTACGCCAGAACCACTTGGAGGACTCTCCGGGAAAACCTGCCGGGCATGCTGGAACCACCTCTCAGACGTGCCTGAACCACGTGGCGGACACTCCGGAAACGCATGTCGGGCCGGCCGGAACCACCTCTCAGACGTGCCAGAACCTCATGCCGGACACCCCGGAACCACCTGCTGGACAGACCGGAAACACCTGCCGGACACGCCGGAACCACATGTTCGACTCGCTGGAACCACATTCTGGACATGGCAAAATCACCTGCCGCCTATGCCAGAACCGCTTGGCGAACACTCCGGAATCACCTGTCAGGCATGCCGGAACCACCTCTCAGACCTGCCAGAACCACATGCCAATGACACCGGAAGCACCTGCCGAGCATGCCGGAAGCACCTGCTCGACTCGCCAGAACCACCTGTCGGACACGCCAAAATCACCTGCCGGCTACGCCACAGCCAGTTGGTGAACACTCCGGAAACACCTGCCGGGCTGGCTGGAACCACCTGCCAGCTACGCCAGAACCACTTGGCGGAGACTCCAGAAACACCTATTGGGCCAGCCGGAACCACCTCTCAGACGTGCCAGAACCATGTGCCTGAGATGCTGGAACCACACCCCGAACAGACCGAAACCACCTGCCAAACCCAACTGAACCACCTGCCGAGCATGCAGGAACAACCTGCTCGCCTTGCCGGAACCACCTGCCGGGCGCAGCGGAAGCACCTGCCGAGCGCGCCGGAGCCACCTGCTCGCCTCGCCGGAAACACCAGCCGGGCCCAGCGGAAGCACCTGCCGAGCGCGCCGGAGCCACCTGCTCGCCTCGCCGGAACCACCTGCCCGGCGCGCCGGAGCCATCTGCTCGCCTCGCCGGAACCACGTGCCGGGCCCTAACCCTAACCCTAACCCTAACCCTATCCCCAAACCCTAACCCTAACCCTAACCCCTAACCCTAAGCCTAACCCTAAACCCTAACCCAACCGTAACCCTAACTCTAACCCTACCCCTAACCCTAACCCCTAACCCCAAACCCTAAACCCTAACCCTAACCGTAACCCTAACCCTATCCCTAACCCTAACCTGACGGACAGGCTGGAACCAGCTGCTCAACTCGCCGGAACCACCTGCCAGACATGCCAGAACCACCTGCCGAGCACGCCGGAGCCACCTGCTGGACTCACCAGAACCACCTGCCTGACAGGCCAAAATCAACAGCTGGCTATGAGAGAACCACCTGGCAGACAATCCGCAATAACCTGCCAGGCATGCAGGAACCACCTCTCAGACGTAAGAGAACCACGTGCCGGACACGCTGGAACCACGTCCTGGACAGACTGGAACCACCTGCCGGACATGCCTGGACCACCTGCCGAGCACGCCGGAACCACCTGCTCGACTCGCAGGACCCATGTGCCAGACACGCCAAAATGAACTGCCGGCTACACCAGAACCACTTACCGGACACTCCGGAATAACCTGCCCGGCATGCCAGAACCACCTCTCAGAAGTGCCAGAAGCACGTGCTGGACATGCCGGAACAACCTATCGGACAGAACGGAACAACCTGCCGGACACACCAAAATCACCTGCGGGCTACGCCAGAACCACTTGGAGGACTCTCCGGGAAAACCTGCCGGGCATGCTGGAACCACCTCTCAGACGTGCCTGAACCACGTGGCGGACACTCCGGAAACGCATGTCGGGCCGGCCGGAACCACCTCTCAGACGTGCCAGAACCTCATGCCGGACACCCCAGAACCACCTGCTGGACAGACCGGAAACACCTGCCGGACACGCCGGAACCACATGTTCGACTCGCTGGAACCACATTCTGGACATGGCAAAATCACCTGCCGCCAATGCCAGAACCGCTTGGCGAACACTCCGGAATCACCTGTCAGGCATGCCGGAACCACCTCTCAGACCTGCCAGAACCACATGCCAATGACACCGGAAGCACCTGCCGAGCATGCCGGAAGCACCTGCTCGACTCGCCAGAACCACCTGTCGGACACGCCAAAATCACCTGCCGGCTACGCCACAGCCAGTTGGTGAACACTCCGGAAACACCTGCCGGGCTGGCTGGAACCACCTGCCAGTCACGCCAACATCACCTGCCAGCTACGCCAGAACCACTTGGCGGAGACTCCAGAAACACCTGTTGGGCCAGCCGGAACCACCTCTCAGACGTGCCAGAACCATGTGCCTGAGATGCTGGAACCACACCCCAAACAGACCGAAACCACCTGCCAGACCCAACTGAACCACCTGCCAAGCACGCAGGAACAACCTGCTCGCCTCGCCGGAACCACCTGCCCGGCGCGCCGGAGCCACCTGCTCGCCTCGCCGGAACCACCTGCCAGGCCCAGCAGAAGCACCTGCCGGGCGCGCCGGAGCCACCTGCTCGCCTCGCCGGAACCACCTGCCGGGTGCAGCGGAAGCACCTGCCGAGCGCGCCAGAGCCACCTGCTCGCCTCGCCGGAACCACCTGCCGGGCCCAGCGGAAGCACGTGCCAAGCACGCCGGAGCCACCTGCCCGCCTCGCCGGAACCACCTGCCCGGCGCGCCGGAGCCACCTGCTCGCCTCGCCGGAACCACCTGCCGGGCGCAGCGGAAGCACCTGCCGGGCGCGCCGGAGCCACCTGCTCGGCTCGCCGGAACCACCTGCCGGGCCCTAACCCTAACCCTAACCCTAACCCTATCCCCAAACCCTAACCCCAACCCTAACCCCTAACCCTAAGCCTAACCCTAAACCCTAACCCAACCGTAACCCTAACCCTAACCCTACCCCTAACCCTAACCCCTAACCCCAAACCCTAAACCCTAACCCTAACCGTAACCCTAACCCTATCCCTAACCCTAACCTGACGGACAGGCTGGAACCAGCTGCTCAACTCGCCGGAACCACCTGCCAGACATGCCAGAACCACCTGCCGAGCACGCCGGAGCCACCTGCTGGACTCACCAGAACCACCTGCCTGACAGGCCAAAATCAACAGCTGGCTATGAGAGAACCACCTGGCAGACAATCCGCAATAACCTGCCAGGCATGCAGGAACCACCTCTCAGACGTAAGAGAACCACGTGCCGGACACGCTGGAACCACGTCCTGGACAGACTGGAACCACCTGCCGGACATGCCTGGACCACCTGCCGAGCACGCCGGAACCACCTGCTCGACTCGCAGGACCCATGTGCCAGACACGCCAAAATGAACTGCCGGCTACACCAGAACCACTTACCGGACACTCCGGAATAACCTGCCCGGCATGCCAGAACCACCTCTCAGAAGTGCCAGAAGCACGTGCTGGACATGCCGGAACAACCTATCGGACAGAACGGAACAACCTGCCGGACACACCAAAATCACCTGCGGGCTACGCCAGAACCACTTGGAGGACTCTCCGGGAAAACCTGCCGGGCATGCTGGAACCACCTCTCAGACGTGCCTGAACCACGTGGCGGACACTCCGGAAACGCATGTCGGGCCGGCCGGAACCACCTCTCAGACGTGCCAGAACCTCATGCCGGACACCCCAGAACCACCTGCTGGACAGACCGGAAACACCTGCCGGACACGCCGGAACCACATGTTCGACTCGCTGGAACCACATTCTGGACATGGCAAAATCACCTGCCGCCTATGCCAGAACCGCTTGGCGAACACTCCGGAATCACCTGTCAGGCATGCCGGAACCACCTCTCAGACCTGCCAGAACCACATGCCAATGACACCGGAAGCACCTGCCGAGCATGCCGGAAGCACCTGCTCGACTCGCCAGAACCACCTGTCGGACACGCCAAAATCACCTGCCGGCTACGCCACAGCCAGTTGGTGAACACTCCGGAAACACCTGCCGGGCTGGCTGGAACCACCTGCCAGTCACGCCAACATCACCTGCCAGCTACGCCAGAACCACTTGGCGGAGACTCCAGAAACACCTGTTGGGCCAGCCGGAACCACCTCTCAGACGTGCCAGAACCATGTGCCTGAGATGCTGGAACCACACCCCGAACAGACCGAAACCACCTGCCAGACCCAACTGAACCACCTGCCAAGCACGCAGGAACAACCTGCTCGCCTTGCCGGAACCACCTGCCGGGCCCAGCGGAAGCAGCTCCCGAGCGCGCCGGAGCCACCTGCTCGCCTCGCCGGAACCACCTGCCCGGCGCGCCGGAGCCACCTGCTCGCCTCGCCGGAACCACCTGCCAGGCCCAGCAGAAGCACCTGCCGGGCGCGCCGGAGCCACCTGCTCGCCTCGCCGGAAGCACCTGCCGGGTGCAGCGGAAGCACCTGCCGAGCGCGCCGGAGCGACCTGCTCGCCTCGCCGTAACCACCTGCCGGGTGCAGCGGAAGCACCTGCCGAGCGCGCCGGAGCCACCTGCTCGCCTCGCCGGAACCACCTGCCGGGCCCAGCGGAAGCACGTGCCAAGCACGCCGGAGCCACCTGCTCGCCTCGCCGGAACCACCTGCCGGGCCCAGCGGAAGCACGTGCCAAGCACGCCGGAGCCACCTGCTCGCCTCGCCGGAACCACGTGCCGGGCCCTAACCCTAACCCTAACCCTATCCCCAAACCCTAACCCTAACCCTAACCCCTAACCCTAAGCCTAACCCTAAACCCTAACCCAACCGTAACCCTAACCCTAACCCTACCCCTAACCCTAACCCCTAACCCCAAACCCTAAACCCTAACCCTAACCGTAACCCTAACCCTATCCCTAACCCTAACCTGACGGACAGGCTGGAACCAGCTGCTCAACTCGCCGGAACCACCTGCCAGACATGCCAGAACCACCTGCCGAGCACGCCGGAGCCACCTGCTGGACTCACCAGAACCACCTGCCTGACAGGCCAAAATCAACAGCTGGCTATGAGAGAACCACCTGGCAGACAATCCGCAATAACCTGCCAGGCATGCAGGAACCACCTCTCAGACGTAAGAGAACCACGTGCCGGACACGCTGGAACCACGTCCTGGACAGACTGGAACCACCTGCCGGACATGCCTGGACCACCTGCCGAGCACGCCGGAACCACCTGCTCGACTCGCAGGACCCATGTGCCAGACACGCCAAAATGAACTGCCGGCTACACCAGAACCACTTACCGGACACTCCGGAATAACCTGCCCGGCATGCCAGAACCACCTCTCAGAAGTGCCAGAAGCACGTGCTGGACATGCCGGAACAACCTATCGGACAGAACGGAACAACCTGCCGGACACACCAAAATCACCTGCGGGCTACGCCAGAACCACTTGGAGGACTCTCTGGGAAAACCTGCCGGGCATGCTGGAACCACCTCTCAGACGTGCCTGAACCACGTGGCGGACACTCCGGAAACGCATGTCGGGCCGGCCGGAACCACCTCTCAGACGTGCCAGAACCTCATGCCGGACACCCCAGAACCACCTGCTGGACAGACCGGAAACACCTGCCGGACACGCCGGAACCACATGTTCGACTCGCTGGAACCACATTCTGGACATGGCAAAATCACCTGCCGCCAATGCCAGAACCGCTTGGCGAACACTCCGGAATCACCTGTCAGGCATGCCGGAACCACCTCTCAGACCTGCCAGAACCACATGCCAATGACACCGGAAGCACCTGCCGAGCATGCCGGAAGCACCTGCTCGACTCGCCAGAACCACCTGTCGGACACGCCAAAATCACCTGCCGGCTACGCCACAGCCAGTTGGTGAACACTCCGGAAACACCTGCCGGGCTGGCTGGAACCACCTGCCAGTCACGCCAACATCACCTGCCAGCTACGCCAGAACCACTTGGCTGAGACTCCAGAAACACCTGTTGGGCCAGCCGGAACCACCTCTCAGACGTGCCAGAACCATGTGCCTGAGATGCTGGAACCACACCCCAAACAGACCGAAACCACCTGCCAGACCCAACTGAACCACCTGCCAAGCACGCAGGAACAACCTGCTCGCCTCGCCGGAACCACCTGCCCGGCGCGCCGGAGCCACCTGCTCGCCTCGCCGGAACCACCTGCCAGGCCCAGCAGAAGCACCTGCCGGGCGCGCCGGAGCCACCTGCTCGCCTCGCCGGAACCACCTGCCGGGTGCAGCGGAAGCACCTGCCGAGCGCGCCAGAGCCACCTGCTCGCCTCGCCGGAACCACCTGCCGGGCCCAGCGGAAGCACGTGCCAAGCACGCCGGAGCCACCTGCTCGCCTCGCCGGAACCACCTGCCTGCGCGCCGGAGCCACCTGCTCGCCTCGCCGGAACCACCTGCCGGGCGCAGCGGAAGCACCTGCCGGGCGCGCCGGAGCCACCTGCTCGGCTCGCCGGAACCACCTGCCGGGCCCTAACCCTAACCCTAACCCTAACCCTATCCCCAAACCCTAACCCCAACCCTAACCCCTAACCCTAAGCCTAACCCTAAACCCTAACCCAACCGTAACCCTAACCCTAACCCTACCCCTAACCCTAACCCCTAACCCCAAACCCTAAACCCTAACCCTAACCGTAACCCTAACCCTATCCCTAACCCTAACCTGACGGACAGGCTGGAACCAGCTGCTCAACTCGCCGGAACCACCTGCCAGACATGCCAGAACCACCTGCCGAGCACGCCGGAGCCACCTGCTGGACTCACCAGAACCACCTGCCTGACAGGCCAAAATCAACAGCTGGCTATGAGAGAACCACCTGGCAGACAATCCACAATAACCTGCCAGGCATGCAGGAACCACCTCTCAGACGTAAGAGAACCACGTGCCGGACACGCTGGAACCACGTCCTGGACAGACTGGAACCACCTGCCGGACATGCCTGGACCACCTGCCGAGCACGCCGGAACCACCTGCTCGACTCGCAGGACCCATGTGCCAGACACGCCAAAATGAACTGCCGGCTACACCAGAACCACTTACCGGACACTCCGGAATAACCTGCCCGGCATGCCAGAACCACCTCTCAGAAGTGCCAGAAGCACGTGCTGGACATGCCGGAACAACCTATCGGACAGAACGGAACAACCTGCCGGACACACCAAAATCACCTGCGGGCTACGCCAGAACCACTTGGAGGACTCTCCGGGAAAACCTGCCGGGCATGCTGGAACCACCTCTCAGACGTGCCTGAACCACGTGGCGGACACTCCGGAAACGCATGTCGGGCCGGCCGGAACCACCTCTCAGACGTGCCAGAACCTCATGCCGGACACCCCAGAACCACCTGCTGGACAGACCGGAAACACCTGCCGGACACGCCGGAACCACATGTTCGACTCGCTGGAACCACATTCTGGACATGGCAAAATCACCTGCCGCCTATGCCAGAACCGCTTGGCGAACACTCCGGAATCACCTGTCAGGCATGCCGGAACCACCTCTCAGACCTGCCAGAACCACATGCCAATGACACCGGAAGCACCTGCCGAGCATGCCGGAAGCACCTGCTCGACTCGCCAGAACCACCTGTCGGACACGCCAAAATCACCTGCCGGCTACGCCACAGCCAGTTGGTGAACACTCCGGAAACACATGCCGGGCTGGCTGGAACCACCTGCCAGTCACGCCAACATCACCTGCCAGCTACGCCAGAACCACTTGGCGGAGACTCCAGAAACACCTGTTGTGTCAGCCGGAACCACCTCTCAGACGTGCCAGAACCATGTGCCTGAGATGCTGGAACCACACCCCGAACAGACCGAAACCACCTGCCAGACCCAACTGAACCACCTGCCAAGCACGCAGGAACAACCTGCTCGCCTTGCCGGAACCACCTGCCGGGCCCAGCGGAACCAGCTCCCGAGCGCGCCGGAGCCACCTGCTCGCCTCGCCGGAACCACCTGCCGGGCCCAGCGGAAGCACGTGCCAAGCACGCCGGAGCCACCTGCTCGCCTCGCCGGAACCACGTGCCGGGCCCTAACCCTAACCCTAACCCTATCCCCAAACCCTAACCCTAACCCTAACCCCTAACCCTAAGCCTAACCCTAAACCCTAACCCAACCGTAACCCTAACCCTAACCCTACCCCTAACCCTAACCCCTAACCCCAAACCCTAAACCCTAACCCTAACCGTAACCCTAACCCTATCCCTAACCCTAACCTGACGGACAGGCTGGAACCAGCTGCTCAACTCGCCGGAACCACCTGCCAGACATGCCAGAACCACCTGCCGAGCACGCCGGAGCCACCTGCTGGACTCACCAGAACCACCTGCCTGACAGGCCAAAATCAACAGCTGGCTATGAGAGAACCACCTGGCAGACAATCCGCAATAACCTGCCAGGCATGCAGGAACCACCTCTCAGACATAAGAGAACCACGTGCCGGACACGCTGGAACCACGTCCTGGACAGACTGGAACCACCTGCCGGACATGCCTGGACCACCTGCCGAGCACGCCGGAACCACCTGCTCGACTCGCAGGACCCATGTGCCAGACACGCCAAAATGAACTGCCGGCTACACCAGAACCACTTACCGGACACTCCGGAATAACCTGCCCGGCATGCCAGAACCACCTCTCAGAAGTGCCAGAAGCACGTGCTGGACATGCCGGAACAACCTATCGGACAGAACGGAACAACCTGCCGGACACACCAAAATCACCTGCGGGCTACGCCAGAACCACTTGGAGGACTCTCCGGGAAAACCTGCCGGGCATGCTGGAACCACCTCTCAGACGTGCCTGAACCACGTGGCGGACACTCCGGAAACGCATGTCGGGCCAGCCGGAACCACCTCTCAGACGTGCCAGAACCTCATGCCGGACACCCCAGAACCACCTGCTGGACAGACCGGAAACACCTGCCGGACACGCCGGAACCACATGTTCGACTCGCTGGAACCACATTCTGGACATGGCAAAATCACCTGCCGCCTATGCCAGAACCGCTTGGCGAACACTCCGGAATCACCTGTCAGGCATGCCGGAACCACCTCTCAGACCTGCCAGAACCACATGCCAATGACACCGGAAGCACCTGCCGAGCATGCCGGAAGCACCTGCTCGACTCGCCAGAACCACCTGTCGGACACGCCAAAATCACCTGCCGGCTACGCCACAGCCAGTTGGTGAACACTCCGGAAACACCTGCCGGGCTGGCTGGAACCACCTGCCAGTCACGCCAACATCACCTGCCAGCTACGCCAGAACCACTTGGCGGAGACTCCAGAAACACCTGTTGGGCCAGCCGGAACCACCTCTCAGACGTGCCAGAACCATGTGCCTGAGATGCTGGAACCACACCCCGAACAGACCGAAACCACCTGCCAGACCCAACTGAACCACCTGCCGAGCACGCAGGAACAACCTGCTCGCCTCGCCGGAACCACCTGCCGGGCGCAGCGGAAGCACCTGCGGAGCGCGCCGGAGCCACCTGCTCGCCTCGCCGGAACCACCTGCCGGGCCCAGCGGAAGCACCTGCCGGGCGCGCCGGAGCCACCTGCTCGGCTCGCCGGAACCACCTGCCGGGCCCTAACCCTAACCCTAACCCTAACCCTATCCCCAAACCCTAACCCTAACCCTAACCCCTAACCCTAAGCCTAACCCTAAACCCTAACCCAACCGTAACCCTAACCCTAACCCTACCCCTAACCCTAACCCCTAACCCCAAACCCTAAACCCTAACCCTAACCGTAACCCTAACCCTATCCCTAACCCTAACCTGACGGACAGGCTGGAACCAGCTGCTCAACTCGCCGGAACCACCTGCCAGACATGCCAGAACCACCTGCCGAGCACGCCGGAGCCACCTGCTGGACTCACCAGAACCACCTGCCTGACAGGCCAAAATCAACAGCTGGCTATGAGAGAACCACCTGGCAGACAATCCACAATAACCTGCCAGGCATGCAGGAACCACCTCTCAGACGTAAGAGAACCACGTGCCGGACACGCTGGAACCACGTCCTGGACAGACTGGAACCACCTGCCGGACATGCCTGGACCACCTGCCGAGCACGCCGGAACCACCTGCTCGACTCGCAGGACCCATGTGCCAGACACGCCAAAATGAACTGCCGGCTACACCAGAACCACTTACCGGACACTCCGGAATAACCTGCCCGGCATGCCAGAACCACCTCTCAGAAGTGCCAGAAGCACGTGCTGGACATGCCGGAACAACCTATCGGACAGAACGGAACAACCTGCCGGACACACCAAAATCACCTGCGGGCTACGCCAGAACCACTTGGAGGACTCTCCGGGAAAACCTGCCGGGCATGCTGGAACCACCTCTCAGACGTGCCTGAACCACGTGGCGGACACTCCGGAAACGCATGTCGGGCCGGCCGGAACCACCTCTCAGACGTGCCAGAACCTCATGCCGGACACCCCGGAACCACCTGCTGGACAGACCGGAAACACCTGCCGGACACGCCGGAACCACATGTTCGACTCGCTGGAACCACATTCTGGACATGGCAAAATCACCTGCCGCCTATGCCAGAACCGCTTGGCGAACACTCCGGAATCACCTGTCAGGCATGCCGGAACCACCTCTCAGACCTGCCAGAACCACATGCCAATGACACCGGAAGCACCTGCCGAGCATGCCGGAAGCACCTGCTCGACTCGCCAGAACCACCTGTCGGACACGCCAAAATCACCTGCCGGCTACGCCACAGCCAGTTGGTGAACACTCCGGAAACACCTGCCGGGCTGGCTGGAACCACCTGCCAGTCACGCCAACATCACCTGCCAGCTACGCCAGAACCACTTGGCGGAGACTCCAGAAACACCTGTTGGGCCAGCCGGAACCACCTCTCAGACGTGCCAGAACCATGTGCCTGAGATGCTGGAACCACACCCCGAACAGACCGAAACCACCTGCCAGACCCAACTGAACCACCTGCCGAGCACGCAGGAACAACCTGCTCGCCTCGCCGGAACCACCTGCCGGGCGCAGCGGAAGCACCTGCGGAGCGCGCCGGAGCCACCTGCTCGCCTCGCCGGAACCACCTGCCGGGCCCAGCGGAAGCACCTGCCGGGCGCGCCGGAGCCACCTGCTCGGCTCGCCGGAACCACCTGCCGGGCCCTAACCCTAACCCTAACCCTAACCCTATCCCCAAACCCTAACCCTAACCCTAACCCCTAACCCTAAGCCTAACCCTAAACCCTAACCCAACCGTAACCCTAACCCTAAACCTACCCCTAACCCTAACCCCTAACCCCAAACCCTAAACCCTAACCCTAACCGTAACCCTAACCCTATCCCTAACCCTAACCTGACGGACAGGCTGGAACCAGCTGCTCAACTCGCCGGAACCACCTGCCAGACATGCCAGAACCACCTGCCGAGCACGCCGGAGCCACCTGCTGGACTCACCAGAACCACCTGCCTGACAGGCCAAAATCAACAGCTGGCTATGAGAGAACCACCTGGCAGACAATCCGCAATAACCTGCCAGGCATGCAGGAACCACCTCTCAGACGTAAGAGAACCACGTGCCGGACACGCTGGAACCACGTCCTGGACAGACTGGAACCACCTGCCGGACATGCCTGGACCACCTGCCGAGCACGCCGGAACCACCTGCTCGACTCGCAGGACCCATGTGCCAGACACGCCAAAATGAACTGCCGGCTACACCAGAACCACTTACCGGACACTCCGGAATAACCTGCCCGGCATGCCAGAACCACCTCTCAGAAGTGCCAGAAGCACGTGCTGGACATGCCGGAACAACCTATCGGACAGAACGGAACAACCTGCCGGACACACCAAAATCACCTGCGGGCTACGCCAGAACCACTTGGAGGACTCTCCGGGAAAACCTGCCGGGCATGCTGGAACCACCTCTCAGACGTGCCTGAACCACGTGGCGGACACTCCGGAAACGCATGTCGGGCCGGCCGGAACCACCTCTCAGACGTGCCAGAACCTCATGCCGGACACCCCGGAACCACCTCCTGGACAGACCGGAAACACCTGCCGGACACGCCGGAACCACATGTTCGACTCGCTGGAACCACATTCTGGACATGGCAAAATCACCTGCCGCCTATGCCAGAACCGCTTTGCGAACACTCCGGAATCACCTGTCAGGCATGCCGGAACCACCTCTCAGACCTGCCAGAACCACATGCCAATGACACCGGAAGCACCTGCCGAGCATGCCGGAAGCACCTGCTCGACTCGCCAGAACCACCTGTCGGACACGCCAAAATCACCTGTCGGCTACGCCACAGCCAGTTGGTGAACACTCCGGAAACACCTGCCGGGCTGGCTGGAACCACCTGCCAGTCACGCCAACATCACCTGCCAGCTACGCCAGAACCACTTGGCGGAGACTCCAGAAACACCTGTTGGGCCAGCCTGAACCACCTCTCAGACGTGCCAGAACCATGTGCCTGAGATGCTGGAACCGCACCCCGAACAGACCGAAACCACCTGCCAGACCAAACTGAACCACCTGCCGAGCACGCAGGAACAACCTGCTCGCCTCGCCGGAACCACCTGCCGGGCGCAGCGGAAGCACCTGCCGAGCGCGCCGGAGCCACCTGCTCGCCTCGCCGGAACCACGTGCCGGGCCCTAACCCTAACCCTAACCCTTACCCTATCCCCAACCCTAACACTAACCCTAACCCCTAACCCTAAGCCTAACCCTAAACCCTAACCCAACCGTAACCCTAACCCTAACCCTACCCCTAACCCTAACCCCTAACCCCAAACCCTAAACCCTAACCCTAACCGTAACCCTAACCTATCCCTAACCCTAACCTGACGGACAGTCTGGAACCAGCTGCTCAACTCGCCGGAACCACCTGCCAGACATGCCAGAACCACCTGCCGAGCACGCCGGAGCCACCTGCTGGACTCACCAGAACCACCTGCCTGACAGGCCAAAATCAACAGCTGGCTATGAGAGAGCCACCTGGCAGACAATCCGCAATAACCTGCCAGGCATGCAGGAACCACCTCTCAGACGTAAGAGAACCACGTGCCGGACACGCTGGAACCACGTCCTGGACAGACTGGAACCACCTGCCGGACATGCCTGGACCACCTGCCGAGCACGCCGGAACCACCTGCTCGACTCGCAGGACCCATGTGCCAGACACGCCAAAATGAACTGCCGGCTACACCAGAACCACTTACCGGACACTCCGGAATAACCTGCCCGGCATGCCAGAACCACCTCTCAGAAGTGCCAGAAGCACGTGCTGGACATGCCGGAACAACCTATCGGACAGAACGGAACAACCTGCCGGACACACCAAAATCACCTGCGGGCTACGCCAGAACCACTTGGAGGACTCTCCGGGAAAACCTGCCGGGCATGCTGGAACCACCTCTCAGACGTGCCTGAACCACGTGGCGGACACTCCGGAAACGCATGTCGGGCCGGCCGGAACCACCTCTCAGACGTGCCAGAACCTCATGCCGGACACCCCGGAACCACCTGCTGGACAGACCGGAAACACCTGCCGGACACGCCGGAACCACATGTTCGACTCGCTGGAACCACATTCTGGATATGGCAAAATCACCTGCCGCCTATGCCAGAACCGCTTGGCGAACACTCCGGAATCACCTGTCAGGCATGCCGGAACCACCTCTCAGACCTGCCAGAACCACATGCCAATGACACCGGAAGCACCTGCCGAGCATGCCGGAAGCACCTGCTCGACTCGCCAGAACCACCTGTCGGACACGCCAAAATCACCTGCCGGCTACGCCACAGCCAGTTGGTGAACACTCCGGAAACACCTGCCGGGCTGGCTGGAACCACCTGCCAGTCACGCCAACATCACCTGCCAGCTACGCCAGAACCACTTGGCGGAGACTCCAGAAACACCTGTTGGGCCAGCCGGAACCACCTCTCAGACGTGCCAGAACCATGTGCCTGAGATGCTGGAACCGCACCCCGAACAGACCAAAACCACCTGCCAGACCCAACTGAACCACCTGCCGAGCACGCAGGAACAACCTGCTCGCCTCGCCGGAACCACCTGCCGGGCGCAGCGGAAGCACCTGCCGAGCACGCCGGAGCTACCTGCTCGCCTCGCCGGAACCACCTGCCGGGTGCAGCGGAAGCACCTGCCTAGCGCGCCGGAGCCACCTGCTCGCCTCGCCGGAACCACCTGCCGGGCCCAGCGGAAGCACGTGCCAAGCACGCCGGAGCCACCTGCTCGCCTCGCCTTAACCACCTGCCGGGCCCAGCAGAAGCACCTGCCGAGCGCGCCGGAGCCACCTGCTCGCCTCGCCGGAACCACGTGCCGGGCCCTAACCCTAACCCTAACCCTATCCCCAAACCCTAACCCCAACCCTAACCCCTAACCCTAAGCCTAACCCTAAACCCTAACCCAACCGTAACCCTAACCCTAACCCTACCCCTAACCCTAACCCCTAACCCCAAACCCTAAACCCTAACCCTAACCGTAACCCTAACCCTATCCCTAACCCTAACCTGACGGACAGGCTGGAACCAGCTGCTCAACTCGCCGGAACCACCTGCCAGACATGCCAGAACCACCTGCCGAGCACGCCGGAGCCACCTGCTGGACTCACCAGAACCACCTGCCTGACAGGCCAAAATCAACAGCTGGCTATGAGAGAACCACCTGGCAGACAATCCGCAATAACCTGCCAGGCATGCAGGAACCACCTCTCAGACGTAAGAGAACCACGTGCCGGACACGCTGGAACCACGTCCTGGACAGACTGGAACCACCTGCCGGACATGCCTGGACCACCTGCCGAGCACGCCGGAACCACCTGCTCGACTCGCAGGACCCATGTGCCAGACACGCCAAAATGAACTGCCGGCTACACCAGAACCACTTACCGGACACTCCGGAATAACCTGCCCGGCATGCCAGAACCACCTCTCAGAAGTGCCAGAAGCACGTGCTGGACATGCCGGAACAACCTATCGGACAGAACGGAACAACCTGCCGGACACACCAAAATCACCTGCGGGCTACGCCAGAACCACTTGGAGGACTCTCCGGGAAAACCTGCCGGGCATGCTGGAACCACCTCTCAGACGTGCCTGAACCACGTGGCGGACACTCCGGAAACGCATGTCGGGCCGGCCGGAACCACCTCTCAGACGTGCCAGAACCTCATGCCGGACACCCCGGAACCACCTGCTGGACAGACCGGAAACACCTGCCGGACACGCCGGAACCACATGTTCGACTCGCTGGAACCACATTCTGGACATGGCAAAATCACCTGCCGCCTATGCCAGAACCGCTTGGCGAACACTCCGGAATCACCTGTCAGGCATGCCGGAACCACCTCTCAGACCTGCCAGAACCACATGCCAATGACACCGGAAGCACCTGCCGAGCATGCCGGAAGCACCTGCTCGACTCGCCAGAACCACCTGTCGGACACGCCAAAATCACCTGCCGGCTACGCCACAGCCAGTTGGTGAACACTCCGGAAACACCTGCCGGGCTGGCTGGAACCACCTGCCAGTCACGCCAACATCACCTGCCAGCTACGCCAGAACCACTTGGCGGAGACTCCAGAAACACCTGTTGGGCCAGCCGGAACCACCTCTCAGACGTGCCAGAACCATGTGCCTGAGATGCTGGAACCACACCCCGAACAGACCGAAACCACCTGCCAGACCCAACTGAACCACCTGCCGAGCACGCAGGAACAACCTGCTCGCCTCGCCGGAACCACCTGCCGGGCCCAGCGGAAGCACCTGCCGGGCGCGCCGGAGCCACCTGCTCGGCTCGCCGGAACCACCTGCCGGTCCCTAACCCTAACCCTAACCCTAACCCTATCCCCAAACCCTAACCCTAACCCTAACCCCTAACCCTAAGCGTAACCCTAAACCCTAACCCAACCGTAACCCTAACCCTAAACCTACCCCTAACCCTAACCCCTAACCCCAAACCCTAAACCCTAACCCTAACCGTAACCCTAACCCTATCCCTAACCCTAACCTGACGGACAGGCTGGAACCAGCTGCTCAACTCGCCGGAACCACCTGCCAGACATGCCAGAACCACCTGCCGAGCACGCCGGAGCCACCTGCTGGACTCACCAGAACCACCTGCCTGACAGGCCAAAATCAACAGCTGGCTATGAGAGAACCACCTGGCAGACAATCCGCAATAACCTGCCAGGCATGCAGGAACCACCTCTCAGACGTAAGAGAACCACGTGCCGGACACGCTGGAACCACGTCCTGGACAGACTGGAACCACCTGCCGGACATGCCTGGACCACCTGCCGAGCACGCCGGAACCACCTGCTCGACTCGCAGGACCCATGTGCCAGACACGCCAAAATGAACTGCCGGCTACACCAGAACCACTTACCGGACACTCCGGAATAACCTGCCCGGCATGCCAGAACCACCTCTCAGAAGTGCCAGAAGCACGTGCTGGACATGCCGGAACAACCTATCGGACAGAACGGAACAACCTGCCGGACACACCAAAATCACCTGCGGGCTACGCCAGAACCACTTGGAGGACTCTCCGGGAAAACCTGCCGGGCATGCTGGAACCACCTCTCAGACGTGCCTGAACCACGTGGCGGACACTCCGGAAACGCATGTCGGGCCGGCCGGAACCACCTCTCAGACGTGCCAGAACCTCATGCCGGACACCCCGGAACCACCTGCTGGACAGACCGGAAACACCTGCCGGACACGCCGGAACCACATGTTCGACTCGCTGGAACCACATTCTGGACATGGCAAAATCACCTGCCGCCTATGCCAGAACCGCTTGGCGAACACTCCGGAATCACCTGTCAGGCATGCCGGAACCACCTCTCAGACCTGCCAGAACCACATGCCAATGACACCGGAAGCACCTGCCGAGCATGCCGGAAGCACCTGCTCGACTCGCCAGAACCACCTGTCGGACACGCCAAAATCACCTGCCGGCTACGCCACAGCCAGTTGGTGAACACTCCGGAAACACCTGCCGGGCTGGCTGGAACCACCTGCCAGTCACGCCAACATCACCTGCCAGCTACGCCAGAACCACTTGGCGGAGACTCCAGAAACACCTGTTGGGCCAGCCGGAACCACCTCTCAGACGTGCCAGAACCATGTGCCTGAGATGCTGGAACCACACCCCGAACAGACCGAAACCACCTGCCAGACCCAACTGAACCACCTGCCGAGCACGCAGGAACAACCTGCTCGCCTCGCCGGAACCACCTGCCGGGCGCAGCGGAAGCACCTGCGGAGCGCGCCGGAGCCACCTGCTCGCCTCGCCGGAACCACCTGCCGGGCCCAGCGGAAGCACCTGCCGGGCGCGCCGGAGCCACCTGCTCGGCTCGCCGGAACCACCTGCCGGGCCCTAACCCTAACCCTAACCCTAACCCTATCCCCAAACCCTAACCCTAACCCTAACCCCTAACCCTAAGCCTAACCCTAAACCCTAACCCAACCGTAACCCTAACCCTAAACCTACCCCTAACCCTAACCCCTAACCCCAAACCCTAAACCCTAACCCTAACCGTAACCCTAACCCTATCCCTAACCCTAACCTGACGGACAGGCTGGAACCAGCTGCTCAACTCGCCGGAACCACCTGCCAGACATGCCAGAACCACCTGCCGAGCACGCCGGAGCCACCTGCTGGACTCACCAGAACCACCTGCCTGACAGGCCAAAATCAACAGCTGGCTATGAGAGAACCACCTGGCAGACAATCCGCAATAACCTGCCAGGCATGCAGGAACCACCTCTCAGACGTAAGAGAACCACGTGCCGGACACGCTGGAACCACGTCCTGGACAGACTGGAACCACCTGCCGGACATGCCTGGACCACCTGCCGAGCACGCCGGAACCACCTGCTCGACTCGCAGGACCCATGTGCCAGACACGCCAAAATGAACTGCCGGCTACACCAGAACCACTTACCGGACACTCCGGAATAACCTGCCCGGCATGCCAGAACCACCTCTCAGAAGTGCCAGAAGCACGTGCTGGACATGCCGGAACAACCTATCGGACAGAACGGAACAACCTGCCGGACACACCAAAATCACCTGCGGGCTACGCCAGAACCACTTGGAGGACTCTCCGGGAAAACCTGCCGGGCATGCTGGAACCACCTCTCAGACGTGCCTGAACCACGTGGCGGACACTCCGGAAACGCATGTCGGGCCGGCCGGAACCACCTCTCAGACGTGCCAGAACCTCATGCCGGACACCCCAGAACCACCTGCTGGACAGACCGGAAACACCTGCCGGACACGCCGGAACCACATGTTCGACTCGCTGGAACCACATTCTGGACATGGCAAAATCACCTGCCGCCTATGCCAGAACCGCTTGGCGAACACTCCGGAATCACCTGTCAGGCATGCCGGAACCACCTCTCAGACCTGCCAGAACCACATGCCAATGACACCGGAAGCACCTGCCGAGCATGCCGGAAGCACCTGCTCGACTCGCCAGAACCACCTGTCGGACACGCCAAAATCACCTGCCGGCTACGCCACAGCCAGTTGGTGAACACTCCGGAAACACCTGCCGGGCTGGCTGGAACCACCTGCCAGTCACGCCAACATCACCTGCCAGCTACGCCAGAACCACTTGGCGGAGACTCCAGAAACACCTGTTGGGCCAGCCGGAACCACCTCTCAGACGTGCCAGAACCATGTGCCTGAGATGCTGGAACCACACCCCGAACAGACCGAAACCACCTGCCAGACCCAACTGAACCACCTGCCGAGCACGCAGGAACAACCTGCTCGCCTCGCCGGAACCACCTGCCGGGCGCAGCGGAAGCACCTGCGGAGCGCGCCGGAGCCACCTGCTCGCCTCGCCGGAACCACCTGCCGGGCCCAGCGGAAGCACCTGCCGGGCGCGCCGGAGCCACCTGCTCGGCTCGCCGGAACCACCTGCCGGGCCCTAACCCTAACCCTAACCCTAACCCTATCCCCAAACCCTAACCCTAACCCTAACCCCTAACCCTAAGCCTAACCCTAAACCCTAACCCAACCGTAACCCTAACCCTAAACCTACCCCTAACCCTAACCCCTAACCCCAAACCCTAAACCCTAACCCTAACCGTAACCCTAACCCTATCCCTAACCCTAACCTGACGGACAGGCTGGAACCAGCTGCTCAACTCGCCGGAACCACCTGCCAGACATGCCAGAACCACCTGCCGAGCACGCCGGAGCCACCTGCTGGACTCACCAGAACCACCTGCCTGACAGGCCAAAATCAACAGCTGGCTATGAGAGAACCACCTGGCAGACAATCCGCAATAACCTGCCAGGCATGCAGGAACCACCTCTCAGACGTAAGAGAACCACGTGCCGGACACGCTGGAACCACGTCCTGGACAGACTGGAACCACCTGCCGGACATGCCTGGACCACCTGCCGAGCACGCCGGAACCACCTGCTCGACTCACAGGACCCATGTGCCAGACACGCCAAAATGAACTGCCGGCTACACCAGAACCACTTACCGGACACTCCGGAATAACCTGCCCGGCATGCCAGAACCACCTCTCAGAAGTGCCAGAAGCACGTGCTGGACATGCCGGAACAACCTATCGGACAGAACGGAACAACCTGCCGGACACACCAAAATCACCTGCGGGCTACGCCAGAACCACTTGGAGGACTCTCCGGGAAAACCTGCCGGGCATGCTGGAACCACCTCTCAGACGTGCCTGAACCACGTGGCGGACACTCCGGAAACGCATGTCGGGCCGGCCGGAACCACCTCTCAGACGTGCCAGAACCTCATGCCGGACACCCCGGAACCACCTGCTGGACAGACCGGAAACACCTGCCGGACACGCCGGAACCACATGTTCGACTCGCTGGAACCACATTCTGGACATGGCAAAATCACCTGCCGCCTATGCCAGAACCGCTTGGCGAACACTCCGGAATCACCTGTCAGGCATGCCGGAACCACCTCTCAGACCTGCCAGAACCACATGCCAATGACACCGGAAGCACCTGCCGAGCATGCCGGAAGCACCTGCTCGACTCGCCAGAACCACCTGTCGGACACGCCAAAATCACCTGCCGGCTACGCCACAGCCAGTTGGTGAACACTCCGGAAACACCTGCCGGGCTGGCTGGAACCACCTGCCAGTCACGCCAACATCACCTGCCAGCTACGCCAGAACCACTTGGCGGAGACTCCAGAAACACCTGTTGGGCCAGCCGGAACCACCTCTCAGACGTGCCAGAACCATGTGCCTGAGATGCTGGAACCACACCCCGAACAGACCGAAACCACCTGCCAGACCCAACTGAACCACCTGCCGAGCACGCAGGAACAACCTGCTCGCCTCGCCGGAACCACCTGCCGGGCGCAGCGGAAGCACCTGCGGAGCGCGCCGGAGCCACCTGCTCGCCTCGCCGGAACCACCTGCCGGGCCCAGCGGAAGCACCTGCCGGGCGCGCCGGAGCCACCTGCTCGGCTCGCCGGAACCACCTGCCGGGCCCTAACCCTAACCCTAACCCTAACCCTATCCCCAAACCCTAACCCTAACCCTAACCCCTAACCCTAAGCCTAACCCTAAACCCTAACCCAACCGTAACCCTAACCCTAACCCTACCCCTAACCCTAACCCCTAACCCCAAACCCTAAACCCTAACCCTAACCGTAACCCTAACCCTATCCCTAACCCTAACCTGACGGACAGGCTGGAACCAGCTGCTCAACTCGCCGGAACCACCTGCCAGACATGCCAGAACCACCTGCCGAGCACGCCGGAGCCACCTGCTGGACTCACCAGAACCACCTGCCTGACAGGCCAAAATCAACAGCTGGCTATGAGAGAACCACCTGGCAGACAATCCGCAATAACCTGCCAGGCATGCAGGAACCACCTCTCAGACGTAAGAGAACCACGTGCCGGACACGCTGGAACCACGTCCTGGACAGACTGGAACCACCTGCCGGACATGCCTGGACCACCTGCCGAGCACGCCGGAACCACCTGCTCGACTCACAGGACCCATGTGCCAGACACGCCAAAATGAACTGCCGGCTACACCAGAACCACTTACCGGACACTCCGGAATAACCTGCCCGGCATGCCAGAACCACCTCTCAGAAGTGCCAGAAGCACGTGCTGGACATGCCGGAACAACCTATCGGACAGAACGGAACAACCTGCCGGACACACCAAAATCACCTGCGGGCTACGCCAGAACCACTTGGAGGACTCTCCGGGAAAACCTGCCGGGCATGCTGGAACCACCTCTCAGACGTGCCTGAACCACGTGGCGGACACTCCGGAAACGCATGTCGGGCCGGCCGGAACCACCTCTCAGACGTGCCAGAACCTCATGCCGGACACCCCGGAACCACCTGCTGGACAGACCGGAAACACCTGCCGGACACGCCGGAACCACATGTTCGACTCGCTGGAACCACATTCTGGACATGGCAAAATCACCTGCCGCCTATGCCAGAACCGCTTGGCGAACACTCCGGAATCACCTGTCAGGCATGCCGGAACCACCTCTCAGACCTGCCAGAACCACATGCCAATGACACCGGAAGCACCTGCCGAGCATGCCGGAAGCACCTGCTCGACTCGCCAGAACCACCTGTCGGACACGCCAAAATCACCTGCCGGCTACGCCACAGCCAGTTGGTGAACACTCCGGAAACACCTGCCGGGCTGGCTGGAACCACCTGCCAGTCACGCCAACATCACCTGCCAGCTACGCCAGAACCACTTGGCGGAGACTCCAGAAACACCTGTTGGGCCAGCCGGAACCACCTCTCAGACGTGCCAGAACCATGTGCCTGAGATGCTGGAACCACACCCCGAACAGACCGAAACCACCTGCCAGACCCAACTGAACCACCTGCCGAGCACGCAGGAACAACCTGCTCGCCTCGCCGGAACCACCTGCCGGGCGCAGCGGAAGCACCTGCGGAGCGCGCCGGAGCCACCTGCTCGCCTCGCCGGAACCACCTGCCGGGCCCAGCGGAAGCACCTGCCGGGCGCGCCGGAGCCACCTGCTCGCCTCGCCGGAACCACGTGCCGGGCCCTAACCCTAACCCTAACCCTTACCCTATCCCCAACCCTAACACTAACCCTAACCCCTAACCCTAAGCCTAACCCTAAACCCTAACCCAACCGTAACCCTAACCCTAACCCTACCCCTAACCCTAACCCCTAACCCCAAACCCTAAACCCTAACCCTAACCGTAACCCTAACCCTATCCCTAACCCTAACCTGACGGACAGTCTGGAACCAGCTGCTCAACTCGCCGGAACCACCTGCCAGACATACCAGAACCACCTGCCGAGCACGCCGGAGCCACCTGCTGGACTCACCAGAACCACCTGCCTGACAGGCCAAAATCAACAGCTGGCTATGAGAGAGCCACCTGGCAGACAATCCGCAATAACCTGCCAGGCATGCAGGAACCACCTCTCAGACGTAAGAGAACCACGTGCCGGACACGCTGGAACCACGTCCTGGACAGACTGGAACCACCTGCCGGACATGCCTGGACCACCTGCCGAGCACGCCGGAACCACCTGCTCGACTCGCAGGACCCATGTGCCAGACACGCCAAAATGAACTGCCGGCTACACCAGAACCACTTACCGGACACTCCGGAATAACCTGCCCGGCATGCCAGAACCACCTCTCAGAAGTGCCAGAAGCACGTGCTGGACATGCCGGAACAACCTATCGGACAGAACGGAACAACCTGCCGGACACACCAAAATCACCTGCGGGCTACGCCAGAACCACTTGGAGGACTCTCCGGGAAAACCTGCCGGGCATGCTGGAACCACCTCTCAGACGTGCCTGAACCACGTGGCGGACACTCCGGAAACGCATGTCGGGCCGGCCGGAACCACCTCTCAGACGTGCCAGAACCTCATGCCGGACACCCCGGAACCACCTGCTGGACAGACCGGAAACACCTGCCGGACACGCCGGAACCACATGTTCGACTCGCTGGAACCACATTCTGGACATGGCAAAATCACCTGCCGCCTATGCCAGAACCGCTTGGCGAACACTCCGGAATCACCTGTCAGGCATGCCGGAACCACCTCTCAGACCTGCCAGAACCACATGCCAATGACACCGGAAGCACCTGCCGAGCATGCCGGAAGCACCTGCTCGACTCGCCAGAACCACCTGTCGGACACGCCAAAATCACCTGCCGGCTACGCCACAGCCAGTTGGTGAACACTCCGGAAACACCTGCCGGGCTGGCTGGAACCACCTGCCAGTCACGCCAACATCACCTGCCAGCTACGCCAGAACCACTTGGCGGAGACTCCAGAAACACCTGTTGGGCCAGCCGGAACCACCTCTCAGACGTGCCAGAACCATGTGCCTGAGATGCTGGAACCGCACCCCGAACAGACCAAAACCACCTGCCAGACCCAACTGAACCACCTGCCGAGCACGCAGGAACAACCTGCTCGCCTCGCCGGAACCACCTGACGGGCGCAGCGGAAGCACCTGCCGAGCACGCCGGAGCCACCTGCTCGCCTCGCCGGAACCACCTGCCGGGTGCAGCGGAAGCACCTGCCTAGCGCGCCGGAGCCACCTGCTCGCCTCGCCTTAACCACCTGCCGGGCCCAGCAGAAGCACCTGCCGAGCGCGCCGGAGCCACCTGCTCGCCTCGCCGGAACCACGTGCCGGGCCCTAACCCTAACCCTAACCCTATCCCCAAACCCTAACCCCAACCCTAACCCCTAACCCTAAGCCTAACCCTAAACCCTAACCCAACCGTAACCCTAACCCTAACCCTACCCCTAACCCTAACCCCTAACCCCAAACCCTAAACCCTAACCCTAACCGTAACCCTAACCCTATCCCTAACCCTAACCTGACGGACAGGCTGGAACCAGCTGCTCAACTCGCCGGAACCACCTGCCAGACATGCCAGAACCACCTGCCGAGCACGCCGGAGCCACCTGCTGGACTCACCAGAACCACCTGCCTGACAGGCCAAAATCAACAGCTGGCTATGAGAGAACCACCTGGCAGACAATCCGCAATAACCTGCCAGGCATGCAGGAACCACCTCTCAGACGTAAGAGAACCACGTGCCGGACACGCTGGAACCACGTCCTGGACAGACTGGAACCACCTGCCGGACATGCCTGGACCACCTGCCGAGCACGCCGGAACCACCTGCTCGACTCGCAGGACCCATGTGCCAGACACGCCAAAATGAACTGCCGGCTACACCAGAACCACTTACCGGACACTCCGGAATAACCTGCCCGGCATGCCAGAACCACCTCTCAGAAGTGCCAGAAGCACGTGCTGGACATGCCGGAACAACCTATCGGACAGAACGGAACAACCTGCTGGACACACCAAAATCACCTGCGGGCTACGCCAGAACCACTTGGAGGACTCTCCGGGAAAACCTGCCGGGCATGCTGGAACCACCTCTCAGACGTGCCTGAACCACGTGGCGGACACTCCGGAAACGCATGTCGGGCCGGCCGGAACCACCTCTCAGACGTGCCAGAACCTCATGCCGGACACCCCGGAACCACCTGCTGGACAGACCGGAAACACCTGCCGGACACGCCGGAACCACATGTTCGACTCGCTGGAACCACATTCTGGACATGGCAAAATCACCTGCCGCCTATGCCAGAACCGCTTGGCGAACACTCCGGAATCACCTGTCAGGCATGCCGGAACCACCTCTCAGACCTGCCAGAACCACATGCCAATGACACCGGAAGCACCTGCCGAGCATGCCGGAAGCACCTGCTCGACTCGCCAGAACCACCTGTCGGACACGCCAAAATCACCTGCCGGCTACGCCACAGCCAGTTGGTGAACACTCCGGAAACACCTGCCGGGCTGGCTGGAACCACCTGCCAGTCACGCCAACATCACCTGCCAGCTACGCCAGAACCACTTGGCGGAGACTCCAGAAACACCTGTTGGGCCAGCCTGAACCACCTCTCAGACGTGCCAGAACCATGTGCCTGAGATGCTGGAACCGCACCCCGAACAGACCGAAACCACCTGCCAGACCCAACTGAACCACCTGCCGAGCACGCAGGAACAACCTGCTCGCCTCGCCGGAACCACCTGCCGGGCGCAGCGGAAGCACCTGCGGAGCGCGCCGGAGCCACCTGCTCGCCTCGCCGGAACCACCTGCCGGGCCCAGCGGAAGCACCTGCCGGGCGCGCCGGAGCCAACTGCTCGGCTCGCCGGAACCACCTGCCGGGCCCTAACCCTAACCCTAACCCTAACCCTATCCCCAAACCCTAACCCTAACCCTAACCCCTAACCCTAAGCCTAACCCTAAACCCTAACCCAACCGTAACCCTAACCCTAAACCTACCCCTAACCCTAACCCCTAACCCCAAACCCTAAACCCTAACCCTAACCGTAACCCTAACCCTATCCCTAACCCTAACCTGACGGACAGGCTGGAACCAGCTGCTCAACTCGCCGGAACCACCTGCCAGACATGCCAGAACCACCTGCCGAGCACGCCGGAGCCACCTGCTGGACTCACCAGAACCACCTGCCTGACAGGCCAAAATCAACAGCTGGCTATGAGAGAACCACCTGGCAGACAATCCGCAATAACCTGCCAGGCATGCAGGAACCACCTCTCAGACGTAAGAGAACCACGTGCCGGACACGCTGGAACCACGTCCTGGACAGACTGGAACCACCTGCCGGACATGCCTGGACCACCTGCCGAGCACGCCGGAACCACCTGCTCGACTCGCAGGACCCATGTGCCAGACACGCCAAAATGAACTGCCGGCTACACCAGAACCACTTACCGGACACTCCGGAATAACCTGCCCGGCATGCCAGAACCACCTCTCAGAAGTGCCAGAAGCACGTGCTGGACATGCCGGAACAACCTATCGGACAGAACGGAACAACCTGCCGGACACACCAAAATCACCTGCGGGCTACGCCAGAACCACTTGGAGGACTCTCCAGGAAAACCTGCCGGGCATGCTGGAACCACCTCTCAGACGTGCCTGAACCACGTGGCGGACACTCCGGAAACGCATGTCGGGCCGGCCGGAACCACCTCTCAGACGTGCCAGAACCTCATGCCGGACACCCCGGAACCACCTGCTGGACAGACCGGAAACACCTGCCGGACACGCCGGAACCACATGTTCGACTCGCTGGAACCACATTCTGGACATGGCAAAATCACCTGCCGCCTATGCCAGAACCGCTTGGCGAACACTCCGGAATCACCTGTCAGGCATGCCGGAACCACCTCTCAGACCTGCCAGATCCACATGCCAATGACACCGGAAGCACCTGCCGAGCATGCCGGAAGCACCTGCTCGACTCGCCAGAACCACCTGTCGGACACGCCAAAATCACCTGTCGGCTACGCCACAGCCATTTGGTGAACACTCCGGAAACACCTGCCGGGCTGGCTGGAACCACCTGCCAGTCACGCCAACATCACCTGCCAGCTACGCCAGAACCACTTGGCGGAGACTCCAGAAACACCTGTTGGGCCAGCCTGAACCACCTCTCAGACGTGCCAGAACCATGTGCCTGAGATGCTGGAACCGCACCCCGAACAGACCGAAACCACCTGCCAGACCAAACTGAACCACCTGCCGAGCACGCAGGAACAACCTGCTCGCCTCGCCGGAACCACCTGCCGGGCGCAGCGGAAGCACCTGCCGAGCGCGCCGGAGCCACCTGCTCGCCTCGCCGGAACCACGTGCCGGGCCCTAACCCTAACCCTAACCCTTACCCTATCCCCAACCCTAACACTAACCCTAACCCCTAACCCTAAGCCTAACCCTAAACCCTAACCCAACCGTAACCCTAACCCTAACCCTACCCCTAACCCTAACCCCTAACCCCAAACCCTAAACCCTAACCCTAACCGTAACCCTAACCCTATCCCTAACCCTAACCTGACGGACAGTCTGGAACCAGCTGCTTAACTCGCCGGAACCACCTGCCAGACATACCAGAACCACCTGCCGAGCACGCCGGAGCCACCTGCTGGACTCACCAGAACCACCTGCCTGACAGGCCAAAATCAACAGCTGGCTATGAGAGAGCCACCTGGCAGACAATCCGCAATAACCTGCCAGGCATGCAGGAACCACCTCTCAGACGTAAGAGAACCACGTGCCGGACACGCTGGAACCACGTCCTGGACAGACTGGAACCACCTGCCGGACATGCCTGGACCACCTGCCGAGCACGCCGGAACCACCTGCTCGACTCGCAGGACCCATGTGCCAGACACGCCAAAATGAACTGCCGGCTACACCAGAACCACTTACCGGACACTCCGGAATAACCTGCCCGGCATGCCAGAACCACCTCTCAGAAGTGCCAGAAGCACGTGCTGGACATGCCGGAACAACCTATCGGACAGAACGGAACAACCTGCCGGACACACCAAAATCACCTGCGGGCTACGCCAGAACCACTTGGAGGACTCTCCGGGAAAACCTGCCGGGCATGCTGGAACCACCTCTCAGACGTGCCTGAACCACGTGGCGGACACTCCGGAAACGCATGTCGGGCCGGCCGGAACCACCTCTCAGACGTGCCAGAACCTCATGCCGGACACCCCGGAACCACCTGCTGGACAGACCGGAAACACCTGCCGGACACGCCGGAACCACATGTTCGACTCGCTGGAACCACATTCTGGACATGGCAAAATCACCTGCCGCCTATGCCAGAACCGCTTGGCGAACACTCCGGAATCACCTGTCAGGCATGCCGGAACCACCTCTCAGACCTGCCAGAACCACATGCCAATGACACCGGAAGCACCTGCCGAGCATGCCGGAAGCACCTGCTCGACTCGCCAGAACCACCTGTCGGACACGCCAAAATCACCTGCCGGCTACGCCACAGCCAGTTGGTGAACACTCCGGAAACACCTGCCGGGCTGGCTGGAACCACCTGCCAGTCACGCCAACATCACCTGCCAGCTACGCCAGAACCACTTGGCGGAGACTCCAGAAACACCTGTTGGGCCAGCCTGAACCACCTCTCAGACGTGCCAGAACCATGTGCCTGAGATGCTGGAACCGCACCCCGAACAGACCGAAACCACCTGCCAGACCCAACTGAACCACCTGCCGAGCACGCAGGAACAACCTGCTCGCCTCGCCGGAACCACCTGCCGGGCGCAGCGGAAGCACCTGCGGAGCGCGCCGGAGCCACCTGCTCGCCTCGCCGGAACCACCTGCCGGGCCCAGCGGAAGCACCTGCCGGGCGCGCCGGAGCCAACTGCTCGGCTCGCCGGAACCACCTGCCGGGCCCTAACCCTAACCCTAACCCTAACCCTATCCCCAAACCCTAACCCTAACCCTAACCCCTAACCCTAAGCCTAACCCTAAACCCTAACCCAACCGTAACCCTAACCCTAAACCTACCCCTAACCCTAACCCCTAACCCCAAACCCTAAACCCTAACCCTAACCGTAACCCTAACCCTATCCCTAACCCTAACCTGACGGACAGGCTGGAACCAGCTGCTCAACTCGCCGGAACCACCTGCCAGACATGCCAGAACCACCTGCCGAGCACGCCGGAGCCACCTGCTGGACTCACCAGAACCACCTGCCTGACAGGCCAAAATCAACAGCTGGCTATGAGAGAACCACCTGGCAGACAATCCGCAATAACCTGCCAGGCATGCAGGAACCACCTCTCAGACGTAAGAGAACCACGTGCCGGACACGCTGGAACCACGTCCTGGACAGACTGGAACCACCTGCCGGACATGCCTGGACCACCTGCCGAGCACGCCGGAACCACCTGCTCGACTCGTAGGACCCATGTGCCAGACACGCCAAAATGAACTGCCGGCTACACCAGAACCACTTACCGGACACTCCGGAATAACCTGCCCGGCATGCCAGAACCACCTCTCAGAAGTGCCAGAAGCACGTGCTGGACATGCCGGAACAACCTATCGGACAGAACGGAACAACCTGCCGGACACACCAAAATCACCTGCGGGCTACGCCAGAACCACTTGGAGGACTCTCCAGGAAAACCTGCCGGGCATGCTGGAACCACCTCTCAGACGTGCCTGAACCACGTGGCGGACACTCCGGAAACGCATGTCGGGCCGGCCGGAACCACCTCTCAGACGTGCCAGAACCTCATGCCGGACACCCCGGAACCACCTGCTGGACAGACCGGAAACACCTGCCGGACACGCCGGAACCACATGTTCGACTCGCTGGAACCACATTCTGGACATGGCAAAATCACCTGCCGCCTATGCCAGAACCGCTTGGCGAACACTCCGGAATCACCTGTCAGGCATGCCGGAACCACCTCTCAGACCTGCCAGATCCACATGCCAATGACACCGGAAGCACCTGCCGAGCATGCCGGAAGCACCTGCTCGACTCGCCAGAACCACCTGTCGGACACGCCAAAATCACCTGTCGGCTACGCCACAGCCAGTTGGTGAACACTCCGGAAACACCTGCCGGGCTGGCTGGAACCACCTGCCAGTCACGCCAACATCACCTGCCAGCTACGCCAGAACCACTTGGCGGAGACTCCAGAAACACCTGTTGGGCCAGCCTGAACCACCTCTCAGACGTGCCAGAACCATGTGCCTGAGATGCTGGAACCGCACCCCGAACAGACCGAAACCACCTGCCAGACCAAACTGAACCACCTGCCGAGCACGCAGGAACAACCTGCTCGCCTCGCCGGAACCACCTGCCGGGCGCAGCGGAAGCACCTGCCGAGCGCGCCGGAGCCACCTGCTCGCCTCGCCGGAACCACGTGCCGGGCCCTAACCCTAACCCTAACCCTTACCCTATCCCCAACCCTAACACTAACCCTAACCCCTAACCCTAAGCCTAACCCTAAACCCTAACCCAACCGTAACCCTAACCCTAACCCTACCCCTAACCCTAACCCCTAACCCCAAACCCTAAACCCTAACCCTAACCGTAACCCTAACCCTATCCCTAACCCTAACCTGACGGACAGTCTGGAACCAGCTGCTCAACTCGCCGGAACCACCTGCCAGACATACCAGAACCACCTGCCGAGCACGCCGGAGCCACCTGCTGGACTCACCAGAACCACCTGCCTGACAGGCCAAAATCAACAGCTGGCTATGAGAGAGCCACCTGGCAGACAATCCGCAATAACCTGCCAGGCATGCAGGAACCACCTCTCAGACGTAAGAGAACCACGTGCCGGACACGCTGGAACCACGTCCTGGACAGACTGGAACCACCTGCCGGACATGCCTGGACCACCTGCCGAGCACGCCGGAACCACCTGCTCGACTCGCAGGACCCATGTGCCAGACACGCCAAAATGAACTGCCGGCTACACCAGAACCACTTACCGGACACTCCGGAATAACCTGCCCGGCATGCCAGAACCACCTCTCAGAAGTGCCAGAAGCACGTGCTGGACATGCCGGAACAACCTATCGGACAGAACGGAACAACCTGCCGGACACACCAAAATCACCTGCGGGCTACGCCAGAACCACTTGGAGGACTCTCCGGGAAAACCTGCCGGGCATGCTGGAACCACCTCTCAGACGTGCCTGAACCACGTGGCGGACACTCCGGAAACGCATGTCGGGCCGGCCGGAACCACCTCTCAGACGTGCCAGAACCTCATGCCGGACACCCCGGAACCACCTGCTGGACAGACCGGAAACACCTGCCGGACACGCCGGAACCACATGTTCGACTCGCTGGAACCACATTCTGGACATGGCAAAATCACCTGCCGCCTATGCCAGAACCGCTTGGCGAACACTCCGGAATCACCTGTCAGGCATGCCGGAACCACCTCTCAGACCTGCCAGAACCACATGCCAATGACACCGGAAGCACCTGCCGAGCATGCCGGAAGCACCTGCTCGACTCGCCAGAACCACCTGTCGGACACGCCAAAATCACCTGCCGGCTACGCCACAGCCAGTTGGTGAACACTCCGGAAACACCTGCCGGGCTGGCTGGAACCACCTGCCAGTCACGCCAACATCACCTGCCAGCTACGCCAGAACCACTTGGCGGAGACTCCAGAAACACCTGTTGGGCCAGCCTGAACCACCTCTCAGACGTGCCAGAACCATGTGCCTGAGATGCTGGAACCGCACCCCGAACAGACCGAAACCACCTGCCAGACCCAACTGAACCACCTGCCGAGCACGCAGGAACAACCTGCTCGCCTCGCCGGAACCACCTGCCGGGCGCAGCGGAAGCACCTGCGGAGCGCGCCGGAGCCACCTGCTCGCCTCGCCGGAACCACGTGCCGGCCCCTAACCCTAACCCTAACCCTTACCCTATCCCCAAACCCTAACCCTAACCCTAACCCCTAACCCTAAGCCTAACCCTAAACCCTAACCCAACCGTAACCCTAACCCTAACCCTACCCCTAACCCTAACCCCTAACCCCAAACCCTAAACCCTAACCCTAACCGTAACCCTAACCCTATCCCTAACCCTAACCTGACGGACAGGCTGGAACCAGCTGCTCAACTCGCCGGAACCACCTGCCAGACATGCCAGAACCACCTGCCGAGCACGCCGGAGCCACCTGCTGGACTCACCAGAGCCACCTGCCTGACAGGCCAAAATCAACAGCTGGCTATGAGAGAACCACCTGGCAGACAATCCGCAATAACCTGCCAGGCATGCAGGAACCACCTCTCAGACGTAAGAGAACCACGTGCCGGACACGCTGGAACCACGTCCTGGACAGACTGGAACCACCTGCCGGACATGCCTGGACCACCTGCCGAGCACGCCGGAACCACCTGCTCGACTCGCAGGACCCATGTGCCAGACACGCCAAAATGAACTGCCGGCTACACCAGAACCACTTACCGGACACTCCGGAATAACCTGCCCGGCATGCCAGAACCACCTCTCAGAAGTGCCAGAAGCACGTGCTGGACATGCCGGAACAACCTATCGGACAGAACGGAACAACCTGCCGGACACACCAAAATCACCTGCGGGCTACGCCAGAACCACTTGGAGGACTCTCCGGGAAAACCTGCCGGGCATGCTGGAACCACCTCTCAGACGTGCCTGAACCACGTGGCGGACACTCCGGAAACGCATGTCGGGCCGGCCGGAACCACCTCTCAGACGTGCCAGAACCTCATGCCGGACACCCCGGAACCACCTGCTGGACAGACCGGAAACACCTGCCGGACACGCCGGAACCACATGTTCGACTCGCTGGAACCACATTCTGGACATGGCAAAATCACCTGCCGCCTATGCCAGAACCGCTTGGCGAACACTCCGGAATCACCTGTCAGGCATGCCGGAACCACCTCTCAGACCTGCCAGAACCACATGCCAATGACACCGGAAGCACCTGCCGAGCATGCCGGAAGCACCTGCTCGACTCGCCAGAACCACCTGTCGGACACGCCAAAATCACCTGCCGGCTACGCCACAGCCAGTTGGTGAACACTCCGGAAACACCTGCCGGGCTGGCTGGAACCACCTGCCAGTCACGCCAACATCACCTGCCAGCTACGCCAGAACCACTTGGCGGAGACTCCAGAAACACCTGTTGGGCCAGCCGGAACCACCTCTCAGACGTGCCAGAACCATGTGCCTGAGATGCTGGAACCGCACCCCGAACAGACCAAAACCACCTGCCAGACCCAACTGAACCACCTGCCGAGCACGCAGGAACAACCTGCTCGCCTCGCCGGAACCACCTGCCGGGCGCAGCGGAAGCACCTGCCGAGCACGCCGGAGCCACCTGCTCGCCTCGCCGGAACCACCTGCCGGGCCCAGCGGAAGCACGTGCCAAGCACGCCGGAGCCACCTGCTCGCCTCGCCTTAACCACCTGCCGGGCCCAGCAGAAGCACCTGCCGAGCGCGCCGGAGCCACCTGCTCGCCTCGCCGGAACCACGTGCCGGGCCCTAACCCTAACCCTAACCCTATCCCCAAACCCTAACCCCAACCCTAACCCCTAACCCTAAGCCTAACCCTAAACCCTAACCCAACCGTAACCCTAACCCTAACCCTACCCCTAACCCTAACCCCTAACCCCAAACCCTAAACCCTAACCCTAACCGTAACCCTAACCCTATCCCTAACCCTAACCTGACGGACAGGCTGGAACCAGCTGCTCAACTCGCCGGAACCACCTGCCAGACATGCCAGAACCACCTGCCGAGCACGCCGGAGCCACCTGCTGGACTCACCAGAACCACCTGCCTGACAGGCCAAAATCAACAGCTGGCTATGAGAGAACCACCTGGCAGACAATCCGCAATAACCTGCCAGGCATGCAGGAACCACCTCTCAGACGTAAGAGAACCACGTGCCGGACACGCTGGAACCACGTCCTGGACAGACTGGAACCACCTGCCGGACATGCCTGGACCACCTGCCGAGCACGCCGGAACCACCTGCTCGACTCGCAGGACCCATGTGCCAGACACGCCAAAATGAACTGCCGGCTACACCAGAACCACTTACCGGACACTCCGGAATAACCTGCCCGGCATGCCAGAACCACCTCTCAGAAGTGCCAGAAGCACGTGCTGGACATGCCGGAACAACCTATCGGACAGAACGGAACAACCTGCCGGACACACCAAAATCACCTGCGGGCTACGCCAGAACCACTTGGAGGACTCTCCGGGAAAACCTGCCGGGCATGCTGGAACCACCTCTCAGACGTGCCTGAACCACGTGGCGGACACTCCGGAAACGCATGTCGGGCCGGCCGGAACCACCTCTCAGACGTGCCAGAACCTCATGCCGGACACCCCGGAACCACCTGCTGGACAGACCGGAAACACCTGCCGGACACGCCGGAACCACATGTTCGACTCGCTGGAACCACATTCTGGACATGGCAAAATCACCTGCCGCCTATGCCAGAACCGCTTGGCGAACACTCCGGAATCACCTGTCAGGCATGCCGGAACCACCTCTCAGACCTGCCAGAACCACATGCCAATGACACCGGAAGCACCTGCCGAGCATGCCGGAAGCACCTGCTCGACTCGCCAGAACCACCTGTCGGACACGCCAAAATCACCTGCCGGCTACGCCACAGCCAGTTGGTGAACACTCCGGAAACACCTGCCGGGCTGGCTGGAACCACCTGCCAGTCACGCCAACATCACCTGCCAGCTACGCCAGAACCACTTGGCGGAGACTCCAGAAACACCTGTTGGGCCAGCCTGAACCACCTCTCAGACGTGCCAGAACCATGTGCCTGAGATGCTGGAACCGCACCCCGAACAGACCGAAACCACCTGCCAGACCCAACTGAACCACCTGCCGAGCACGCAGGAACAACCTGCTCGCCTCGCCGGAACCACCTGCCGGGCGCAGCGGAAGCACCTGCGGAGCGCGCCGGAGCCACCTGCTCGCCTCGCCGGAACCACGTGCCGGCCCCTAACCCTAACCCTAACCCTTACCCTATCCCCAAACCCTAACCCCAACCCTAACCCCTAACCCTAAGCCTAACCCTAAACCCTAACCCAACCGTAACCCTAACCCTAACCCTACCCCTAACCCTAACCCCTAACCCCAAACCCTAAACCCTAACCCTAACCGTAACCCTAACCCTATCCCTAACCCTAACCTGACGGACAGGCTGGAACCAGCTGCTCAACTCGCCGGAACCACCTGCCAGACATGCCAGAACCACCTGCCGAGCACGCCGGAGCCACCTGCTGGACTCACCAGAACCACCTGCCTGACAGGCCAAAATCAACAGCTGGCTATGAGAGAACCACCTGGCAGACAATCCGCAATAACCTGCCAGGCATGCAGGAACCACCTCTCAGACGTAAGAGAACCACGTGCCGGACACGCTGGAACCACGTCCTGGACAGACTGGAACCACCTGCCGGACATGCCTGGACCACCTGCCGAGCACGCCGGAACCACCTGCTCGACTCGCAGGACCCATGTGCCAGACACGCCAAAATGAACTGCCGGCTACACCAGAACCACTTACCGGACACTCCGGAATAACCTGCCCGGCATGCCAGAACCACCTCTCAGAAGTGCCAGAAGCACGTGCTGGACATGCCGGAACAACCTATCGGACAGAACGGAACAACCTGCCGGACACACCAAAATCACCTGCGGGCTACGCCAGAACCACTTGGAGGACTCTCCGGGAAAACCTGCCGGGCATGCTGGAACCACCTCTCAGACGTGCCTGAACCACGTGGCGGACACTCCGGAAACGCATGTCGGGCCGGCCGGAACCACCTCTCAGACGTGCCAGAACCTCATGCCGGACACCCCGGAACCACCTGCTGGACAGACCGGAAACACCTGCCGGACACGCCGGAACCACATGTTCGACTCGCTGGAACCACATTCTGGACATGGCAAAATCACCTGCCGCCTATGCCAGAACCGCTTGGCGAACACTCCGGAATCACCTGTCAGGCATGCCGGAACCACCTCTCAGACCTGCCAGAACCACATGCCAATGACACCGGAAGCACCTGCCGAGCATGCCGGAAGCACCTGCTCGACTCGCCAGAACCACCTGTCGGACACGCCAAAATCACCTGCCGGCTACGCCACAGCCAGTTGGTGAACACTCCGGAAACACCTGCCGGGCTGGCTGGAACCACCTGCCAGTCACGCCAACATCACCTGCCAGCTACGCCAGAACCACTTGGCGGAGACTCCAGAAACACCTGTTGGGCCAGCCTGAACCACCTCTCAGACGTGCCAGAACCATGTGCCTGAGATGCTGGAACCGCACCCCGAACAGACCGAAACCACCTGCCAGACCCAACTGAACCACCTGCCGAGCACGCAGGAACAACCTGCTCGCCTCGCCGGAACCACCTGCCGGGCGCAGCGGAAGCACCTGCGGAGCGCGCCGGAGCCACCTGCTCGCCTCGCCGGAACCACGTGCCGGCCCCTAACCCTAACCCTAACCCTTACCCTATCCCCAAACCCTAACCCCAACCCTAACCCCTAACCCTAAGCCTAACCCTAAACCCTAACCCAACCGTAACCCTAACCCTAACCCTACCCCTAACCCTAACCCCTAACCCCAAACCCTAAACCCTAACCCTAACCGTAACCCTAACCCTATCCCTAACCCTAACCTGACGGACAGGCTGGAACCAGCTGCTCAACTCGCCGGAACCACCTGCCAGACATGCCAGAACCACCTGCCGAGCACGCCGGAGCCACCTGCTGGACTCACCAGAACCACCTGCCTGACAGGCCAAAATCAACAGCTGGCTATGAGAGAACCACCTGGCAGACAATCCGCAATAACCTGCCAGGCATGCAGGAACCACCTCTCAGACGTAAGAGAACCACGTGCCGGACACGCTGGAACCACGTCCTGGACAGACTGGAACCACCTGCCGGACATGCCTGGACCACCTGCCGAGCACGCCGGAACCACCTGCTCGACTCGCAGGACCCATGTGCCAGACACGCCAAAATGAACTGCCGGCTACACCAGAACCACTTACCGGACACTCCGGAATAACCTGCCCGGCATGCCAGAACCACCTCTCAGAAGTGCCAGAAGCACGTGCTGGACATGCCGGAACAACCTATCGGACAGAACGGAACAACCTGCCGGACACACCAAAATCACCTGCGGGCTACGCCAGAACCACTTGGAGGACTCTCCGGGAAAACCTGCCGGGCATGCTGGAACCACCTCTCAGACGTGCCTGAACCACGTGGCGGACACTCCGGAAACGCATGTCGGGCCGGCCGGAACCACCTCTCAGACGTGCCAGAACCTCATGCCGGACACCCCGGAACCACCTGCTGGACAGACCGGAAACACCTGCCGGACACGCCGGAACCACATGTTCGACTCGCTGGAACCACATTCTGGACATGGCAAAATCACCTGCCGCCTATGCCAGAACCGCTTGGCGAACACTCCGGAATCACCTGTCAGGCATGCCGGAACCACCTCTCAGACCTGCCAGAACCACATGCCAATGACACCGGAAGCACCTGCCGAGCATGCCGGAAGCACCTGCTCGACTCGCCAGAACCACCTGTCGGACACGCCAAAATCACCTGCCGGCTACGCCACAGCCAGATGGTGAACACTCCGGAAACACCTGCCGGGCTGGCTGGAACCACCTGCCAGTCACGCCAACATCACCTGCCAGCTACGCCAGAACCACTTGGCGGAGACTCCAGAAACACCTGTTGGGCCAGCCGGAACCACCTCTCAGACGTGCCAGAACCATGTGCCTGAGATGCTGGAACCGCACCCCGAACAGACCAAAACCACCTGCCAGACCCAACTGAACCACCTGCCGAGCACGCAGGAACAACCTGCTCGCCTCGCCGGAACCACCTGCCGGGCGCAGCGGAAGCACCTGCCGAGCACGCCGGAGCCACCTGCTCGCCTCGCCGGAACCACCTGCCGGGTGCAGCGGAAGCACCTGCCTAGCGCGCCGGAGCCACCTGCTCGCCTCGCCGGAACCACCTGCCGGGCCCAGCGGAAGCACGTGCCAAGCACGCCGGAGCCACCTGCTCGCCTCGCCTTAACCACCTGCCGGGCCCAGCAGAAGCACCTGCCGAGCGCGCCGGAGCCACCTGCTCGCCTCGCCGGAACCACGTGCCGGGCCCTAACCCTAACCCTAACCCTATCCCCAAACCCTAACCCCAACCCTAACCCCTAACCCTAAGCCTAACCCTAAACCCTAACCCAACCGTAACCCTAACCCTAACCCTACCCCTAACCCTAACCCCTAACCCCAAACCCTAAACCCTAACCCTAACCGTAACCCTAACCCTATCCCTAACCCTAACCTGACGGACAGGCTGGAACCAGCTGCTCAACTCGCCGGAACCACCTGCCAGACATGCCAGAACCACCTGCCGAGCACGCCGGAGCCACCTGCTGGACTCACCAGAACCACCTGCCTGACAGGCCAAAATCAACAGCTGGCTATGAGAGAACCACCTGGCAGACAATCCGCAATAACCTGCCAGGCATGCAGGAACCACCTCTCAGACGTAAGAGAACCACGTGCCGGACACGCTGGAACCACGTCCTGGACAGACTGGAACCACCTGCCGGACATGCCTGGACCACCTGCCGAGCACGCCGGAACCACCTGCTCGACTCGCAGGACCCATGTGCCAGACACGCCAAAATGAACTGCCGGCTACACCAGAACCACTTACCGGACACTCCGGAATAACCTGCCCGGCATGCCAGAACCACCTCTCAGAAGTGCCAGAAGCACGTGCTGGACATGCCGGAACAACCTATCGGACAGAACGGAACAACCTGCCGGACACACCAAAATCACCTGCGGGCTACGCCAGAACCACTTGGAGGACTCTCCGGGAAAACCTGCCGGGCATGCTGGAACCACCTCTCAGACGTGCCTGAACCACGTGGCGGACACTCCGGAAACGCATGTCGGGCCGGCCGGAACCACCTCTCAGACGTGCCAGAACCTCATGCCGGACACCCCGGAACCACCTGCTGGACAGACCGGAAACACCTGCCGGACACGCCGGAACCACATGTTCGACTCGCTGGAACCACATTCTGGACATGGCAAAATCACCTGCCGCCTATGCCAGAACCGCTTGGCGAACACTCCGGAATCACCTGTCAGGCATGCCGGAACCACCTCTCAGACCTGCCAGAACCACATGCCAATGACACCGGAAGCACCTGCCGAGCATGCCGGAAGCACCTGCTCGACTCGCCAGAACCACCTGTCGGACACGCCAAAATCACCTGCCGGCTACGCCACAGCCAGATGGTGAACACTCCGGAAACACCTGCCGGGCTGGCTGGAACCACCTGCCAGTCACGCCAACATCACCTGCCAGCTACGCCAGAACCACTTGGCGGAGACTCCAGAAACACCTGTTGGGCCAGCCGGAACCACCTCTCAGACGTGCCAGAACCATGTGCCTGAGATGCTGGAACCGCACCCCGAACAGACCAAAACCACCTGCCAGACCCAACTGAACCACCTGCCGAGCACGCAGGAACAACCTGCTCGCCTCGCCGGAACCACCTGCCGGGCGCAGCGGAAGCACCTGCCGAGCACGCCGGAGCCACCTGCTCGCCTCGCCGGAACCACCTGCCGGGTGCAGCGGAAGCACCTGCCTAGCGCGCCGGAGCCACCTGCTCGCCTCGCCGGAACCACCTGCCGGGCCCAGCGGAAGCACGTGCCAAGCACGCCGGAGCCACCTGCTCGCCTCGCCTTAACCACCTGCCGGGCCCAGCAGAAGCACCTGCCGAGCGCGCCGGAGCCACCTGCTCGCCTCGCCGGAACCACGTGCCGGGCCCTAACCCTAACCCTAACCCTATCCCCAAACCCTAACCCCAACCCTAACCCCTAACCCTAAGCCTAACCCTAAACCCTAACCCAACCGTAACCCTAACCCTAACCCTACCCCTAACCCTAACCCCTAACCCCAAACCCTAAACCCTAACCCTAACCGTAACCCTAACCCTATCCCTAACCCTAACCTGACGGACAGGCTGGAACCAGCTGCTCAACTCGCCGGAACCACCTGCCAGACATGCCAGAACCACCTGCCGAGCACGCCGGAGCCACCTGCTGGACTCACCAGAACCACCTGCCTGACAGGCCAAAATCAACAGCTGGCTATGAGAGAACCACCTGGCAGACAATCCGCAATAACCTGCCAGGCATGCAGGAACCACCTCTCAGACGTAAGAGAACCACGTGCCGGACACGCTGGAACCACGTCCTGGACAGACTGGAACCACCTGCCGGACATGCCTGGACCACCTGCCGAGCACGCCGGAACCACCTGCTCGACTCGCAGGACCCATGTGCCAGACACGCCAAAATGAACTGCCGGCTACACCAGAACCACTTACCGGACACTCCGGAATAACCTGCCCGGCATGCCAGAACCACCTCTCAGAAGTGCCAGAAGCACGTGCTGGACATGCCGGAACAACCTATCGGACAGAACGGAACAACCTGCCGGACACACCAAAATCACCTGCGGGCTACGCCAGAACCACTTGGAGGACTCTCCGGGAAAACCTGCCGGGCATGCTGGAACCACCTCTCAGACGTGCCTGAACCACGTGGCGGACACTCCGGAAACGCATGTCGGGCCGGCCGGAACCACCTCTCAGACGTGCCAGAACCTCATGCCGGACACCCCGGAACCACCTGCTGGACAGACCGGAAACACCTGCCGGACACGCCGGAACCACATGTTCGACTCGCTGGAACCACATTCTGGACATGGCAAAATCACCTGCCGCCTATGCCAGAACCGCTTGGCGAACACTCCGGAATCACCTGTCAGGCATGCCGGAACCACCTCTCAGACCTGCCAGAACCACATGCCAATGACACCGGAAGCACCTGCCGAGCATGCCGGAAGCACCTGCTCGACTCGCCAGAACCACCTGTCGGACACGCCAAAATCACCTGCCGGCTACGCCACAGCCAGTTGGTGAACACTCCAGAAACACCTGCCGGGCTGGCTGGAACCACCTGCCAGTCACGCCAACATCACCTGCCAGCTACGCCAGAACCACTTGGCGGAGACTCCAGAAACACCTGTTGGGCCAGCCTGAACCACCTCTCAGACGTGCCAGAACCATGTGCCTGAGATGCTGGAACCGCACCCCGAACAGACCGAAACCACCTGCCAGACCCAACTGAACCACCTGCCGAGCACGCAGGAACAACCTGCTCGCCTCGCCGGAACCACCTGCCGGGCGCAGCGGAAGCACCTGCGGAGCGCGCCGGAGCCACCTGCTCGCCTCGCCGGAACCACCTGCCGGGCCCAGCGGAAGCACCTGCCGGGCGCGCCGGAGCCAACTGCTCGGCTCGCCGGAACCACCTGCCGGGCCCTAACCCTAACCCTAACCCTAACCCTATCCCCAAACCCTAACCCCAACCCTAACCCCTAACCCTAAGCCTAACCCTAAACCCTAACCCAACCGTAACCCTAACCCTAAACCTACCCCTAACCCTAACCCCTAACCCCAAACCCTAAACCCTAACCCTAACCGTAACCCTAACCCTATCCCTAACCCTAACCTGACGGACAGGCTGGAACCAGCTGCTCAACTCGCCGGAACCACCTGCCAGACATGCCAGAACCACCTGCCGAGCACGCCGGAGCCACCTGCTGGACTCACCAGAACCACCTGCCTGACAGGCCAAAATCAACAGCTGGCTATGAGAGAACCACCTGGCAGACAATCCGCAATAACCTGCCAGGCATGCAGGAACCACCTCTCAGACGTAAGAGAACCACGTGCCGGACACGCTGGAACCACGTCCTGGACAGACTGGAACCACCTGCCGGACATGCCTGGACCACCTGCCGAGCACGCCGGAACCACCTGCTCGACTCGCAGGACCCATGTGCCAGACACGCCAAAATGAACTGCCGGCTACACCAGAACCACTTACCGGACACTCCGGAATAACCTGCCCGGCATGCCAGAACCACCTCTCAGAAGTGCCAGAAGCACGTGCTGGACATGCCGGAACAACCTATCGGACAGAACGGAACAACCTGCCGGACACACCAAAATCACCTGCGGGCTACGCCAGAACCACTTGGAGGACTCTCCGGGAAAACCTGCCGGGCATGCTGGAACCACCTCTCAGACGTGCCTGAACCACGTGGCGGACACTCCGGAAACGCATGTCGGGCCGGCCGGAACCACCTCTCAGACGTGCCAGAACCTCATGCCGGACACCCCGGAACCACCTGCTGGACAGACCGGAAACACCTGCCGGACACGCCGGAACCACATGTTCGACTCGCTGGAACCACATTCTGGACATGGCAAAATCACCTGCCGCCTATGCCAGAACCGCTTGGCGAACACTCCGGAATCACCTGTCAGGCATGCCGGAACCACCTCTCAGACCTGCCAGAACCACATGCCAATGACACCGGAAGCACCTGCCGAGCATGCCGGAAGCACCTGCTCGACTCGCCAGAACCACCTGTCGGACACGCCAAAATCACCTGCCGGCTACGCCACAGCCAGTTGGTGAACACTCCGGAAACACCTGCCGGGCTGGCTGGAACCACCTGCCAGTCACGCCAACATCACCTGCCAGCTACGCCAGAACCACTTGGCGGAGACTCCAGAAACACCTGTTGGGCCAGCCTGAACCACCTCTCAGACGTGCCAGAACCATGTGCCTGAGATGCTGGAACCGCACCCCGAACAGACCGAAACCACCTGCCAGACCCAACTGAACCACCTGCCGAGCACGCAGGAACAACCTGCTCGCCTCGCCGGAACCACCTGCCGGGCGCAGCGGAAGCACCTGCGGAGCGCGCCGGAGCCACCTGCTCGCCTCGCCGGAACCACCTGCCGGGCCCAGCGGAAGCACCTGCCGGGCGCGCCGGAGCCAACTGCTCGGCTCGCCGGAACCACCTGCCGGGCCCTAACCCTAACCCTAACCCTAACCCTATCCCCAAACCCTAACCCTAACCCTAACCCCTAACCCTAAGCCTAACCCTAAACCCTAACCCAACCGTAACCCTAACCCTAAACCTACCCCTAACCCTAACCCCTAACCCCAAACCCTAAACCCTAACCCTAACCGTAACCCTAACCCTATCCCTAACCCTAACCTGACGGACAGGCTGGAACCAGCTGCTCAACTCGCCGGAACCACCTGCCAGACATGCCAGAACCACCTGCCGAGCACGCCGGAGCCACCTGCTGGACTCACCAGAACCACCTGCCTGACAGGCCAAAATCAACAGCTGGCTATGAGAGAACCACCTGGCAGACAATCCGCAATAACCTGCCAGGCATGCAGGAACCACCTCTCAGACGTAAGAGAACCACGTGCCGGACACGCTGGAACCACGTCCTGGACAGACTGGAACCACCTGCCGGACATGCCTGGACCACCTGCCGAGCACGCCGGAACCACCTGCTCGACTCGCAGGACCCATGTGCCAGACACGCCAAAATGAACTGCCGGCTACACCAGAACCACTTACCGGACACTCCGGAATAACCTGCCCGGCATGCCAGAACCACCTCTCAGAAGTGCCAGAAGCACGTGCTGGACATGCCGGAACAACCTATCGGACAGAACGGAACAACCTGCCGGACACACCAAAATCACCTGCGGGCTACGCCAGAACCACTTGGAGGACTCTCCGGGAAAACCTGCCGGGCATGCTGGAACCACCTCTCAGACGTGCCTGAACCACGTGGCGGACACTCCGGAAACGCATGTCGGGCCGGCCGGAACCACCTCTCAGACGTGCCAGAACCTCATGCCGGACACCCCGGAACCACCTCCTGGACAGACCGGAAACACCTGCCGGACACGCCGGAACCACATGTTCGACTCGCTGGAACCACATTCTGGACATGGCAAAATCACCTGCCGCCTATGCCAGAACCGCTTTGCGAACACTCCGGAATCACCTGTCAGGCATGCCGGAACCACCTCTCAGACCTGCCAGATCCACATGCCAATGACACCGGAAGCACCTGCCGAGCATGCCGGAAGCACCTGCTCGACTCGCCAGAACCACCTGTCGGACACGCCAAAATCACCTGTCGGCTACGCCACAGCCAGTTGGTGAACACTCCGGAAACACCTGCCGGGCTGGCTGGAACCACCTGCCAGTCACGCCAACATCACCTGCCAGCTACGCCAGAACCACTTGGCGGAGACTCCAGAAACACCTGTTGGGCCAGCCTGAACCACCTCTTAGACGTGCCAGAACCATGTGCCTGAGATGCTGGAACCGCACCCCGAACAGACCGAAACCACCTGCCAGACCAAACTGAACCACCTGCCGAGCACGCAGGAACAACCTGCTCGCCTCGCCGGAACCACCTGCCGGGCGCAGCGGAAGCACCTGCCGAGCGCGCCGGAGCCACCTGCTCGCCTCGCCGGAACCACGTGCCGGGCCCTAACCCTAACCCTAACCCTTACCCTATCCCCAACCCTAACACTAACCCTAACCCCTAACCCTAAGCCTAACCCTAAACCCTAACCCAACCGTAACCCTAACCCTAACCCTACCCCTAACCCTAACCCCTAACCCCAAACCCTAAACCCTAACCCTAACCGTAACCCTAACCCTATCCCTAACCCTAACCTGACGGACAGTCTGGAACCAGCTGCTCAACTCGCCGGAACCACCTGCCAGACATACCAGAACCACCTGCCGAGCACGCCGGAGCCACCTGCTGGACTCACCAGAACCACCTGCCTGACAGGCCAAAATCAACAGCTGGCTATGAGAGAGCCACCTGGCAGACAATCCGCAATAACCTGCCAGGCATGCAGGAACCACCTCTCAGACGTAAGAGAACCACGTGCCGGACACGCTGGAACCACGTCCTGGACAGACTGGAACCACCTGCCGGACATGCCTGGACCACCTGCCGAGCACGCCGGAACCACCTGCTCGACTCGCAGGACCCATGTGCCAGACACGCCAAAATGAACTGCCGGCTACACCAGAACCACTTACCGGACACTCCGGAATAACCTGCCCGGCATGCCAGAACCACCTCTCAGAAGTGCCAGAAGCACGTGCTGGACATGCCGGAACAACCTATCGGACAGAACGGAACAACCTGCCGGACACACCAAAATCACCTGCGGGCTACGCCAGAACCACTTGGAGGACTCTCCGGGAAAACCTGCCGGGCATGCTGGAACCACCTCTCAGACGTGCCTGAACCACGTGGCGGACACTCCGGAAACGCATGTCGGGCCGGCCGGAACCACCTCTCAGACGTGCCAGAACCTCATGCCGGACACCCCGGAACCACCTGCTGGACAGACCGGAAACACCTGCCGGACACGCCGGAACCACATGTTCGACTCGCTGGAACCACATTCTGGACATGGCAAAATCACCTGCCGCCTATGCCAGAACCGCTTGGCGAACACTCCGGAATCACCTGTCAGGCATGCCGGAACCACCTCTCAGACCTGCCAGAACCACATGCCAATGACACCGGAAGCACCTGCCGAGCATGCCGGAAGCACCTGCTCGACTCGCCAGAACCACCTGTCGGACACGCCAAAATCACCTGCCGGCTACGCCACAGCCAGTTGGTGAACACTCCGGAAACACCTGCCGGGCTGGCTGGAACCACCTGCCAGTCACGCCAACATCACCTGCCAGCTACGCCAGAACCACTTGGCGGAGACTCCAGAAACACCTGTTGGGCCAGCCTGAACCACCTCTCAGACGTGCCAGAACCATGTGCCTGAGATGCTGGAACCGCACCACGAACAGACCGAAACCACCTGCCAGACCCAACTGAACCACCTGCCGAGCACGCAGGAACAACCTGCTCGCCTCGCCGGAACCACCTGCCGGGCGCAGCGGAAGCACCTGCGGAGCGCGCCGGAGCCACCTGCTCGCCTCGCCGGAACCACGTGCCGGCCCCTAACCCTAACCCTAACCCTTACCCTATCCCCAAACCCTAACCCTAACCCTAACCCCTAACCCTAAGCCTAACCCTAAACCCTAACCCAACCGTAACCCTAACCCTAACCCTACCCCTAACCCTAACCCCTAACCCCAAACCCTAAACCCTAACCCTAACCGTAACCCTAACCCTATCCCTAACCCTAACCTGACGGACAGGCTGGAACCAGCTGCTCAACTCGCCGGAACCACCTGCCAGACATGCCAGAACCACCTGCCGAGCACGCCGGAGCCACCTGCTGGACTCACCAGAACCACCTGCCTGACAGGCCAAAATCAACAGCTGGCTAGGAGAGAACCACCTGGCAGACAATCCGCAATAACCTGCCAGGCATGCAGGAACCACCTCTCAGACGTAAGAGAACCACGTGCCGGACACGCTGGAACCACGTCCTGGACAGACTGGAACCACCTGCCGGACATGCCTGGACCACCTGCCGAGCACGCCGGAACCACCTGCTCGACTCGCAGGACCCATGTGCCAGACACGCCAAAATGAACTGCCGGCTACACCAGAACCACTTACCGGACACTCCGGAATAACCTGCCCGGCATGCCAGAACCACCTCTCAGAAGTGCCAGAAGCACGTGCTGGACATGCCGGAACAACCTATCGGACAGAACGGAACAACCTGCCGGACACACCAAAATCACCTGCGGGCTACGCCAGAACCACTTGGAGGACTCTCCGGGAAAACCTGCCGGGCATGCTGGAACCACCTCTCAGACGTGCCTGAACCACGTGGCGGACACTCCGGAAACGCATGTCGGGCCGGCCGGAACCACCTCTCAGACGTGCCAGAACCTCATGCCGGACACCCCGGAACCACCTGCTGGACAGACCGGAAACACCTGCCGGACACGCCGGAACCACATGTTCGACTCGCTGGAACCACATTCTGGACATGGCAAAATCACCTGCCGCCTATGCCAGAACCGCTTGGCGAACACTCCGGAATCACCTGTCAGGCATGCCGGAACCACCTCTCAGACCTGCCAGAACCACATGCCAATGACACCGGAAGCACCTGCCGAGCATGCCGGAAGCACCTGCTCGACTCGCCAGAACCACCTGTCGGACACGCCAAAATCACCTGCCGGCTACGCCACAGCCAGTTGGTGAACACTCCGGAAACACCTGCCGGGCTGGCTGGAACCACCTGCCAGTCACGCCAACATCACCTGCCAGCTACGCCAGAACCACTTGGCGGAGACTCCAGAAACACCTGTTGGGCCAGCCGGAACCACCTCTCAGACGTGCCAGAACCATGTGCCTGAGATGCTGGAACCGCACCCCGAACAGACCAAAACCACCTGCCAGACCCAACTGAACCACCTGCCGAGCACGCAGGAACAACCTGCTCGCCTCGTCGGAACCACCTGCCGGGCGCAGCGGAAGCACCTGCCGAGCACGCCGGAGCCACCTGCTCGCCTCGCCGGAACCACCTGCCGGGCCCAGCGGAAGCACGTGCCAAGCACGCCGGAGCCACCTGCTCGCCTCGCCTTAACCACCTGCCGGGCCCAGCAGAAGCACCTGCCGAGCGCGCAGGAGCCACCTGCTCGCCTCGCCGGAACCACGTGCCGGGCCCTAACCCTAACCCTAACCCTATCCCCAAACCCTAACCCCAACCCTAACCCCTAACCCTAAGCCTAACCCTAAACCCTAACCCAACCGTAACCCTAACCCTAACCCTACCCCTAACCCTAACCCCTAACCCCAAACCCTAAACCCTAACCCTAACCGTAACCCTAACCCTATCCCTAACCCTAACCTGACGGACAGGCTGGAACCAGCTGCTCAACTCGCCGGAACCACCTGCCAGACATGCCAGAACCACCTGCCGAGCACGCCGGAGCCACCTGCTGGACTCACCAGAACCACCTGCCTGACAGGCCAAAATCAACAGCTGGCTATGAGAGAACCACCTGGCAGACAATCCGCAATAACCTGCCAGGCATGCAGGAACCACCTCTCAGACGTAAGAGAACCACGTGCCGGACACGCTGGAACCACGTCCTGGACAGACTGGAACCAACTGCCGGACATGCCTGGACCACCTGCCGAGCACGCCGGAACCACCTGCTCGACTCGCAGGACCCATGTGCCAGACACGCCAAAATGAACTGCCGGCTACACCAGAACCACTTACCGGACACTCCGGAATAACCTGCCCGGCATGCCAGAACCACCTCTCAGAAGTGCCAGAAGCACGTGCTGGACATGCCGGAACAACCTATCGGACAGAACGGAACAACCTGCCGGACACACCAAAATCACCTGCGGGCTACGCCAGAACCACTTGGAGGACTCTCCGGGAAAACCTGCCGGGCATGCTGGAACCACCTCTCAGACGTGCCTGAACCACGTGGCGGACACTCCGGAAACGCATGTCGGGCCGGCCGGAACCACCTCTCAGACGTGCCAGAACCTCATGCCGGACACCCCGGAACCACCTGCTGGACAGACCGGAAACACCTGCCGGACACGCCGGAACCACATGTTCGACTCGCTGGAACCACATTCTGGACATGGCAAAATCACCTGCCGCCTATGCCAGAACCGCTTGGCGAACACTCCGGAATCACCTGTCAGGCATGCCGGAACCACCTCTCAGACCTGCCAGAACCACATGCCAATGACACCGGAAGCACCTGCCGAGCATGCCGGAAGCACCTGCTCGACTCGCCAGAACCACCTGTCGGACACGCCAAAATCACCTGCCGGCTACGCCACAGCCAGTTGGTGAACACTCCGGAAACACCTGCCGGGCTGGCTGGAACCACCTGCCAGTCACGCCAACATCACCTGCCAGCTACGCCAGAACCACTTGGCGGAGACTCCAGAAACACCTGTTGGGCCAGCCTGAACCACCTCTCAGACGTGCCAGAACCATGTGCCTGAGATGCTGGAACCGCACCCCGAACAGACCGAAACCACCTGCCAGACCCAACTGAACCACCTGCCGAGCACGCAGGAACAACCTGCTCGCCTCGCCGGAACCACCTGCCGGGCGCAGCGGAAGCACCTGCGGAGCGCGCCGGAGCCACCTGCTCGCCTCGCCGGAACCACGTGCCGGCCCCTAACCCTAACCCTAACCCTTACCCTATCCCCAAACCCTAACCCTAACCCTAACCCCTAACCCTAAGCCTAACCCTAAACCCTAACCCAACCGTAACCCTAACCCTAACCCTACCCCTAACCCTAACCCCTAACCCCAAACCCTAAACCCTAACCCTAACCGTAACCCTAACCCTATCCCTAACCCTAACCTGACGGACAGGCTGGAACCAGCTGCTCAACTCGCCGGAACCACCTGCCAGACATGCCAGAACCACCTGCCGAGCACGCCGGAGCCACCTGCTGGACTCACCAGAACCACCTGCCTGACAGGCCAAAATCAACAGCTGGCTATGAGAGAACCACCTGGCAGACAATCCGCAATAACCTGCCAGGCATGCAGGAACCACCTCTCAGACGTAAGAGAACCACGTGCCGGACACGCTGGAACCACGTCCTGGACAGACTGGAACCACCTGCCGGACATGCCTGGACCACCTGCCGAGCACGCCGGAACCACCTGCTCGACTCGCAGGACCCATGTGCCAGACACGCCAAAATGAACTGCCGGCTACACCAGAACCACTTACCGGACACTCCGGAATAACCTGCCCGGCATGCCAGAACCACCTCTCAGAAGTGCCAGAAGCACGTGCTGGACATGCCGGAACAACCTATCGGACAGAACGGAACAACCTGCCGGACACACCAAAATCACCTGCGGGCTACGCCAGAACCACTTGGAGGACTCTCCGGGAAAACCTGCCGGGCATGCTGGAACCACCTCTCAGACGTGCCTGAACCACGTGGCGGACACTCCGGAAACGCATGTCGGGCCGGCCGGAACCACCTCTCAGACGTGCCAGAACCTCATGCCGGACACCCCGGAACCACCTGCTGGACAGACCGGAAACACCTGCCGGACACGCCGGAACCACATGTTCGACTCGCTGGAACCACATTCTGGACATGGCAAAATCACCTGCCGCCTATGCCAGAACCGCTTGGCGAACACTCCGGAATCACCTGTCAGGCATGCCGGAACCACCTCTCAGACCTGCCAGAACCACATGCCAATGACACCGGAAGCACCTGCCGAGCATGCCGGAAGCACCTGCTCGACTCGCCAGAACCACCTGTCGGACACGCCAAAATCACCTGCCGGCTACGCCACAGCCAGTTGGTGAACACTCCGGAAACACCTGCCGGGCTGGCTGGAACCACCTGCCAGTCACGCCAACATCACCTGCCAGCTACGCCAGAACCACTTGGCGGAGACTCCAGAAACACCTGTTGGGCCAGCCGGAACCACCTCTCAGACGTGCCAGAACGATGTGCCTGAGATGCTGGAACCACACCCCGAACAGACCGAAACCACCTGCCAGACCCAACTGAACCACCTGCCGAGCACGCAGGAACAACCTGCTCGCCTCGCCGGAACCACCTGCCGGGCGAAGCGGAAGCACCTGCGGAGCGTGCCGGAGCCACCTGCTCGCCTCGCCGGAACCACCTGCCGGGCGCAGCGGAAGCACCTGCCGGGCGCGCCGGAGCCACCTGCTCGGCTCGCCGGAACCACCTGCCGGGCCCTAACCCTAACCCTAACCCTAACCCTATCCCCAAACCCTAACCCTAACCCTAACCCCTAACCCTAAGCCTAACCCTAAACCCTAACCCAACCGTAACCCTAACCCTAACCCTACCCCTAACCCTAACCCCTAACCCCAAACCCTAAACCCTAACCCTAACCGTAACCCTAACCCTATCCCTAACCCTAACCTGACGGACAGGCTGGAACCAGCTGCTCAACTCGCCGGAACCACCTGCCAGACATGCCAGAACCACCTGCCGAGCACGCCGGAGCCACCTGCTGGACTCACCAGAACCACCTGCCTGACAGGCCAAAATCAACAGCTGGCTATGAGAGAACCACCTGGCAGACAATCCGCAATAACCTGCCAGGCATGCAGGAACCACCTCTCAGACGTAAGAGAACCACGTGCCGGACACGCTGGAACCACGTCCTGGACAGACTGGAACCACCTGCCGGACATGCCTGGACCACCTGCCGAGCACGCCGGAACCACCTGCTCGACTCGCAGGACCCATGTGCCAGACACGCCAAAATGAACTGCCGGCTACACCAGAACCACTTACCGGACACTCCGGAATAACCTGCCCGGCATGCCAGAACCACCTCTCAGAAGTGCCAGAAGCACGTGCTGGACATGCCGGAACAACCTATCGGACAGAACGGAACAACCTGCCGGACACACCAAAATCACCTGCGGGCTACGCCAGAACCACTTGGAGGACTCTCCGGGAAAACCTGCCGGGCATGCTGGAACCACCTCTCAGACGTGCCTGAACCACGTGGCGGACACTCCGGAAACGCATGTCGGGCCGGCCGGAACCACCTCTCAGACGTGCCAGAACCTCATGCCGGACACCCCGGAACCACCTGCTGGACAGACCGGAAACACCTGCCGGACACGCCGGAACCACATGTTCGACTCGCTGGAACCACATTCTGGACATGGCAAAATCACCTGCCGCCTATGCCAGAACCGCTTGGCGAACACTCCGGAATCACCTGTCAGGCATGCCGGAACCACCTCTCAGACCTGCCAGAACCACATGCCAATGACACCGGAAGCACCTGCCGAGCATGCCGGAAGCACCTGCTCGACTCGCCAGAACCACCTGTCGGACACGCCAAAATCACCTGCCGGCTACGCCACAGCCAGTTGGTGAACACTCCGGAAACACCTGCCGGGCTGGCTGGAACCACCTGCCAGTCACGCCAACATCACCTGCCAGCTACGCCAGAACCACTTGGCGGAGACTCCAGAAACACCTGTTGGGCCAGCCGGAACCACCTCTCAGACGTGCCAGAACGATGTGCCTGAGATGCTGGAACCACACCCCGAACAGACCGAAACCACCTGCCAGACCCAACTGAACCACCTGCCGAGCACGCAGGAACAACCTGCTCGCCTCGCCGGAACCACCTGCCGGGCGAAGCGGAAGCACCTGCGGAGCGTGCCGGAGCCACCTGCTCGCCTCGCCGGAACCACCTGCCGGGCGCAGCGGAAGCACCTGCCGGGCGCGCCGGAGCCACCTGCTCGGCTCGCCGGAACCACCTGCCGGGCCCTAACCCTAACCCTAACCCTAACCCTATCCCCAAACCCTAACCCTAACCCTAACCCCTAACCCTAAGCCTAACCCTAAACCCTAACCCAACCGTAACCCTAACCCTAACCCTACCCCTAACCCTAACCCCTAACCCCAAACCCTAAACCCTAACCCTAACCGTAACCCTAACCCTATCCCTAACCCTAACCTGACGGACAGGCTGGAACCAGCTGCTCAACTCGCCGGAACCACCTGCCAGACATGCCAGAACCACCTGCCGAGCACGCCGGAGCCACCTGCTGGACTCACCAGAACCACCTGCCTGACAGGCCAAAATCAACAGCTGGCTATGAGAGAACCACCTGGCAGACAATCCGCAATAACCTGCCAGGCATGCAGGAACCACCTCTCAGACGTAAGAGAACCACGTGCCGGACACGCTGGAACCACGTCCTGGACAGACTGGAACCACCTGCCGGACATGCCTGGACCACCTGCCGAGCACGCCGGAACCACCTGCTCGACTCGCAGGACCCATGTGCCAGACACGCCAAAATGAACTGCCGGCTACACCAGAACCACTTACCGGACACTCCGGAATAACCTGCCCGGCATGCCAGAACCACCTCTCAGAAGTGCCAGAAGCACGTGCTGGACATGCCGGAACAACCTATCGGACAGAACGGAACAACCTGCCGGACACACCAAAATCACCTGCGGGCTACGCCAGAACCACTTGGAGGACTCTCCGGGAAAACCTGCCGGGCATGCTGGAACCACCTCTCAGACGTGCCTGAACCACGTGGCGGACACTCCGGAAACGCATGTCGGGCCGGCCGGAACCACCTCTCAGACGTGCCAGAACCTCATGCCGGACACCCCGGAACCACCTGCTGGACAGACCGGAAACACCTGCCGGACACGCCGGAACCACATGTTCGACTCGCTGGAACCACATTCTGGACATGGCAAAATCACCTGCCGCCTATGCCAGAACCGCTTGGCGAACACTCCGGAATCACCTGTCAGGCATGCCGGAACCACCTCTCAGACCTGCCAGAACCACATGCCAATGACACCGGAAGCACCTGCCGAGCATGCCGGAAGCACCTGCTCGACTCGCCAGAACCACCTGTCGGACACGCCAAAATCACCTGCCGGCTACGCCACAGCCAGTTGGTGAACACTCCGGAAACACCTGCCGGGCTGGCTGGAACCACCTGCCAGTCACGCCAACATCACCTGCCAGCTACGCCAGAACCACTTGGCGGAGACTCCAGAAACACCTGTTGGGCCAGCCGGAACCACCTCTCAGACGTGCCAGAACCATGTGCCTGAGATGCTGGAACCACACCCCGAACAGACCGAAACCACCTGCCAGACCCAACTGAACCACCTGCCGAGCACGCAGGAACAACCTGCTCGCCTCGCCGGAACCACCTGCCGGGCGAAGCGGAAGCACCTGCGGAGCGTGCCGGAGCCACCTGCTCGCCTCGCCGGAACCACCTGCCGGGCGCAGCGGAAGCACCTGCCGGGCGCGCCGGAGCCACCTGCTCGGCTCGCCGGAACCACCTGCCGGGCCCTAACCCTAACCCTAACCCTAACCCTATCCCCAAACCCTAACCCTAACCCTAACCCCTAACCCTAAGCCTAACCCTAAACCCTAACCCAACCGTAACCCTAACCCTAACCCTACCCCTAACCCTAACCCCTAACCCCAAACCCTAAACCCTAACCCTAACCGTAACCCTAACCCTATCCCTAACCCTAACCTGACGGACAGGCTGGAACCAGCTGCTCAACTCGCCGGAACCACCTGCCAGACATGCCAGAACCACCTGCCGAGCACGCCGGAGCCACCTGCTGGACTCACCAGAACCACCTGCCTGACAGGCCAAAATCAACAGCTGGCTATGAGAGAACCACCTGGCAGACAATCCGCAATAACCTGCCAGGCATGCAGGAACCACCTCTCAGACGTAAGAGAACCACGTGCCGGACACGCTGGAACCACGTCCTGGACAGACTGGAACCACCTGCCGGACATGCCTGGACCACCTGCCGAGCACGCCGGAACCACCTGCTCGACTCGCAGGACCCATGTGCCAGACACGCCAAAATGAACTGCCGGCTACACCAGAACCACTTACCGGACACTCCGGAATAACCTGCCCGGCATGCCAGAACCACCTCTCAGAAGTGCCAGAAGCACGTGCTGGACATGCCGGAACAACCTATCGGACAGAACGGAACAACCTGCCGGACACACCAAAATCACCTGCGGGCTACGCCAGAACCACTTGGAGGACTCTCCGGGAAAACCTGCCGGGCATGCTGGAACCACCTCTCAGACGTGCCTGAACCACGTGGCGGACACTCCGGAAACGCATGTCGGGCCGGCCGGAACCACCTCTCAGACGTGCCAGAACCTCATGCCGGACACCCCGGAACCACCTGCTGGACAGACCGGAAACACCTGCCGGACACGCCGGAACCACATGTTCGACTCGCTGGAACCACATTCTGGACATGGCAAAATCACCTGCCGCCTATGCCAGAACCGCTTGGCGAACACTCCGGAATCACCTGTCAGGCATGCCGGAACCACCTCTCAGACCTGCCAGAACCACATGCCAATGACACCGGAAGCACCTGCCGAGCATGCCGGAAGCACCTGCTCGACTCGCCAGAACCACCTGTCGGACACGCCAAAATCACCTGCCGGCTACGCCACAGCCAGTTGGTGAACACTCCGGAAACACCTGCCGGGCTGGCTGGAACCACCTGCCAGTCACGCCAACATCACCTGCCAGCTACGCCAGAACCACTTGGCGGAGACTCCAGAAACACCTGTTGGGCCAGCCTGAACCACCTCTCAGACGTGCCAGAACCATGTGCCTGAGATGCTGGAACCACACCCCGAACAGACCGAAACCACCTGCCAGACCCAACTGAACCACCTGCCGAGCACGCAGGAACAACCTGCTCGCCTCGCCGGAACCACCTGCCGGGCCAGGCAGAAGCACCTGCCGAGCGCGCCGGAGCCACCTGCTCGCCTCGCCGGAACCACGTGCCGGGCCCTAACCCTAACCCTAACCCTATCCCCAAACCCTAACCCCAACCCTAACCCCTAACCCTAAGCCTAACCCTAAACCCTAACCCTACCGTAACCCTAACCCTAACCCTACCCCTAACCCTAACCCCTAACCCCAAACCCTAAACCCTAACCCTAACCGTAACCCTAACCCTATCGCTAACCCTAACCTGACGGACAGGCTGGAACCAGCTGCTCAACTCGCCGGAACCACCTGCCAGACATGCCAGAACCACCTGCCGAGCACGCCGGAGCCACCTGCTGGACTCACCAGAACCACCTGCCTGACAGGCCAAAATCAACAGCTGGCTATGAGAGAACCACCTGGCAGACAATCCGCAATAACCTGCCAGGCATGCAGGAACCACCTCTCAGACGTAAGAGAACCACGTGCCGGACACGCTGGAACCACGTCCTGGACAGACTGGAACCACCTGCCGGACATGCCTGGACCACCTGCCGAGCACGCCGGAACCACCTGCTCGACTCGCAGGACCCATGTGCCAGACACGCCAAAATGAACTGCCGGCTACACCAGAACCACTTACCGGACACTCCGGAATAACCTGCCCGGCATGCCAGAACCACCTCTCAGAAGTGCCAGAAGCACGTGCTGGACATGCCGGAACAACCTATCGGACAGAACGGAACAACCTGCCGGACACACCAAAATCACCTGCGGGCTACGCCAGAACCACTTGGAGGACTCTCCGGGAAAACCTGCCGGGCATGCTGGAACCACCTCTCAGACGTGCCTGAACCACGTGGCGGACACTCCGGAAACGCATGTCGGGCCGGCCGGAACCACCTCTCAGACGTGCCAGAACCTCATGCCGGACACCCCGGAACCACCTGCTGGACAGACCGGAAACACCTGCCGGACACGCCGGAACCACATGTTCGACTCGCTGGAACCACATTCTGGACATGGCAAAATCACCTGCCGCCTATGCCAGAACCGCTTGGCGAACACTCCGGAATCACCTGTCAGGCATGCCGGAACCACCTCTCAGACCTGCCAGAACCACATGCCAATGACACCGGAAGCACCTGCCGAGCATGCCGGAAGCACCTGCTCGACTCGCCAGAACCACCTGTCGGACACGCCAAAATCACCTGCCGGCTACGCCACAGCCAGTTGGTGAACACTCCGGAAACACCTGCCGGGCTGGCTGGAACCACCTGCCAGTCACGCCAACATCACCTGCCAGCTACGCCAGAACCACTTGGCGGAGACTCCAGAAACACCTGTTGGGCCAGCCGGAACCACCTCTCAGACGTGCCAGAACGATGTGCCTGAGATGCTGGAACCACACCCCGAACAGACCGAAACCACCTGCCAGACCCAACTGAACCACCTGCCGAGCACGCAGGAACAACCTGCTCGCCTCGCCGGAACCACCTGCCGGGCGAAGCGGAAGCACCTGCGGAGCGTGCCGGAGCCACCTGCTCGCCTCGCCGGAACCACCTGCCGGGCGCATCGGAAGCACCTGCCGGGCGCGCCGGAGCCACCTGCTCGGCTCGCCGGAACCACCTGCCGGGCCCTAACCCTAACCCTAACCCTAACCCTATCCCCAAACCCTAACCCTAGCCCTAACCCCTAACCCTAAGCCTAACCCTAAACCCTAACCCAACCGTAACCCTAACCCTAACCCTACCCCTAACCCTAACCCCTAACCCCAAACCCTAAACCCTAACCCTAACCGTAACCCTAACCCTATCCCTAACCCTAACCTGACGGACAGGCTGGAACCAGCTGCTCAACTCGCCGGAACCACCTGCCAGACATGCCAGAACCACCTGCCGAGCACGCCGGAGCCACCTGCTGGACTCACCAGAACCACCTGCCTGACAGGCCAAAATCAACAGCTGGCTATGAGAGAACCACCTGGCAGACAATCCGCAATAACCTGCCAGGCATGCAGGAACCACCTCTCAGACGTAAGAGAACCACGTGCCGGACACGCTGGAACCACGTCCTGGACAGACTGGAACCACCTGCCGGACATGCCTGGACCACCTGCCGAGCACGCCGGAACCACCTGCTCGACTCGCAGGACCCATGTGCCAGACACGCCAAAATGAACTGCCGGCTACACCAGAACCACTTACCGGACACTCCGGAATAACCTGCCCGGCATGCCAGAACCACCTCTCAGAAGTGCCAGAAGCACGTGCTGGACATGCCGGAACAACCTATCGGACAGAACGGAACAACCTGCCGGACACACCAAAATCACCTGCGGGCTACGCCAGAACCACTTGGAGGACTCTCCGGGAAAACCTGCCGGGCATGCTGGAACCACCTCTCAGACGTGCCTGAACCACGTGGCGGACACTCCGGAAACGCATGTCGGGCCGGCCGGAACCACCTCTCAGACGTGCCAGAACCTCATGCCGGACACCCCGGAACCACCTGCTGGACAGACCGGAAACACCTGCCGGACACGCCGGAACCACATGTTCGACTCGCTGGAACCACATTCTGGACATGGCAAAATCACCTGCCGCCTATGCCAGAACCGCTTGGCGAACACTCCGGAATCACCTGTCAGGCATGCCGGAACCACCTCTCAGACCTGCCAGAACCACATGCCAATGACACCGGAAGCACCTGCCGAGCATGCCGGAAGCACCTGCTCGACTCGCCAGAACCACCTGTCGGACACGCCAAAATCACCTGCCGGCTACGCCACAGCCAGTTGGTGAACACTCCGGAAACACCTGCCGGGCTGGCTGGAACCACCTGCCAGTCACGCCAACATCACCTGCCAGCTACGCCAGAACCACTTGGCGGAGACTCCAGAAACACCTGTTGGGCCAGCCGGAACCACCTCTCAGACGTGCCAGAACGATGTGCCTGAGATGCTGGAACCACACCCCGAACAGACCGAAACCACCTGCCAGACCCAACTGAACCACCTGCCGAGCACGCAGGAACAACCTGCTCGCCTCGCCGGAACCACCTGCCGGGCGAAGCGGAAGCACCTGCGGAGCGTGCCGGAGCCACCTGCTCGCCTCGCCGGAACCACCTGCCGGGCGCAGCGGAAGCACCTGCCGGGCGCGCCGGAGCCACCTGCTCGGCTCGCCGGAACCACCTGCCGGGCCCTAACCCTAACCCTAACCCTAACCCTATCCCCAAACCCTAACCCTAACCCTAACCCCTAACCCTAAGCCTAACCCTAAACCCTAACCCAACCGTAACCCTAACCCTAACCCTACCCCTAACCCTAACCCCTAACCCCAAACCCTAAACCCTAACCCTAACCGTAACCCTAACCCTATCCCTAACCCTAACCTGACGGACAGGCTGGAACCAGCTGCTCAACTCGCCGGAACCACCTGCCAGACATGCCAGAACCACCTGCCGAGCACGCCGGAGCCACCTGCTGGACTCACCAGAACCACCTGCCTGACAGGCCAAAATCAACAGCTGGCTATGAGAGAACCACCTGGCAGACAATCCGCAATAACCTGCCAGGCATGCAGGAACCACCTCTCAGACGTAAGAGAACCACGTGCCGGACACGCTGGAACCACGTCCTGGACAGACTGGAACCACCTGCCGGACATGCCTGGACCACCTGCCGAGCACGCCGGAACCACCTGCTCGACTCGCAGGACCCATGTGCCAGACACGCCAAAATGAACTGCCGGCTACACCAGAACCACTTACCGGACACTCCGGAATAACCTGCCCGGCATGCCAGAACCACCTCTCAGAAGTGCCAGAAGCACGTGCTGGACATGCCGGAACAACCTATCGGACAGAACGGAACAACCTGCCGGACACACCAAAATCACCTGCGGGCTACGCCAGAACCACTTGGAGGACTCTCCGGGAAAACCTGCCGGGCATGCTGGAACCACCTCTCAGACGTGCCTGAACCACGTGGCGGACACTCCGGAAACGCATGTCGGGCCGGCCGGAACCACCTCTCAGACGTGCCAGAACCTCATGCCGGACACCCCGGAACCACCTGCTGGACAGACCGGAAACACCTGCCGGACACGCCGGAACCACATGTTCGACTCGCTGGAACCACATTCTGGACATGGCAAAATCACCTGCCGCCTATGCCAGAACCGCTTGGCGAACACTCCGGAATCACCTGTCAGGCATGCCGGAACCACCTCTCAGACCTGCCAGAACCACATGCCAATGACACCGGAAGCACCTGCCGAGCATGCCGGAAGCACCTGCTCGACTCGCCAGAACCACCTGTCGGACACGCCAAAATCACCTGCCGGCTACGCCACAGCCAGTTGGTGAACACTCCGGAAACACCTGCCGGGCTGGCTGGAACCACCTGCCAGTCACGCCAACATCACCTGCCAGCTACGCCAGAACCACTTGGCGGAGACTCCAGAAACACCTGTTGGGCCAGCCGGAACCACCTCTCAGACGTGCCAGAACGATGTGCCTGAGATGCTGGAACCACACCCCGAACAGACCGAAACCACCTGCCAGACCCAACTGAACCACCTGCCGAGCACGCAGGAACAACCTGCTCGCCTCGCCGGAACCACCTGCCGGGCGAAGCGGAAGCACCTGCGGAGCGTGCCGGAGCCACCTGCTCGCCTCGCCGGAACCACCAGCCGGGCGCAGCGGAAGCACCTGCCGGGCGCGCCGGAGCCACCTGCTCGGCTCGCCGGAACCACCTGCCGGGCCCTAACCCTAACCCTAACCCTAACCCTATCCCCAAACCCTAACCCTAACCCTAACCCCTAACCCTAAGCCTAACCCTAAACCCTAACCCAACCGTAACCCTAACCCTAACCCTACCCCTAACCCTAACCCCTAACCCCAAACCCTAAACCCTAACCCTAACCGTAACCCTAACCCTATCCCTAACCCTAACCTGACGGACAGGCTGGAACCAGCTGCTCAACTCGCCGGAACCACCTGCCAGACATGCCAGAACCACCTGCCGAGCACGCCGGAGCCACCTGCTGGACTCACCAGAACCACCTGCCTGACAGGCCAAAATCAACAGCTGGCTATGAGAGAACCACCTGGCAGACAATCCGCAATAACCTGCCAGGCATGCAGGAACCACCTCTCAGACGTAAGAGAACCACGTGCCGGACACGCTGGAACCACGTCCTGGACAGACTGGAACCACCTGCCGGACATGCCTGGACCACCTGCCGAGCACGCCGGAACCACCTGCTCGACTCGCAGGACCCATGTGCCAGACACGCCAAAATGAACTGCCGGCTACACCAGAACCACTTACCGGACACTCCGGAATAACCTGCCCGGCATGCCAGAACCACCTCTCAGAAGTGCCAGAAGCACGTGCTGGACATGCCGGAACAACCTATCGGACAGAACGGAACAACCTGCCGGACACACCAAAATCACCTGCGGGCTACGCCAGAACCACTTGGAGGACTCTCCGGGAAAACCTGCCGGGCATGCTGGAACCACCTCTCAGACGTGCCTGAACCACGTGGCGGACACTCCGGAAACGCATGTCGGGCCGGCCGGAACCACCTCTCAGACGTGCCAGAACCTCATGCCGGACACCCCGGAACCACCTGCTGGACAGACCGGAAACACCTGCCGGACACGCCGGAACCACATGTTCGACTCGCTGGAACCACATTCTGGACATGGCAAAATCACCTGCCGCCTATGCCAGAACCGCTTGGCGAACACTCCGGAATCACCTGTCAGGCATGCCGGAACCACCTCTCAGACCTGCCAGAACCACATGCCAATGACACCGGAAGCACCTGCCGAGCATGCCGGAAGCACCTGCTCGACTCGCCAGAACCACCTGTCGGACACGCCAAAATCACCTGCCGGCTACGCCACAGCCAGTTGGTGAACACTCCGGAAACACCTGCCGGGCTGGCTGGAACCACCTGCCAGTCACGCCAACATCACCTGCCAGCTACGCCAGAACCACTTGGCGGAGACTCCAGAAACACCTGTTGGGCCAGCCGGAACCACCTCTCAGACGTGCCAGAACGATGTGCCTGAGATGCTGGAACCACACCCCGAACAGACCGAAACCACCTGCCAGACCCAACTGAACCACCTGCCGAGCACGCAGGAACAACCTGCTCGCCTCGCCGGAACCACCTGCCGGGCGAAGCGGAAGCACCTGCGGAGCGTGCCGGAGCCACCTGCTCGCCTCGCCGGAACCACCTGCCGGGCGCAGCGGAAGCACCTGCCGGGCGCGCCGGAGCCACCTGCTCGGCTCGCCGGAACCACCTGCCGGGCCCTAACCCTAACCCTAACCCTAACCCTATCCCCAAACCCTAACCCTAACCCTAACCCCTAACCCTAAGCCTAACCCTAAACCCTAACCCAACCGTAACCCTAACCCTAACCCTACCCCTAACCCTAACCCCTAACCCCAAACCCTAAACCCTAACCCTAACCGTAACCCTAACCCTATCCCTAACCCTAACCTGACGGACAGGCTGGAACCAGCTGCTCAACTCGCCGGAACCACCTGCCAGACATGCCAGAACCACCTGCCGAGCACGCCGGAGCCACCTGCTGGACTCACCAGAACCACCTGCCTGACAGGCCAAAATCAACAGCTGGCTATGAGAGAACCACCTGGCAGACAATCCGCAATAACCTGCCAGGCATGCAGGAACCACCTCTCAGACGTAAGAGAACCACGTGCCGGACACGCTGGAACCACGTCCTGGACAGACTGGAACCACCTGCCGGACATGCCTGGACCACCTGCCGAGCACGCCGGAACCACCTGCTCGACTCGCAGGACCCATGTGCCAGAAACGCCAAAATGAACTGCCGGCTACACCAGAACCACTTACCGGACACTCCGGAATAACCTGCCCGGCATGCCAGAACCACCTCTCAGAAGTGCCAGAAGCACGTGCTGGACATGCCGGAACAACCTATCGGACAGAACGGAACAACCTGCCGGACACACCAAAATCACCTGCGGGCTACGCCAGAACCACTTGGAGGACTCTCCGGGAAAACCTGCCGGGCATGCTGGAACCACCTCTCAGACGTGCCTGAACCACGTGGCGGACACTCCGGAAACGCATGTCGGGCCGGCCGGAACCACCTCTCAGACGTGCCAGAACCTCATGCCGGACACCCC